>NC_136067.1:2091383473-2091810973 GCF_964261635.1 Lissotriton helveticus | reverse complement strand
GTTAAGCTGAGAAGAATTGGTCCCCATCTGTGGCTGTTGTTCAGTAGGCTGTTGCTCTTGATTGCATGCTCTGGCATGAGTGCTACTCAAGATGGCGGCCGTAGCCGAAGGAAGAGTAAACGTTCTAGTCTACAGAAGAGCGGCGTGAGACCAAGTCAATCTGTAGCGCGAGCGCCTTGTGAACTGCACACTTCAACTGAAGAATTTGCCGGAGAACAGCGTATTTCAACTGCGTCAGTCTAGAACAGAGAATCTTGCCCCAACCTTCCCCCCATGCCCCCAGTTTTTGCCCGCTAGTTGCGGAAGGGTGTGCACACCGAGTATTCACTTTTTTCCCCTTTCCCTTTTTGGAATTATTCGTTATCTCCTGAGAGAAAATCTTCTCGTCAGGATTCTTGGAGGTGTCGAGTGACATTCAGAGATAAGTGAGACTATTTGAAACCTAGTTATTTGTTCCTTGATAGAAGAGAACCAGAGAACATTTGTAGAAGTAAGAGAAACCTTTTCTGTTTTGAACTTAAGCAAACAGCACCTAAAACAGTTGTTATCGGAAGTCGTTACAGAAGAAGTCAAGTTAGCTGTCTCCAGCTAGAGAACAATCCTTTTAACCAATGAATTCTGAAAGAGTCTACTAGTGTAGGCAAGGTAAGGGAGGGTTCCAGAAGTCCAGAGAGAGAGGGCTCCTTGAGAATGGTCAGAGGTAATAAACGTTGTCGCCTATTTTTCCCTGTATAGATATTCCTAAATTACCACAGTGAAACTACCAAGACATACTTCACTACATATCCTGAGAGAGTGGCACTCCCTGTAGATTAATCAGGTAGTTATCAGCTATTGAGATAGGTTACATATAGTAGAGAGAGTAGGGAGTCAGAATACCTGAGCTCTTTTCCTTCCCTATCTGCAGGTTCAGTCGAGTCTTCAAAACAGAGATGAAGAACGCAGAATAGTCGAGAAGAAAACATCCTGAGGTGAAGATAGCAGAACCTGACAAACGCAGGCAGTCTCTCTTTTTCTTCCACTTTCCCTTTCCCCCTCGTGGGTGCCTCGCCAGAATATTCTGTCTGGCAACTGTGTACGGGAATTTGGACCTGTCGTCTGCTCCTGTGGAGATTCTGGCACTCAAGGTAAGGTCTCTGACAGATTGAAGTGCCAACCTTAACTCCACCCGAGCAGGATGACGGAAGGATTAGATGTCAACGCTTTAGCGATTTCAGTTAAAAATATGCAGGAACAATTGACTCTAGCTTTAGAGGAAAATAAGGATTTAAAAGAGGGCATAAAAAGATCCCAAGTCTGAAACCAACAGCTTATTCAGAGGTTAAATGTTTTAACATCAGATCCCTCATTCCAGGCTAGAGCATCGTCAGGAAAAGCGTTGCCCAGTACCAGTTCAGAAACTACCACACAAGTCATACATTCCATCTCTCCTGTAAATCCTTTGGCTCCTCCTGAGCGTTTTAGCGGAGACCCTCAGAAGGCGCAAACATTCCTGACCCAATGCTCGTTGCACTTTCTTTGTAAGCCAGTTATATTTGCGGAAGACCAGACTAAAACCGCCTTTGTATTGTCTTACTTGAGTGGCGATGCAGCTTCTTTGTCTATGCCAATTGTCTCCCGTGATGATCCAGTGTTGTATGATTTTGAAGGTTTCAAAAAAGAATTTCTTCGGATCTTTGACCGCCGAGCTATTTCACAAGCTACAGATAACAAATTATTAGACTTGAAACAAGGGAATCGTGACTTAATATCATATTTGGCCCAACTTAACAAGTTAATAGTCAAAACGGAATGGCCGGAAGCGAAAAGAGCCGCGATTTTTTATCATGGCTTAAGAGAGGATCTAAAGGATGCTCTGTCCCAAATTCCAGATAGAGCCTCTGAAGTTTCACGGCTAATAGATCTTGTTTTGCAAATTGATCAGCGATTATCTGAGAGGAAGTCTGAGCGGAGGCGGGAATTTCGACCCATTCCTCCTCGATTTGATCGGAGTAAGACCGAAATCACTAAGAGTCCTGAGATTAGAGTTACAGAATAACCAATGCAGATTGGTAGCATCAGAGGTCCTCTATCCAAGGAGGGGAAAGAGAAAAGAAGATCTGGAAATCTGTGTTTGTATTGCAGACAGTCGGGGAATTTCGTAAGAGAATGTCCAAAGAAACCCAAGATAAGCAATCTGTTAAAAGAGAGGTCCCATCAGTGAAGGGAGTTGCCCTGATGGTTGACCAATCCAACCCAACTCAAAGTGAACAACATCTTGCTAATACCCTGCAATCAGCTTCCCCGCATCTTATTGTGCCTTTCGATTTGAAGTTTGGTGTCAAGGTTTTTAAGGATGTTCCTGTCATGATTGATTCAGGGGCAACATGGAATTTCTGCGACATCCAGTATGCAAAACGGATTGGTTTGAGTTTCGTTCGGAATGAATTCCCAGAACCAGTCCGAGCAGTGGATGGCACGAATTTAACCTCAGGTCCTATTACAGAGGAAACAGAGATTGTAGAGTTAAAACATAGTCAAGGGCATTTGGAAAGATTATCCTTGAACCTCATAGATGCTCCCCAGTTCCAATTGATCACGGGATTGCCTTGGCTCACTGAGCACAACCCTGAAATAAATTGGGAATCCGGAACTCTGCAACTCAATTCAAGCTTTTGCCAAGAACATTGTTTTCATTTCAAAAGGGAAATAACGAGATTTCTCCAGCAAGGTCCTTAGCCACAAGACCAGTTGTGATTGGAGCCATTGACTCTGTGGTTATTCCCCCGCAGTGTGAGGATTTGAAGGCAGTCTTTGATAAAGCTAAAGCGGAAGAACTTCCCCCACACAGACCGTACGACTGCAAGATTGAATTAGATCCTGGAGCCAACTTGCCCTGTAGCAGAATCTATGCACTCACTGAAAAGGAGAATACCTTCTTGAAGGAGTATCTGGACCAATATTTGGCCAATGGGTTTATTCGTCCTTCTCAGTCCCCTGTTTACTCTCCTTTGTTTTTCGTCCCTAAAAAGAAAAAAGATGAATTAAGGACTTGCATAGACTATAGGGCCTTGAATCGGGTCACAATTAAAAACAGATATCCTCTTACCCTCATGTCAGTGCTTCTAGACCAGGTCAAGGAGGCCAAGGTGTTCACAAAATTGGTTCTGCGTGGAGCCTACCATCTGATTCGAGTTGCGGAAGGAGATGAGTGGAAGAATGCTTTCCGAACCAGATTTGAGTTATTTGTGTATCAGGTAATGCCCTATGGCCTATGAAATGCGCCAGCCGCATTTCAACATTTTGTCAACGACGTGTTGAGGGAGTTCCTCGATCGATTTGCTGTGGTCTACATACATTTTGATCTTCTCCAAGAATTAAGAGGAGCACGTCCAACATGTCAGAGCGATTCTTCAATGACTTCTCGAGAATCACTTGTACGTGAAACTGGAGTAATGTGCTTTTCATGTAAGAGAAGTCGAATTCGTGGGCTTTGTTCTGTCTGAAAATGGAATCTCTATGGATACCTCTAAGATTCAAGCAATTCTTGATTGGCCCTCCTCTAAGAACGTGAAAGAAGTGCCAAGCTTTCTTGGCTTTGCAAACTTTTCTCGTCGTTTTATCAAAGAATTTTCAAAATCTGTGACACCCATTACCAAATTGTTAAAAAAGGGAGCGGTCTTTCAATGGACTAGTGAGGCCGAAAAGGCCTTCAAATTCCTAAAATATTCCTTCACTTCTGCACCAGTTCTTCTTCACCCAGATCCAGAAGAACCCTTCTATGTAGAGGCAGACGCTTCGGATTTGGCCATAGGAAGTATTCTATCCCAACGACACAAGGAAACTGGTCAACTTCATCCAGTGGCGTTCAGATCCAGGAAATTAACTCCCTCCGAAGTAAATTACTCCATTGCTGACAAGGAGCTGCTTGCCATAAGAGACGCCTTTTTGGAGTGGCGGCATTATTTGATGAACACTCGTCAAGTGGTCACAGTATTCACAGATCATAAGAATCTTCAATTATTAAAATCTGACAAAACTTTAACTGCAAGGCAACTAAGGTGGTCGCTCTTTTTTGCTGATTATAACTTCACGATTATCTATCGACCGGGTGCAGCAAATGGAAAGGCAGATGCATTGTTTAGATTGGGAACCTTACCGAAAATTGAGGAGACTAAGGAGAATTCCATCAGAACCGCTGAAAAATTTGTGTGCACCTTGCAATTTGCTGAAATAAAGAAAAAGATTTGGGAATCAATGTCGGATGAAGAAATTCAAGATTGGGATAAACAAGAGGAAGGAAGGGCAGTGATTGACAATCTTCCTTATTTTCAGAAGGCCCTGTATCTGCCCACCCAAGAAATGTGTGATTTGGCTCTTCAGGCTTGTAATGATGATACATTATCTGGACACAAAGGAGTCTTGAAAACTACTGAACTTTTGAAAAGATACTTTTGGTGGCCTGTGATGATCCCTCAAGTTAGACAATACATCTGTGGTTGTGATAAGTGCATTAGGGGAAAAACCAATAGACAAGCCCCAGTGGAAGAGCTTCTACCTCTTCCAACTGCCCCCTATCCTTGGCACACCATCACTATGGACCTTATAGTAGATTTGCCTACTAGTCAAGGTTTTGACACCATTTTGGTCTTTGTGGACACATTTTCCAAAATGAGTCATTTTGTTCCCTTAAAGAAGATACCCACAGCTCCACAATTGGTTCAACTATTTACCCAACATGTAGTTCGAGCTCATGGAATTCCTGTGGTTGTGATTTCCGATCGAGGATCCCAGTTTGTTTCTTGGTTTTGGAGATCATACATGCAGCAATTAGGGATGGATTCACGCTTTTCCACAAGTTATCACCCAGAAAGCGATGGCCAGACTGAAAGGGTCAACCAAGAGATTTAACAATACCTCCGTCTGTATCTTTTAGATCAAGAGGGAGAGTGGCCTGAACTTATTTGGACTGCGGAATTTGCATATAACAATGCAATTCATGCTTCCACCGGATTCTCTCCCTTTTACCTGAATTCAGGTAGGCACCCGAATATCATTTTAGGAAAATCTGATGAGAAGGTTCCGGCAGTTGAAGATTTAGGGAAAAGAATCCAATAGAACTATCAATCAGCTAGAAAACACTTGAACCTAGCCAAAGATACTTACAAAAAATATGCTAACAAGAAAAGAAGATCTAATCCAAGTAACTCTAAGGGAGATTCAGTTTGGCTATCAACTAAGCACCTGCATCTCAAAGGAAATAAGAGGTTTGAACCGAGATTCTTAGGGCCTTTCAAAATAAGTAAAATTGTAAATCCAGTTACGGTGAAACTCTCACCTCCCTCGCAGATGAAAACACACCCAGTCTTTCATGTTTCACTTTTAAAGAAAAGCCCGGCCAATGTAAGGTTAACAGTTCCACCAACACCGATAACTATTGACTCTCATTCTGAATATGAAGTCAAGAGAATTCTAGACTCAAAGATTAAGAGAGGTAAACTTTTTTACCTAATTGATTGGAAGGGTTATGGTCCTGAGGAGAGGTCTTGGGAACCTTCCGAAAATATCCATGCTTCCAGGTTGATGAAACAGTTTCATGATACTTTTCCAAACAAACCCAAGTTGGGAGGGGGTTCCTTCCTTGGAGGGAGGTACTGTCAGGAACTTGATTGCAAGCATTCTAGCTCCTACTAGTCAGAGGAGGGGTAAATTGGGTTGGCAGGTTAAGCTGAGAAGAATTGGTCCCCATCTGTGGCTGTTGTTCAGTAGGCTGTTACTCTTGATCGCATGCTCTGGCGTGAGCGCTACTCAAGATGGCGGCCGTAGCCGAAGGAAGAGTAAGCGTTCTAGTATACAGAAGAGCGGCGCAAGACCAAGTCAATCTGTAGAGCAAGCGCCTTGTGAACTGCGCACTTCAACTGAAGAATTTGCCGGAGAACAGCGTATTTTAACTGCGTCGGTCCAGAACAGAGAATCTTGCCCCAACTTTCCCCAAGCCCCCAGTTTTTGCCCGCTAGTCGCGGAAGGGTGTGCACACCGAGTACTCACTTTTTTCCCCTTTCCCTTTTTAGTTCAAGTTCAAGTTCGGGCATTTGTATAGCGCACTACTCACCCAGAGGGTCTCAAGGCGCTAGGGGAAGGGGTTCATTGTTTGTCGAATAGCCAGGTTTTAAGTTCTTTTCTGAAGGAGATGTGGTTCTGAGTAAGGCGGATGTGGGTGGGGAGTGAGTTCCAGGTCTTGGCAGCCAGGAAGGAGAATGATCTGCCACCCATGGTGGATTTTCGGATGCGCGGGACTGCGGCGAGGGCTTGATTGGACGATCTCAGTTGGCGGGTGGGTTTGTAGAAGGACAGGCAGGTGTTGAGGCATTCGGGTCCTAGATTGTAGAGGGCCTTGTGTGCGTGGGTGAGAAGGCGGAAAGTAATTCTTTTGTTGACGGGAAGCCAGTGGAGGTCTTTTAGGTGTCCGGTGATGTGATCTTGGCGAGGGATGTCTAATATGAGTCTCGCAGACGCGTTTTGGATGCGCTGGAGTTTTTTCTGTAATTTTGTTGTGATTCCGGCGTATAGTGTGTTACCATAATCCAGTCGACTCGTGACCAGTGCGTGGGTGACAGTCTTTCTTGTCTCGAGGGGGATCCAGCGGAAGATCTTTTTGAGAACGCGAAGTACGTTGAAGCAGGAGGACGAGACTGCGTTGACTTGTCTGGACATCGAGAGAGAGGAGTATAGGATGAAGCCAAGGTTACGTGCATGGTCTGTGGGTGTGGGTGCTGTGCCCAGAGTGGAAGGCCACCAGGAGTTGTCCCAAGCTGAGGGGGAAGATCCTAGGATGAGCACCTCCGTTTTGTCTGAGTTGAGTTTTAGGCGGCTATGTTTCATCCACTCGGCTACTTCTTTCATGCCTTCGTGAAGATTGGTTTTGGCGGTGTTGGGGTCTTTGGTGAGGGAAAGGATTAACTGGGTGTCGTCGGCGTAAGAGATGATGTTGAGGTTGTGTTTTGGGAATTATTCGTTTCCTCCTGAGAGAAAATCTTCTCGTCAGGATTCTTGGGGGTGTCGAGTGAACTTCAGAGATAAGTGAGACTATTTGAAACCTAGTTATTTGTTCCTTGATAGAAGAGAACCAGTGAACATTTGTCGAAGTAAGAGAAACCTTTTCTGTTTTGAACTTGAGCAAACAGCATCTGAAACAGTTGTTATCTAGAGTCGTTACAGAAGAAGTCAAGTTAGCTGTCTCCAGCTAGAGGACAAACCTTTTTTTCCAATGAGTTCTGAAATAGTCTACTAGTGTAGGCAAGGTAAGGGAGGGTTCCAGAAGTCCAGAGAGAGATGGCTCCTTGGAAATGGTCAGAGGTAATAAACTGTGTCACCTATTTTTCCCTGTATAGATATTCCTAAATTACCCAAGTGAAACAACCAAGACATACTTCACTACATATCCTGAGAGAGTGGCACTCCCTGTAGATTTATCAGGTGGTTATCAGCTATTGAGTTAGGTTACATATAGTAGAGAGAGTAGGGAGTCAGAAGACCTGAGTTCTTTTCCCTCCCCATCTGCAGGTTCAGTCGAGTCTTCAAAACAGAGATGAAGAACGCAGAATAGTCGAGAAGAAAACATCCTGAGGTGAAGATAGCAGAACCTGACGAACGCAGGCAGTCTCTCTTTTTCTTCCACTTCCCCTTTCCCCGTCATGGGTGCCTCGCCAGAATATTCTGTCGGGCAACTGTGTAGGGGAATTGGGACCTGTCGTCTGCTCCTGTGGAGATTCTGGCACTCAAGGTAAGGTCTCTGACACCTCCCCTCCGAGTCCTTAATAGAATTGAAATTTACTGTTACGATGCTAGGCAAATTTCGATTCTACAATGCTACGACTGTGGCGTAACATTAATTGAGCCCCTCTGGCCTACTTACATACCCCATTGGATTGACAGCCTGTCCTCACATTGAGGCAAGCACCTTGGTGAAACTTGTATTTGATTATACATAGCGCATTGTCCAATTATCAGTAATTGCAACATTCTTCTTTGCTTCTGTTCTCAAAATCATAGTACCCGGACAGGTCCTCATGTGAGTAAAGCATTTTCCTCTATTCTTCACATGTGGCACATCATTTTCACAAGGCTGCACAATCATAAATTCAGGTACCTTTTATCCAACAGCCTTTATTTTCCTTTTTTCGCATTTGTGCCGGTATATGGATCTTATGCTCTTTTTATTTCATTCCCATTTAGATGGCCCTTCATCAATAATCCTGAAGAGACCCCACATTTTTTAGATGGTCGAATGACAAACAGAAGAAGCAAACCATTTTCCCAGCACATATCACTGTATATAGCTGCTGTTCACATGGAATTATTTTGACAACAGTCGACTTGTACAAACTGTGGAAACCTTGTATATTATATTCACATTGTCACTTAGGTTTAGGTTCCCTTTGTCACTTGGGACACTATGCACAAATGTTGCTTTGATGAATACTGTTTACTCCTAACTTTATTGTTTAAGAAATGCATAAAATATACTACACTGGAATCGGTGAGTTAATGGTTCCTTCGAGCTCTGCCAATATCTCACCCTCTATATTACGATTGTGCTTATGTATCATAACCTCCTAGTATATTATTCCACAGTAACCACTGTTTTTCCTATATAACTATTACCCTGGTTCCTTAGTGAGTAGGGTTCCCCTGTTTCTCTTGAACTTGGAAATAGTGACACATTACAAAGGATGAACCAGGACGGGGAGTGGGGGCGGCGGGGGGTTAGAACACTGTCATTTACATGAACGTAAAAGCTTGTGTTAATGCACAGCAGGGGAGAGTTTACATATTCTGCTCCACTGCAAGTTATGCTAATTTAAAACCTAATCTGTGTTGTTTGTACCTCAGAGTGCTTGTTGTTACTGAAACCTGTATTTGCGGTGCTGCACTGAAAGGCCCCGTTGAAGACATACAGGGACATCTCTAAAGCAGGGACACTCACCCATCACCAGCCCAATGGATTCTGTAAGTTAAAACAAAGGTTTGAGCCCATCCAATGTGAACAAGAATTTGCAATGCAATCGGTCTCGCCATTAGGACTTTATACGTATTTAGCCATGCAGCACATTAGCTTTGATGCTGAAACATCTACTGTTCTTTAACATGGAGGGAAAGTAAGCACCAAACTGTGTGACACGCCAGGTATGGGAACACATGGAGAGAAATATGGTCTTTCAACGGGAAATGGTATGGTCCAAAGCTCTGTTTTTAATATAAAATCAGTGACTTTGCGGTCATATCACTGAAAATACAAGATTTGAAAAAAATATTATTGTCTACGGGTACTTGTGGAAGACAGTTTCTATGGACTGAAATCTAGAGAATGACAAAGTAATTCTGGTATTTTACTGACCTCTGCTGGTTGGATTCTATCAAGAAAGTTAAATGGAAGCAGTTGCCAGAAAAATAAAAAAAAATAAAGTCCCTCAGCAGAAAGCAACTCTGGTATTTTACTGACCTCTGCTGGTTATTTGCTATCAAGACAGTTAAACAGAGTCAGTTGAACAGAAAAAAAGTCCCTAAGCGGAAGCAGACAAGTCCTAAGGCTGATCTCCAGAGCCCACAAAGTACATATACATATAGGTATGTAATATGTATATACTAAAGAATATACAAGAGATCGCAAATGCGTGACCTAAAAATGAAGGTGTAGTCTCACGTGAACCCAGGATATGCAATTATTTAACATATTATTAATACTTATCCTACCACTGTGAACAATTGTAATTTTTTAGAAGAAAATAAACTCTTGCATCAGAACTAGTTTTCTTCACAAAGGATTGCAAAAAGTTGTCAACATAGTTGTCAACATAGTCATAAAACTTGGGTTTGTGCAATTTGGGCAGCATATGTATAACTACAGTCTACGTACAACACTGTATAGGATTTGTCATATTTTCTTTTATAACACAATCCTGCTCCAATATCCCAAATATTTTTGATGATTTCTATGTACTTCCTCATGGGATCTCTATCAAACTAAAGCGAGTACTGCAGTCTTCTTTATGTTTTTTGTTATCACCTTGAAATAAAGTTCAGCACCTAATGTCACCCATCATTTTAATTGTAATCCGTTTATTGCTTTTGGAATCTTACTTATTGATTACTCTTTTACAGTAAGAGTTGATCTCAGGCTTTTATTCTCAAACATGTGTTTTGTTAAACCGGTTAATCAATGCCATATTTTCAAACAGATTTAAAAGTTTAATGGAGAAACCGAGAGAGGTTGGTTGGGGTTTCAACTCTATTGGATTTGTACGTCTAGAATACTCTCAAAACGATCCTCAATTGTGTATTCCCCAAAAATCGAACTATGTCAGCCTTGATATTAAATAACGATATCAGCAACGTAGGCACAAACAATACACCTATTTGTAATATGTCTACTTCAACCTTTGATAAGTTATGTTTTTAATCAAAACATTTTCCTTAGACTCTAACTCTTTCATTGGACCTGTTCACCTATTTCACCCTGGGGGTTTCCTTTGTCGTTTTCAGCTTGCCCTGGCACAAAAGGGGTGGGGGTGTGACCCCATATCACTGAGATGGGGCCTATCTGAACATTCAGGGCCCGATTCCCAGTTTGTATCAGTTTTCAAACTGAGAAGCTGCAGTTCACAGGGTTCTCAATTCCAGTGTTGAGTGGGAGTTAGTTAAACACCTCACTGTTCATTAAATTAAAGTAGTTCAAGCCTGTGAGAAAGTAAGATAAGAAACAATACAATATTTACAGAGACATGCAGAGTGTGGTGTGGTAAGCAGTAAAATAAGCATGTTATACCCCCAAAACTCAAAATAGGTGCCATGTATCGCACCAAATGCTGAACCCCAGGTGACACACACAGTACGGTCAACCGACACAGTGCAAGCGTGGTTCAGTGGAAGGAGCATAAAAGCAGGGCACAAGTCAGGGGTACATGCAGTTGGACGGCGTCCAGCCACTTTTTTTGACAGGGGGGAACGCTGTCCTGCCAAGAATTTGAGCCCTACTGAATAATGTGCTAAACTCGTCCCTTTGTAATTTCCAAACACCTGGACACTTTCAGCAGAGCCTGCACGTGGTCTGCTTTCCATCTGCAACAAGCAACAAGGTGCAGGCAGGGACGGGGCTTTCTGATTTAAGACTCCTGCTGGGCCCATAACAAAGGCCGACTTTGAGGGGTCGCCAGGTCTCCTTTTGTTCAGTCTCTCGGCTGGGACAGTCAGGGGCGTCACACCTGATGCAAATGAATCTGAGGGGAAACAAAGGCTCACACCTTGATAGCACTTCACACATACTTAAGAGAGGCAGCTTTTCACTTTGTTCATCCCAATGCAGGGTGTCAGAGCGCTTTACAACACCACGTGCATATTACATGTACAATAATTTATATACGTTTGTAAATGAATGTACCGGATGTGTTACATAATACCGGGGGTTTCCTAGGTGTAAAAGTCACATATCATCTTCCATAGCTCACTGTGCTATTGTCCTCGTAATGCGGGCAAACGTACACATGATAGACCTGCTAAACATATGTGAGGGATTTAGATCTTATGTCACTTCTTGTAATGCCACTTCCTGTAAAGTTGTGGCTTGTGATGCCACATTCTATGAATTCAATTCCTGTGACGCCATGTGTGAAGTCGTGTGCCGTGATGTCACACGTGTTGGCGCCTTGATGTCGCCCGCCGTGATGACACTTGCATACGGCTAAATTAGGTCAGTCCCCCCACTTCTTTTTTTAGATCAAATATCAGCGCGCATGCGCTGCTGCAAGACCTGTTGTATTTAATAAAAACACTTTATACCAGCCTGCTACTTACCATTGGCTCCCTCCTTCGTCCCTCTTCTTTGCTGCCTCCTAAGTTGTTCCGCAGATCCAATAGTTACGGTTAAGGCTAAGGAGCACCGACAATGCACGGTCTTCTTACGCTTTCTTTCTTCATTTGTTGTTTTACAGAACTTGTTTTTTTAACGTTCCTTTTGGCCTGTTGCTGCTTCCCCCCTCTGACAGAAACGCTGTTGCCGTTCTGCTTCTTTTCATTTGAACATTTATTTACATTGTTCCCTACCACTAGTCGCAGTTTATTTTCATTGCGCCACCCCTCCTTGCAGTCCCTTTAACTATTTTTGGAACTGCAGTAATGGTGTTGCTGAGCCCCAACGTTCACATTAACGTCAAGCCTCCAAATGTGCAGGACGAAACAGCGTAAGAAAAGATCATGTTGCCAGGAGCCAATTTCGGGAAGAAATGAAAGCCCTAACCTGCTGTATGGTACTGACTCACTGTCCCTTGTTTTCTCTGTTGACAGTCACTGACTGTTTTCACTCATGTACTATCATATCAGTAAGTTGCTGGTGATAACTGTGAGGGTATGTGTGCTTTTGTTTTTTTAAATAGCACGCACATAAACAGTATAATTTTTCAGTGATGCAGTAACCACAGGTGAGTGTATCCCAGGACTGTCGTCTAGTGTACAGGGGCCCTATGCTGAGGATGCTCTGCAATGCCAGGCTGCCCCGGGCCACCAAAGGTGGCCACCTAAGAGGACGGCCACCCCTAGTGCCAGTGAATGGCACAGACCCAATAGAGCGGTCTAGTGTTTGGGGACTCCGAGGGTCCACCCCCCCCCCAGTGATGTCACTTCCGGCGGGGGAGGGGTCCGGGGCCGAGGGCATATGCCCTGGGATCGCGGGCCTGATGCCCTCTTTGACCCCTGACTGGCCGTGTGGACTGACCCTCTCCCGCCCCTGGACCAGACGTGCGGTGCTGCTGGATGCTGTTTTTGGAGGTGATTATGCTGTTCCTCTGTTCCGACCCCCCCCTCCTCCCCGGGAATGCCGGGCTCGGTCTACATTAGGTGGGGGCCGGGTTGCAGGCGTGGGGCGCGGTGTCCTCCCCGGGTCTTGCTCGGGTCTCAGGGATGATTGGTGGCCTGATGCTTGCGGGCGGTGGTGAGGGCAGGCCGGGGGGGCTGTTCGAAGAGCTGGCGTCTCAATGCGCCGGGCCTCCCGTGTCCCCTCCCTCGAGTTCTGGGGGGGAGCGGCACGCTTCGGGCGGGGTGCGCACGCTGAGCCTTGGCTGGGTCTGGCTTTGCTTGCATGAGCGGGTCTGCCACTGGGGCTCGTGTGTGCGTCCGAGTCAGGCCGCTCCCCGCCACAGCGCTTCCGTGCAGGGGGGAGGGAGGTGAGAGCTGGCAATTTTTATAAATATGGCAATTTGTGCCTTGTGGGCTGCCTTCCCGGCGAGGTCAGCGGAAAAAGCTTGTCTGGTAAGGGGCGGGGCAGCGCGATGTGTAACGGAATTTCAGTATGTGGCAGACGCTCGAGCAAGGAAGCCCGATCCGCGCAAGCTTTTCTCTGTGTACCAATTTGACTATGTTATTTGCAATGCCAGAAGCAGGCTGCTTCCCCAGCGATGTCGGTTCTCCCACTTTGTCCCTCAAGAGTTTGCCAGGTAAGTAGGATACAGATTACATAGCATTTCATATGAAGAACGGAACTGTTACGTGAGGAGGACATTACTAGTGAACAAATAAACGTGTATTTGCGGAGGGTGTCGCCCGTGGCAGATCTCCGTTTTGTTCCCCCACTGGGCCAATTGGGGGAAGTAGGTGTTCCCGTGAGCCCACGCTTCGAAGAGCATGATTCTGGCCTATGGTGCAGCCCCTGGAGTTTGCTACGAGGGTGCTTGTAACGATGTTCTAAGCATAATACTGGTTTGGGTTACATAAGGTGTGCACATAAAGAGATGATCGCTCTTTGTTATAGTAACTAGGCGATGAGATGTATGTACCAGTGAAGGACGCTGAGTGAATTGATCATGTCTCTTCAATGTGATGGAATTAATGGTAATATTCAGGCACAAGTGGCGTATACCCTGGGTGCATGAGAGGTAACTTCTCTTTCTGATGACCCTTTGTGCCAATGTGTATGCACATTACCTTAATATACCCAGGTAACGTCTAGGTGTTTAAGTAGAGGTACATTATTGCAATTGAGCACAAGAGCAAAGCCTATGTTAGTGAGGTATGTATTACTTGAATAAGTTGAGCAATGTACTGCTGAGATGGAGGCCATCTTAAGGGCCAGTGCATGCCTTATGAATCAATGCATGGGGTGAGATGTCATGTGACAATTATATCGATTACAATGGCAAAGGTAACACAACACCATGAGGTTTATCTTATGCATTTTCCTCCAGCTCGTCCAGCCTCCCTAGGGGCCTGGTGGTTGAGGGGGAGGGGTCGGGGCTTAGTTGAGGTCTTGCTTTATATCCATGCAGGCAATCGGTCAGAGGAGGACATCGTGGCTCACTTCATGAATGGTCAACGGAGTGACCCGTGTTTGTGATGTGTCCAAAGTAGTAAATAGTTTGCGGCATGACTTTGTTATTGCAATTAATTCATGAAGGTTCTTCATTGCGTTTAAGGTCCACACAAACGCTGTGTAGGTGGTGTGTATATAGCATCACAATATTAATTAGATACGTTAATTACTGATGGTTATTATCAACGTTGATCATTTTAAAAGCGTATTAGTGTTGTCGAAAATAGTGGCCTTGATCCATCCTTTCTGTCTTGAAGTGCTGGGGCCATGGAATCTATGTTAACGAATTAACCAAAGTTAAACCGGAACAGTGCGGGCCTACTAGGATGTAAGTGGCTTTGCATAAGGAAATGAGTGCATGAAATCATAACCACCTGATGCAGAAACTCCTGGAGGGTGAGCACAGATTAAAACCTAGCAGTAAAGCAAAGAATGACTGGACTAACCTTTCAAGTCTAGAGGCTCGCCGCTGATTAGACTGTTTAGTTTAATATGCAGAGGTGAAAGGAACCCTGTTGGCAGGCCTCTGCAGCTCAATGCTCCAGGCTTTAGATAGCGCGGACTTTACCCGATGGTGTCAGAGCGCTTCACAGTGGGAACAGAACTGATACTCGAGAGTACGATATGTGAACTCATTACAAAAGCAAACGCTAAGTTATGTGAAGCAAAGTGACAAACATGAGCAGACAGTACAAGAGGTATAAACGGTGCATTACAGGAGGAAAATGTGTCATGTGTGCACATTACTAAAGCATATATAGTACTAGTGAGGAAAAATACTGCAATACATGGCAGACAGTCAAACATGAGAACATACGTTATGTAGGGAATGGTGTCACTCGTGCAAGTACCGGAATAAACAGAATGTAAGAAGTACCAAACAGTGTGTTACCAGAGATTAGTGACGGGTGCATGCTACAAAAGAGGACCTAACTCAGAAGGATAATACTGCAATAATGGGCAGACTCTCAATCCACTAGAACACACTGGGAAGGCACTTCCAGAGGCAAGGAGAATAGAATTTCTTTAATATAAGGTCTTCCTTCAGATAATAGAGAGGACAACTATTACATTTGGAAGGGTGAAGGTATGTGGACAAAATAGTTCTCGTAACTCCAAACAGGCTTGGCCTTGGTAGCGTGTGGGGCATTGCTAGATAAGGAGGGGGGAGAGCTTATAATGAATGTTTTCTGTCTCAAATGCAGGAACCGCGCTGGAGAACCGCCATACTCGGAGAGCAGGTTACATGGGGGGCCACCTGAACTATCAACAGGTATAAGGATCATAGCACACTGGGGGCAGTGTACTAGGGTCTGGAACTCCCATGTTCTCCCCAGGTGTCATTAATGTCCCGGGTGTGGGGCGCGCTGGTTACACTCATGAAAGTAATACATTGGTAGTTAACTGGTGAGCCGGGATATATTAGGTAGCCCCTGTGCAATATTTTGATGTTCTCTTGTTGATTTACTGGGCAATAATTGCGGTGTTCTGTCGGTAAGCAGTGGCAGTCTGTGGGCAAATCATGTATGCCCAGTGATAAAATTTAAATGCGCTTTCTTTTTCACAACTGGTGTGTCGGGGCATATCATGCATCCCATGTGCAACAATGGAATGTGTTCTTTTGTACAGCAACTGGTGCGCAAGTAAGGGGCTCTGATCCTGGCGATCGAGTTAGCAAACTACTGCTCGTAACTGACAGGCTTGGCCTTGGTAGCGTGGGGGGCATTGATGGCCCCTGTCTCATTGCAGAGAATCCATATTGGTATATGATGGGGGGCATGGCTTCTAATGGATGTTTTATGTTTCAAATGCAGGAACCAAGATGGAGAACCGCCCTACTCACATGGGGGGCCACCTGAACTATCAACAGGTAGAAGTGTCGTAGCACACTGGGGGTAGTGTGCGAGGGTCTGGGAGACCCATGTTCTTCCCGGATGTCATTACTGTCCCTGTTGTGGGGCGCGCAGGTTACACAGTAATACCTGGGTAGTTAACTGGTGAGCCTGTGCATAGTTGGTAGCCCCTGTGCTATAATTGGATGTTCTCTATTGTGAAACAACTGATGAGTCTGGGCAATTTGTTGTTTTACTGGGCAATAATTGGGGTTCTCTCTCTGTAAGCAGTGGCAGAGTGTGGGCAAATCATGCATTCCCGGTGACAAATGAAATGCGTTTTCTTTTAAAAACCTGGTGTATCTGGGCATATCATGCATCCCATGTGCAATAATGGAATGTGTTCTTTTGTACAGCAACTAATGCACAAGTAAGGGGCTCTGATCCTGGCAATCGAGTGAGCAATAGGCTTACCTATCACTGCTGATTAGGGGCTGTTTTCATGGATTTGTTCTTTCTTCCAGAAACGCACAGGTTTCGTTCTATGATGGTCAAACCACGCCTAGTTGGATGGCATGCCAGGGCTCGGAGCTGGTACAGGGGAAGAACACACTAGGGCCAGTGTGTGGGGATCTGGGTCAGCACGTCCAGGATTGGAGTGTAACCTTTTTTTCTAATTTCAGAACAATCGGATCAAGTACACAGGCACCACTCTGAGAAGGACTGGTGGGAACGGAAGCAGGTTGACCAGGGCGTGCTCCGGGCTCAGAGCCTGAATGCTGTTCCTGGTTAAGTGCCCTTGGGGGGCAAGGTGACAACCCGGTTCTGACTTCTTGTACGGGAGAGTAGAAGCAGTGTTTAGTGTAGCGGTTGTGCTATTACCTTGACCTCCTTACAAATCGTAACACAGTTAGAGACTCGATGCACAGGCTTGTACATGTCACCAACCCGACCTTTCTCTCCCCTTAGGCGGGTTGCATTACAACTCCATCCCTCATCCCCCATTGGTAACTAGGGTCACAGCCCACAAGATAGGGTAAGCTTATCGCGTGCTCGACAATTTCCTGTAAGTGTGCACGAAAACATCCACCCTATTTTTCCAACCCAACCTTGAAAACACAGAATGAGTGCGCACTGATGCTTGTACAATTGAATGGTGTTGCTTGTTACTTATTGTCCCAAATGGTTGATCGTATTGGTAATGCAGCCTTCGCACATAGGAATAAAAGGTTAATCATCAGAAAATGAAATTTCGCCCAAACAAAATTTAATTTCACGAGTCACCTTGCACATTGTTATGAATGACCATTCCTCTCACGTCTAGTGCACCACAAGTAGAACACGTTAAGTTGATTCCGAGGACTTGTCAGGTGGTTTTAAGTATAACTAAACTTGCTGTGGCGCAAGACTGTCAACTAGGCTCTAACTCAGCCTTTTTTCCTTTTTTTTCTCTCCCCTCTTCCTCCTCAAACAGGCGGTTGTATTTTATTTGTGCCGGGCAGGCAAATGTTGATATTGTCAGTTCTGATGATGGTCCCATTAATATAGAGCATAAGGGATCGAAACGTCGACTTTTTACAGTGCTTTCACAAGCTGACTAATATGTCTAATCTTGTTGTGTCTAGCACTCTTTTGGCAAAACTTTATTTGACACTGATTTAAAAGTGGCCAATAATGCTCATGTTTTGCCTGTAATTTCATGTTTATGTTGTTTTGTCCCTTTTCTCTCCAGTATGGTACAGGATTGTGCCTTACAACCAATTTTCCTAAATTGCTTACATTGATTGAAAAATAAAAACCATGTCCGGCTGGGCAGTGGACAAATATAGTCACCGATTATGGCCTATATTTTATCCTCTTTCTGATCCTATATAAGCTAAGGACCTTTGTTTCTGTATAATACTCCTTACACATCAGCCACAGTTGTGCTCAATGACCTTAGGGAAATACTGGCCTCAGCTCTTAGATCACAAGAGGGTAGATGGGCAGAAACTGGTATGGTATCTTTAGGAGGGTGCCCAGGGGTCTTTTCCAGAATGTATCTGAAGGTCAGTACTTGTGACTCACTATAGGGTTTGCACACAGCAGGGGAGAGGGGACATATGCTCCGTGGGGTGGGGCCCAGTAGAGTAAGGCGTGTGCAGCATGGACCTGGGGTAGCCAGCTCAGGCTTGCTCCTGGGTTTGTAAATTTGATGTGATGGGCCTAGGGTGCTGCACCATGTGTAAATGATATGGTACAGCATCTAGTTTGCCAGTTCTGTATGGGATCATCGTTAGCAATAGCAGCTGCTTATGGATAGCAGTATAACCTCTTTTAGTTACACCAGGGTTGGGGCGGGCAAGGTCAGCTGCTTGGCAGCCGGAAACGGTGTAGAAAAAAAAAATCATATCCGGGACAGAGCAATGCGCACTCGGCAGTCAAGCAGACTATGTTTCAACAGAACCCTGATACAATGTCTGGAATAAATGCAAGGTTATGGGCTACACATAGATATGCCTTGCTTTGTTCAGGGAGCATGAGTGAGCCATTCCCAGGAGGGTACGATTGGCCTTGACAGTGCTGAAATGGAGGGGATGGAGCACTAATAGGGACATCTCCTAAGCATAGTTTGCAGTGATGTTGAGAGGTTCAGGGACATCACTGATTCAGTTCACAGTCCTGTGGAGCGGCAGATCTGATAGGGTATTTGGTTGCTGGACAGCACAGCTGGCCAGAGGTGGCAAGAACATGTCCTTGAGCCGAGGGAGGCCTCCGAATGAACAGGCTGTAGGTCACTGGGTCTAGAGGGCCACTCACTCCGCTTTTGAAGCAGCTCTCTTTTCAGCAACTTTTGTGCTGGCTTTCTGTGGTGCATTTAGAATGGGGGAGCTAGTGGCGAGTTCCAAACAGGACACAACAGGAGTAGCCTTGTGCAGACGGGATGCTGTCCTGACAGGCGAGGTCCTGACTCTAAGGTTGAGAAGATCTAAAACGGACCAGGAAAGGGCAAAAAGAGAGATATTGTTGAACAGGATGGAAGTGCCAAATACTGCTCAGTGCACCTAGTTGCGAGATACCAGGCGCTGCGCCCCCCAGGCGAGGGGCCTCCGGATGCTTGCTGTTGGGAGACTTTGACCTAATACCATGTACAGCGCATAATGGAGGTGTGTTTGGAAGTCGCAAGCAGCGAGGTCCAGGGCAAGCGCTTTTGCAGCCACGCTTCTAGAATAGGGGCATCAACCACAGCTTCCCAGGCAGGCTTGCCAATGGAACACATAAAACAAGTGGGGCGTTGAGTCAAGTTGCTACAAGAATTACAAACGTCCTTAAGAGGCAGGTTTGGGCACAGACCTCAATTGTGATATGCCGTTGTTGTGCGACCTGGAGTCATTGTAATCATGTTTGCAGTGTTTGAAGAATTTGTTTGGTGTACATAATGAACTATGTGTAATTCATCTGCCTGGGGGGCAGGGGCCTGCTGCACTTGATGAGCTGCACTTTTGTGCGTATTGAGCAACTTGCTGGGGACTTGCGAGCTATGGTGGTCCAAAACTACTCCGAGGCGTTAGTGGCGGGGAGCAAGGGCAGGGGATGCGATGGAGACATCTCGCAGGTGGATCAACAGCGCTATGCACAAATGCACCGATACACGTTGTGTTGGTATTATAAGATAGGGGTTGCTACATGCGGTATGCACAGGGTGCTTTGACAAAGATGGTATACTCCTAGCAGAAGGGGGGATGGCCCTCTTCCTGTTAGATTCAGCAGAAGCACTAGTAGCAGCAGGTCATAAAGAAAGAACTCTAGAAGGTGGGGGGGCTCTGGGACAGCGGGGGCCACACCCAGAGCCATGGCGGAGTTACCGGGCGATCCAACGCAGGAAGGTACAGAAGGGTACCCTCTACAGGAGCACTATAAGGGTGCGAGAGCAAAATATATCCCCAGGGAGATCCTCGGTGGGATCCTGGAGGAGTGACGGTGACCCGTTAGTCCTTCGGGCGGTTGTGGACCTGAGCAACTGGGGGTTGCCTGCAACGCTCCGCCCCCCGAGGGCAAGGGGCGTGAGTAAGAGGTGGACTGGAGGTCCGCCGGGGGAGGGGGTTAGACCTTCCCTCAACATTGACAACGCCCCTGCGGCTAACACCACAGGGTATTTAATGCTCATCAGGTGGACAGGTCGTGAGAGGCGCCTGACCCTGGATCGCCCGTAAGATAACCCAACATGTTGGCATAATGTTTATGTAAAATAAAGCTGCAACAACTTTCTCCAACAAAAACATTGTGTGGTGTCTGTTATTTGGGAAGATGTCGTGAGCAGGTTGGGGTCTGGGCCGATCTTGACACTATGCCAGGCTGCCCCGGGCCACCGAAGGTGGCCACCTAAGAGGGCGGCCACCCTTAGTGCCAGAGGATGGAGCAGACCCAATAGAGTGGTCCAGTGTTTGGGGACTCTGAGGGTCCCCTCCCCAGTGATGTCACTTCTGGCAGAAGAGGGGTCAGGGGCCGAGGGTATATGACCTGGGGTCACGGGCCTGATGCCCTCTTTGACCCCTGACTGGCCGTGTGGACTGACCCTCTCCCCCCCCACCTTGACCAGACGTGCGGTGCTGCCCGGACGCTGTTTTCCCTCCCTACCGCTAACCCGGCTATCGGGCAGCAAGGGGGGGGGGGTAGTTTTCTAATAACAATTTGCTTTGTTTTGCAGGCGGAGTTACAGGGCGATCCAACGCAGGAAGGTACAGAAGGGTACCCTCTACAGGAGCACTATCAGGGTGCGAGAGCAAAATGTATCCCCAGGAAGATCCTTGATGGGATCCTGGAGGAGTGACGGCGCCCCGTTAGTCCTTCGGCTGGTTGTGGACCTGAGCAACCGGGGGTTGCCTGCAACGCTAAGCCCCCCGAGGGGAGGGGCGTGAGTAAGGGGTGGACTGGAGGTCCGCCGGGGGAGGGGGTTAGACCTTCCCCCAACATTGACAACGCCCCGCGGCTAACACCACGGGGGGTCTATGGCTCATCAGGTGGGCATGTCGTGAGAGGCACCTGACCCTGGATCACCCGTAAGATAACCTAACATGTTGGCATAATGTTTATGCAAATAAAGCTGCAACAACTTCCTCCAACAAAAACATTGTGTGGTGTCTGTTATTTGGGAAGTTGTTGTGAGCAGGTTGGGGTCTGGGCCGATCTTGGCACTATGCCAGGCTGCCCCGGGCCACCGAAGGTGGCCACCTAAGAGGGTGGCCACCCTTAATGCCAGAGGATGGCACAGACCCAATAGAGCGGTCTAGTGTGTGGTGACTCTGAGGGTCCCCCCCAGTGATGTCACTTCCGGCGGGAGAGGGGTCAGGGGCCGAGGGTATATGACCTGGGGTCGCGGGCCTGACGCCCTCTTTGACCCCTGACTGGCCGTGTGGACTGACCCTCTCCCCCCGGACAAGAAGTGCAGTGCTGCCCGGACCCTGTTTTCCCTCCTTACCGCTAGCCCGGCTATCGGGCAGCAAGGGGGGGTAGTTTTCTAATAACAATTTGCTTTGTGTTGCAGGCGGAGTTACAGGGCGATCCAACGCAGGAAGGTACAGAAGGGTATCCTCTACAGGAGCACTATAAGGGTGCGAGAGCAAAATGTATCCCCAGGGAGATCCTAGGTGGGATCCTGGAGGAGTGATGGCGCCCCGTTAGTCCTTCGGGTGTTTGTGGACATGAGCAACTGGGGGTTGCCTGCAACGCTCCGCCCCCCGAGGGGAAGGGGCGTGAGTAAGAGGTGGACTGGAGGTCTGCCGCGGGAGGGGGTGAGACCTTCCCTCAACATTGACAACGCCCATGTGGCTAACACCACGGGGGGTTTATGGCTCATCAGGTGGGCAGGTCGCGAGAGGCGCCTGACCCTGGATCGCCCGTAAGATAACCCAACATGTTGGCATAATGTTTATGCAAAATAAATCTGCAACAACTTTCTCCAACAAACACATTGTGTGGTGTCTGTTATTTGGGAAGATGTCGTGAGCAGGTTGGGGTCTGGGCCGATCTTGGCACTATGATCTTCATATAATGTGAAGTGCCTCGGATGCTCCTTACAGCTCTCGCTTCTAGCACTGGTGGTTTTATTCACAGACGCACCACCCAGGTCACTCAAGATGTCTAATTACAAGCAAAAACGTGTTTGAATCTGTGCCCGTCTATTACGTGTTTGTGAAAACAATACATTTTACATCACAGTTACACAAATACATTGGCTAAAAAAACATACAAATGTAATTTTAGTTCAAATAATATGTGTGTATATTTTGGCCAGAGTATCAAAATGGGCGATAGTTTATATATCACGATGTTACTGTAACAGCGTGTCTTTAGCTCCAAAGACATACGTCTTCTGAGCACTGCATATTCTCAAATTTCACCATATATGCCCTTGTGGCTTCATTAGCTGCCCTAAAGTTTGACTTAGACTCTAGTTGTAAAGGACAGTATAAAAAAACTAAAGTTACACAAACCCCACAATTGCAGGCCACAGACGGCTGACCTAAAGAACAGGTAGGGTTTTACGTGCCAAGACAACAGAGCTGTTGCTTATTATACAGATTTCATGGGGGCGTGGCAAACTGCCGGGCATGGCGGGCGTGAGCTGAGTGAGCTCCATGCCAAAACCCAACACTTCGACAAATTATCCTGACAGAGTGGGGTACTACAAAAGGAAAAAAGACCTGAATTGTGTGGCGGGCTGCACATGGAGAGCCGGGACACCATATAACGGAGGAACCAGGACTCTGATACTACACGGGATGCCCTGGGGGGAAGGGTGAGGAGAGCTCTTGTGCACGGCCAAGTGCGGGGCCTTATTGGAATACCGGAGGCAGCCCCTCTCCCCTCGATCCACGATCGGAGACTGTGAAATGCAGTAACGGATGCGTACAACCCTGCCCTGCAGTCTCTGGAGCTTGGTCAGAGGTGTAACGGACTTGGCTGGCAGAAGGAATTAAAAATGGCGTCTGGAGGCCTGAGATAGTACCGGCAACGGAAGCCGGAGGCATTGCGGGATCGCGGGACCTGATTTTAGAGGCTGCCGACTGGGAGCGGAGTACCTGAGAGAGCAGTGACATCGTGTGAGGGGCACGGAAATAAGGTGGTGCACAGTTTTGCAAGGACGCCGCGCTGCGGGACTGTTGCAGGGATTCGTTCCTATACAGAACTGTGCATAGAGACCCAGGACCTCAGTGAATCAGGGTGTGCAAAAACTCACCTTAGTGCCCAGAATACCTTACCAGACTAGCATCAGTGACTCATTGGTTTCTCGTCCTATAGCAGAATACACCAATGATTAGTCAACCCAGAACATGCAACTTAGGGTACCTCAGGTAAAGTGGACAACAAGAACACTCATTCATTACACTCTCATACCAATCCAAAAAAAAAAGGTAAATGAAACACAAGCTAGTTTGAAATGTTTATTTTTAACGCCATGATCTCAGGCGCAGCACCTTAGCTAATACAAGTAAACATATTATTAGAAGCAAGGTTGTCATCATTGTTACTATTCCATAAAATACAAAGGGAGAAAGCAAGTTATAATGCTAAATGGAAACAGGTTGAATTTACACCTAGATTTCACCCTCCCTAGCTAAAAGGTTATATTATAACTAATAGAAGGTCTCATAGGCTTACATAGGCAGCCCCATACCTCTGGTAATTATCAGAAGTGGATCACATCAGTTTCTCCACGAGCTCTCAGCATTCGGATGTTCTCCAAGTGTGTGTGATCATGCCTATGCAGTGCATTATTAAACGCGCCAAAATCAGACCTGGCCACAGCTGCATATGTGTTATGTCTAGAACGTGCGCTGATCAGTTAGAACAACAACCTCAGTGTGTAAGATAACCGTGACAGTCTCTGCTCATACTGTACAGACTAAACTATCGAAGCAGCCTGAAATGCAGCAAAACAAGTTATTCTCATGTGAAGCAAAATACTCAATGTTTCTCTAAACATCAGCGCAAGAGCGAGTCATGTGCAAAGCACAGCAGGAAAGGAATAATGGTATTTAAACTTCTAATAAGCCCATGCCAACTTAACACTGTGTAAATGTACGGGTCAACCCCACGACAGGACCTGCGCCCTTCCCCATGCGATCCTAAGGCCCTGGAAGTGGTGGCAGGGAGACGCGGGTTCGTGCGGGCTAGGGCACTGCCGCTGGAACTCTGGAGTGTATCTAGAGGGGCCAATTCCATTACATGGAATTGTTGAGGTCTGCCAGCAGATATGTGCATTGGCAAGACCTAGGGGGCACATAGTTGAATGGTGGGGTGCAGTGCCAAGTGGTGAGGCTGGAGGGCGACAAATCCGACGGATAGGGAATATTCCTTTTACTCCCTGATGCACAAATTACATACTCGAATTGACAGAATTTTTCCTACCTCTTTGTTGCTGGACGCAGTTAGTGACTCCACCCACTTGGGGGAAAACTTTATCAGATCATAATCCGGTGGAGATTACGCTGCAATGGGGCAAAATACCTATCCTAGTACCGACATGGAAACTACAACCACAGCGGCTGGAAGACTCGGTTTTTAGAACAACGCTGTCCACAGCCATAGATAATTACTACACAGAAAATGCGAATACAGCTTCCTCTAGACAAATAGAGTGGGACGCCTTTAAGAGTGTGCTGCGAGGAGTGGCAATCAGTACAAGGGTAGGGTCAAGACATAACCTTATCGTACAGCTTACTGACATAGAAAATACCCTAGGGAGGCTGGAACGGTTAGCTACATTGGACGAGGGACACCAGGTACAGCTGCAAGAAGTTCACATTAAACATGCAGAACTATTGGAAGATCTAAGACTATTAGATTATCGGCTATATGCACAGAAACAACATGCTGTGGCGGATAGGGCGGGCCCGTTACTGGTTAGAATTATCAAAGACATCCCGCCGGTCGTTCCCATTTTAGAAATTGAGACTGTAACGGGTGGTAAGGTCAACACACAACTAGATATAAATGAGGCCTTTAGGGAGTATTATGAGAACTTGTATGCACAGCCGAATGCTGCTGGGGCCGCAGACCTTGATGCAGTTTTTGACGGTCTGCAACTCCCACAGCTGTTACAAGCACACAAGGAGGAACTGGGACACCCAGTGACTACTATGGAAATCAAAAGTGCAATTAATAGCTTGCCCCATAATAAGTCACATAGTGGAGATGGGCTGCCCATCGAATTGTATGCAACGTTCGCTGACCTGTTGGTTCCGCATCTGCAGCGATTATTTCAGTCAGTCCTAGAAACTGGCACCCTTCCACACACAACGCTGCAGGAAGGGTATAGGCCCCTCTCATTATTGAATGTAGACTATAAGATTCTGAGTAAGATACTGGCTACTAGGCTCTGTCACTACATACTGTGGTGTTTTCCAATATGAAATAAATATATAACGCAGAGTAGTTCTCCAGCATATTTTAATCGCCTCATCCAGCAACAGCCTCAGGTCGTAACTGACCTAGAATCAACTCACATTCACATTCTAAGAATTATCGAACATTCTTGTACATGAAGCGTCCCGAGCGGGGAAGCCAGAACCTTAAAGGAAAAGGTGCATGTAAGCCCAACATTACACATCTCCCTTCTTTACAACAATTTAAGACTAAAAATTCTAATTTAAAAGAAGATACAAAAACTTAACAAATGGAGGAAAAATAAACATTGCTTACACGTAATCCTTCATATACATTGGAGCACTACGTAATCTCTGACTTCTCCCACGATTATTGGAAGAAAAGTTAGAACAGGACGGAGAAGGATTAATAGTACTAAAAAGATTAGAATCAGAATCACAGTCTGTATGAGCAATGTTTTTTTACTTAACAACCACAACTCGACTTTTGTTCCAAATCCTTCCATCCTGTGTTTTGATTGCATTACCAAAAACTTTAATGACAGGTCTGACATTAGTGTACTTTGACCAAGACTTTCTCCCAACAGGTGCCTTTATTTTTACAAGGTCACCTACTTTTACTTCATGAAACTTAACACATTTAATTTTGTCAAAGTATGTTTTCCTACAAGTTTGCTTTTCTATTTCTCTCTCTCTCCAAGTACCAACATGATTATCGACAAACCCCTTTTTCAGATTCATCCATCCTGGACACCACATTGTGTTTGGAACTCTTCCCTTGAATAGTTCAAAAGGGGATTTTCCAGTGGTCAAGTGAGGAGAGCAACGGTATGCATCAATTCTTTCCTTTAGAGCTTCTTTCCAATTTAAACCACTAGCTCTAGCTAACTGAATACATTCCTTTAATGTACGGTGACTCTCTCAACAGCACCATTCGTTTCAGGATGATATAACGATGAACGTTTATGTACTATACCACATTTGCTAAGGTAAGCATCAAAGGTGGTAGAACAAAATTGCGGACCATTATCCGATAAGATGCTATTAGGAAAGCTCTCCCTCATAAATATATCAGATAAAAATTTTATGATAGAACTTGAGGTTATGTCATTAACAGCACATACTTCTATCCAACGTGAGTATAAATCAATTAAAACAATAAGATAAGGTGTATCAGATACTCCTGTGAGAGGACCCAAAATGTTGATAGCTAATTCATCCCAGGGATGATTGGGTAAATCTCTGCAAACCATAGGCATTTGTCTGACCTTTAAAATTTTGTCACTTGCACAACACTCTACGCAATCTCTGACCATGCGTTCTATTTCTAAATCCATACCAGGCCACCAAAATTGGGTACGTATCATCTCCTTGGTTTTTTACTATGCCCAAATGACCAGAGTGAGCATGTAATAATAACCTTTTCCTCAAAGAAGACGGAGGCACAAGCCTTAAACCACGAGTTAACATGCCATCAGAAATGGATAACTCCTGGGAGACCAGAGACCATGGTTTGTCTAGACGTTTATTATCCTTTAATAAGGCTAATACACTACTCAACTCTTCTCATCTTTTAACAATTCTTCTTTCCACTCCTCTTTTCCTATAACTCCCTCCGTAACCTCACAAACATTGAGATTGTCATCTTCATCTATATTCTCCTCATCACAACATATATTATCACCTTTCACCAACCTTGAAAAACAATCTGCAGCCTTGTTTGACACACCAGGTAAGTATTGTATTTCAAAATCAAACTCCTGTAAAGATATTATCCACCTCCTAATCCTTGAAGAGATGGAATCTAAACCCTTCTTACAAAAAACTTCTTTTAAAGGTTTGTGATCAGATTTGACGATAAATTTAGTTCCCCAAATCAAATTCTTGAATTTCTTAAGTGCCCAAAATATTGCCAAAGATTCCTTTTCAATAACGGAATAGTTTAGTTCTGGACCACGAAGACATCTGGATGCACAGGCAATTAGAGAATCATGACCATGTTTGTTTTGAACCAACACCGCTCCTAATCCTTTATCACTTGCATCAGTGAATACGTATGTAGGTAAACCAGGGACAAATGCTTGCAAACATGGAGCTTTCTTTAATTCTTCTTTTATCCCCTCAAATTCTCTTTTACACTCATCTGACCAGTCAAACGTAACACTTTTACCAGTGAGTCTCCTCATATTCTTTGTCTTATCTGCAAAGTGTACAATGAATTTTCCATAAAATTCTACCATACCGAGAAATGATGATAATTCATCCCTACTAACAGGTTCAGCCATGTTATCAATAGAAGTAACTAAGTCTAATTTTGGAAAAACTCCTTCACTCTTGATGCAGTGACCAAGATAATTCACCTCTTCCAAACCAAACTTACATTTCTCCTTTTTGAGAGACAAACCAGAGTCAGACAACCTTTTTAACACATCACACACACGCTCATTGTGTTCTTTCATGCTTGACCCAAATATTAAGAGATCATCTTGGTAACATTTTACCCCTTGAAGTCCTTTAAGTATATGTGTCATGATTCTCTGAAATACAGAGGCTGCTGATATTAATCCAAAAGGCATTCTTTTAAATTTAAAAGTACCCATGGGTGTTATAAATGCGGTTAAATCTTGACAAGAAGTATCTAATTCTACCTGGTGGTAGGCAGATGCCAGATCTAGGGTGGTAAAATACTTCGCACCCTCTAACGTACCTACTATCTCATCTATATTAGGTAGCGGAAATCTGTCTACCACTACCTCCTTATTCAGAGCTCTTAAGTCCATACATAAACGAATTTCTCCCGTTGGTTTCTTTGCTATTACAATTGGCGCCAACCATTCCCTTGCTTCTACTGGTTCAATTATATTGTTTACAATCAACTTTTCAATTTCCTTTTGAACTTTTATCTGTTTAGCAAGTGGAATCCTTCTTACCTTTGCAACTATTGGAATCGCATCTTTTTTAAGCTTTATACAATGTTTGTAATTTTTTAGACATCCTAACTCCTCTTTAAATACAGATGGATATTTTTCTGCAAACATATCAGACAGGTTTTCTACTTCTAGTATTTGTACCTGAGGTGAGGCATTCGGATTAAGTGTAACACCTAAATCACGTTGGTCTCTCCAACTAATTAATGCATCCCCAAAATTGGTAACATAAATTTTCCCTGGAATAATTCTGCATCCCAATTCCATAGTGGCCATGAAATATCCCAATATCTTAATCGGTTTGCTGCCATAACCTAGTGGTAAAATATCACTTTTGAATAACTTTACATTTTTTCCAAAAGTTTTATGCAGCAATTTTTCATCAATCATAGTGATTTGAGAACATGAATCAAATTTGAACTCAATCATGGCATCATCCACTTTAACTAAATGTGTGGGATGTTCTAATGGACCACTACTAATCTGAAAAGTCACTGTTTTCACTTGTGGTTGAGACCATCTCTTACTAGTATTATCTCTTTTGCTTCCCTTTGTTCTACAACATTTTGAAAAATGACCCCTTCTTCCACAGTCATTCAAATAGATTTCAAAGCAGGACAATTTGGAGAATTAGCTAAATGACCATTGTTGCCACATCTGAAACAAGAACATTTGTTAGACATATTAAAATTCGAATTAAATCTACACATTCCATTGTCATTTTTTCCAGTGTCCACCTTATCTTCTTTTTTGACCTGACAAACAACTTCCTCAACCTTTGATTCAGTTTTCTTCTCTGGTTCAACCAACTTCTCTTTTTCTCCTTTTAGTTCATCCACACATTTCGTCATGTGCTCTACTTGCTTTGCTATTACTAATACTTCTTCTAAAGGTGGTTCGTCTTTCAGCCATAGTTCCTTCCGAATACTGTCATGAGCACATTTCAATACGAACTGATCTCTTATCCTTTCCTCCAAAGTTTGACCAAACTTACATGAAGAGGCTAATTTTCTTAGCGAAGATACATAGTCTTCAACTGATTCATCTCTTTTTTGACCTCTTAGACCAAAATGGTATCTTTCCATTATTGTGCTCAACCTTGAAAGGTAATGACGATCTAATTGTTCTATGGCTATCTCGTACTCATTTAAGTTCCTCTGTTCTGATGCTGTGAGTTCTGGTAAATGTTCCAGTACATCCTGACCCTCTCCTCCTAAGCAGTGCAATATTAATGAGTGTTTTCTTTCTGCACTTAAGTTTGTGCCACATACTCTTGCGTAATTTGCAAATATTTCTTCCATTTTTGCCATTTCACGTTTGGTTCACCAGGACTTATAAAAAAAAACGCAGGTTGAGTTACATTTTGCATTTTTTCTCTTCTTTTTTTTTTATTTTTACTTATACTTTTAAATTGTCATGTAGACTGTGTTCCTCTTTGTAAGTAAATTTTTTTTTGTTTGTTTTCTCTCAGAGGTTCACCTATACTTTGTAATTTTATTAGAATCAAAATAAAACTTGTTCTATTAATAGGTATTGTTTTGTACCTATGACTTCTTTGCCTCAACTCTGCTTATGTTTATTATGTAATAATAGAAATAAAGACCAATGCACTTTTCTTAGAATAGTAGAAAAGAACGTTCATATAATCCTTTCTTCTGTTTTCTTGAACAAAGCTTCATTCCTCTCTTGGAATCGTCGAAGGGAGCGTTCAAACAATGCTCATTCTTTTCCTACTAATGTTTGCTAGTCCTTCGTCACTGAAACACACGTGTGCGCAGTGCGTCACTGACCCGCAGGAAGGCTTCTTCTGAAACGCGCTGCGTTCTATTACTCTGATCGCGCTCTATCGCGCGAGCAGCGCGAGCAACTCTAAACAGTAGCGCGAGCAAGTTTAAACTGTAACTTTAACGCGGAGCGCGTTATTTTCTCTTTCTTTTTTTTTAAGTCCCATTTTAACTATATTATCCTCCCGCTGTGCTCCTCACCGCACCAGACACGTCTTTTGGCACATTCAATCAGCCGCTGGGAAGACACCGCTTCCTTTTCAAGTAAAACAGCCGCTGGGGAGGAAAGTCGATTCAGGGAAGGCTGCGTGTTGAGGCTTTCATAGAGGTAGGATCGTCGCCAATAATAATGTGGTGTTTTCCAATATGAAATAAATATATAACGCAGAGTAGTTCTCCAGCATATTTTAATCGCCTCATCCAGCAACAGCCTCAGGTCGTAACTGACCTAGAATCAACTCACATTCACATTCTAAGAATTATCGAACATTCTTGTACATGAAGCGTCCCGAGCGGGGAAGCCAGAACCTTAAAGGAAAAGGTGCATGTAAGCCCAACATTACACATACCACAGTTGATACACAGTGATCAGAGTGGGTTTGTCCCAGGCAGGAACACAGCTCCTAATATTAGGAGGCTACATCAGATAATAACACATACGCTTCAACGAGCGGATGCGGGGGGATGTATCTCACTAGAACTATGCCAGGCTTTTGATTCCCTGCACTGGGAGTATATGTTCAATGCACTGTCCAAATTTGACATACCGGAGGAATATATAAAATGAGTGAAGCTGTTGTATATGAAGCCCATGGCGCGGGTGAGGACAGGGAGGCATATTTCATAACAATATAAGGTCGCACGGGGGACCAGACAAGGATGCCCACTGTCACCCCTACTGTTCATCCTAGCTTTAGAACCCCTCTTACAGAAACTGCGCTCTACTGCAAGTCATAGGGGGATAGTATTGGGTCCCAACACTCACATTGTTTCTGCATATGTGGATGACTTAATATTATATTTTAGGAAATTAGATAGTGACTACGAACCTGTACCCTCTACATTCGCAACATTTCAAGCACTTTCCGGGCTATCAATTAATGAGAACAAGTCCTATGTTTATTTTTTTGCGGATGCGTCATGCACTGGTTTGCTGGATTTTGGGAATTGGTCTTTCCAGATCGCACCCAGCACTTTCAAATACTTAGGGATAAATATATGGAGAGATACAATGGACCTCCTGGAGGTCAATCTAAACCGTTCTATCACTTCACTTAGGTCCCAAATAAAGTTCTGGACCACCCTACCTATATCAGTCTTGGGCAAGGTGGCAATTGCCAAAATGGTGGTGCTCCCTAGATTATTGTACTTTTTCACCAATTTACCCACCATAGTACCGGACAAGATATTTACATTGCTATTTTCTCTACTGATTGAGTTGATAAGGCGCGGGGCAGAAGACGCATAGGGATTGCAAAATTACAATTAGATACTAAACAAGGAGGTCTAGGGGTTCCTGACCTGAAGGCCTAATGTTACCCGAGAAAGCTACAATTGCTGGCATACTGGCTGTCTGGGCGGAATCTGCAGGAAATAAACATGTCACAACTGGACTGGCAGAGAGGGGAGATACATACACTACTGTTGCCCAATAGCAAGATTCCACCAACTGTGCCACTTCTACTGAAAATTGCGTTGTTGTACTGGAGAAACTCCCTAAGGTACACCAAGACAGTGACTCCGTATGCCCCAACTATACCTCTATTGGGGATCCCCACCCAATTAGGCAGGGTTACAAAAAGGAGAGTGCGAACATGGGAATATGTAGGAGTGACCACAGTGGGTGATTTCTTTAAATAGAGTTCCCTGATGTCTCACGATGTGTTCGTCCACGAGCACAGAGCACCCGACACACCGTTTATTCTGTATGCGAGTATTTCTCACTACATACTCACTAAATGGGCCCATGGGGGGGGGGTGGAACCGGCCTCGCACACTCTAGTCACGATGCAACATTTGATGGTCACTGGTCGACACCTAACGAAATGGCTATACAAAGGCATCCGTACAGTAGGAGCTGTATCTCTACAGCCCCTTCGTACCAAATGGGATGTAGATATAGGCCGAGCGCTCAGTGACAAGGAATGGGGTAAGATGTTAGAATACCCTAGAAAGGTGTCGAGAAACCCAAAATTTTAATTCATACAACTCAGGATTCTGCACCAAGCCTACCTGACACCGTTAAGTGTTATGTTTCAAGATGCGTCAGATGTGTGCCAGTGATGCCAATTATCGGAAGTGGACTTGATGCACATGTTGTGGAACTGCCCACGGCTGCGCCACTACTGGGAAACAGTCTGTAAGATTTTGACAGATATAGCTCCAGTGAGAAATAATGACAGGCCGGAATACTGTTTGCTGGGACTGGCCCCCAAAGGGAAGAAAGGTAGCCCAGTTACAAGATACAATAACTTGGCACTCATACTGGCCAAACGTAATGTTACAATGAAATGGAAAACTGCTAGATCACCGTCACTGAAGGACTGGCATGAGTAGCTGGTGGGGCAGGGCGGAGGGTGCAGAATTGAAAAGGGAGGAGCAACGGGATTTGTGCAAGACTCCTATATCCTTCGAATGGAACATGCCGATGGAGGAGCTGGAAGCTGTGGACATACTTGAATATTGCCTCTAGGGGGTGTTCAGATGGAGCATAAGGAATACGGTACTTAGGCGGTAATAGAGTCTTGTAGGGTACCGTGAATTACTGATGGGGGGCCAAAATATTGAAATGTGTGTATTACCTCGATTTGCTGAGCTGGACTGATTATATGATTGCATATTTCCTTGTATGCTGAGTCTACCAGGGAGGGAGGTGGGGAGGATGTAGGTGAGTTTTTGTTTACATTAAAGTTTCATGCTACGTAGCAAGTTGATGCAGTATTATCCTGTTATGACTCCTTCGCCTGAGGTGCATCCTCCCAGCACTGTACATGGAATGGGCAAGGCCCAGGGCAGTCTAAAAATAGAATGAGGATTACTGAAGGGTGGATATTATTGATTGATATGTAATATGTATCCTTGCACTGAGGATGTACTGGCTAAAATACCCTGCGGTGTACTGTGCTGATACTTTCTAATAAAAATATGTTTACATTTTTTTTTACAGATTTCATAGGGGTTCGAACATCAGTTGTGTCTCCAAATATCCATAAATCTTGCAGGCTCAGTCCTGAAACATCATATATAGGTAGAGGTGATAATGTAATGAAAAGCTGTCAAAGTAGATGATGAAACACTGCCATTTGAGTCATGAAATAACAGACTAAGCAACAAGGAAGTGCCCTGTGGACGCAAGGAAATACTGACAGCATCAGCAGTTAGAGTCCCCAACTCAGCAGCTCAAATATCCACCTACATTTTTTAAACAGACAAATTTGTGTCCCAATCAACGCCATAGCTTTCGGAAAATACGTCAATTTTGCTCTTAAATATCACGTTATCGTTTTAACAAATAAAACAATGTTCTGCAAACATTTACCTGTCTTTGTGGCCGTCCCTTAAATACACCGCTTGCCCTCAAATACCAGCTTTTTATTTTTTTCAAACAAGCACATTTTGTCCCAAAAATGTAAAACCTTCACTTTCTGTAAGCACTAACAGTTTCACTCCATCAAATAACTACTTCATGAGGGTAAAAAGATTAATGTAGTCCTTAAATATCATAATCAAAACAACAAGAAAGAAAGGGCTACTACATGATCGCTCTTGAACCCCCAAACTATACACAATATCAAAACAACTAAAGAGCGACTGAACTACCAAAAATCTCTACCTTATATCCCGTTGTAAATAATCATAAAAAGCGGGAAAACAAGGGGAGAAACAGTAACGAAACCAAGCCCAAAGGGGAAGAAAAGGGGAAGTAAGAAAATAGAAAAAGGGCATTCAGAAATAGAAAGCGAACCCTCAAACACCAAACAAGTAGGTGTTAAATCTCATCATCGGGTTCTTTTTTCTTAGAAAAGAAAAGGGCGCAACCATTAAGCCCATCAACATTTTGTGCAGCTAAAAGGAGCTATAACAGTTCCCTGTATCAACTTTAATAAAAGGGATAGTCATATTCCATTAAAATCAAAGTAAAAAAAGCGAACACCCCGGGTAAGTGTCAATGTAAAACCTGGTGTGCTCGAAGAAATAAACGGTCGACATGTTTCTGCTGTTACGAGTATCATTCACTCAGCATTCATCAGGACCTAGAACAATTTCAAAAGGTGGGAACCACCCCAGCAGAAGACACACCCTAAAGTGTGCTCATACTGCGGTGCTTAAAAAACAACCTTTCACCAACTCACGGAACTTCCGTATTAAGGGGCCGATTAGGATCGCGGACGGACTTGAGTCCGTCCGCGACCCCTGAGGAGGAGGGAACGTCCGCAGGGGCTGCGGTGTTCCCTCCGAGCAGATTAGGATGTGACCGCCCGGGTGGCGGTCACATCCTCTATCTTTAACATTGCGGCGGATGCAGCTTCAAGCTGCACCCGCCGCAAGGTTAAAAATGCATGCATCGCATTTGCATGCACAAAGCAGCAGGCACTGCGCAGTGCCTGCCACTTTGTGCATGCAAATGCAGGGGGGTACCATAGGTACCCCCATGTGCACCTCCCACCCCCCTTTCACCCAGGGGGCCCGCAACGGGCCCCCGAAGTGAAAGTCCGTATGCTTTTCCACGGCGGAAAAGCCGCTGCGGAAAAGCATGTACTCACCACCATCCTAATATGGCTGGCGGTGTCTGATAGACACCGCCACCCATGTTAGAGCTTTTCCGCCGCGGTCAGAAGGCGACAGCGGCGGAAAAGCTGCAGACGGAATTCCAGACCCACCAGCCATCCTAATTTGGCGGTGGGTCTTTGGAGGCTCCGCAGCGGTTTTTCTGCATCCACCGGGCCGGCGGTGGCTTCCGCCGGCCCGGAGGATGTGGAAAAATCGCAATCATAATCGGCCCCTAAGTCTCCTCAGTAAGTACCAAGGTGCTTGTATCTGTAACACATAAACATCAGTGTCATAAAGGTATGAAAGATACAGGTTCATCATGTACTTATTGTTGTTAACAAAAAAAAAAAAACGTATTACGTATTATCTAAGAAGATCAGGGTGCAACAACAGATTTTTCTTGAGAGCGATTACAGTCATGGATTGATTCCCTCTGCTTTATAATAGTGATTTTGCCCCATAACAATGATCATGAGATACTAGGGCAGTCCTAAATATAAAAAAGTAAAAAATAACCCCCGTTTTTTTTTTAGAGGGTCTAAGGCTAGTCCACCCGAGTTTATCCAATTTAGGCGCATAGGACTACTACTCTCTATGCTTCTTTTTGTCTTGCCTAGAGTAGGCTTGTCAATAAAGCTTTTCAAATTTATTAGACAAGATAAGATGGGTTTTGATTCTGCTTGCCTGGAGTAAGCTTGTTAATAACGTTTTTTAACTTTATTTGGCTAAGTAAGATGGGTTTTGATTTTGCGGCGCTTTACTAAAGCATGAAGTGGAATGACACTGTGGGAAGTTATTCTGAGCCGTCTGCGCACTCCTCTAACTCAAAGCGTGAGTATGAGCACATTGAACCAATGGACGTAGACAGCCGCCGCCATTAAGCAAACCATAATTATTTGGCAAGCACAGTTATACGCACGACCTTTGATAAATGGATGCGAATTTTTGTCTTTGTCGTGATAATATTATCGACCTTTAAGACGTGAGTGATGCGCTTGAGATAAAGACAACCCCTGTACCATCTATAGGGCAAAGCTCGAATAGTTCATAAAAGGTATGAGCCCTTTAAGACACACACCAATGCCGATCACGTGGTGCGACGTCCCGATGCTAGATAACGCTAGTCGTCACTCCACTCGATTCCATCCGGGTCATGGAAGTGTTCTGACTAGGTTTCCAGCGGGGAGTCGCCCGCCTAAACGTGAGTATGGCACTGACTTTATTCCGTTTTTAATGGGTAGAATGTATATACACATTGAAGCATTTGATCAGAATCACGCATGAGTCCTCGAAAATTTAAAATAGTCGGGGTAATTACACTGGACTTCTAATCACGCACTTCTAAACAATCGTCCCTTGTTTTGCCGGGCGTGAAGGTTGCCCCTGCCATGAACCCAGGACGTTTGTTTTTTCATAATTCGAAGTGAGTCAATGCAACATTCTTTTTAACTATACGGTATCCTCCATGGTGAGACGTAGGGTCAGCACAGTCTGTGATGTTTGTTTCTCTCTTTTAAAATAAGGCTCACGTATAAGTGAAGGTTTTTTCAAGTTGCTGCTATAATGAGACAGCACTTTTCTGGATAAGGAGTACTCACGCACAAAAGCTGGGTTGAGAGGTGCTGCAGAGAATGACAGCTCTACTCGATAATGTGACAACGGACGTAGAGGGTCTGACCTCAGTGGGCCTTCTTCTATATGCTATCCTACTGAAGTGGGTGGGGCGTATTAGCAAGCAACTTACTGATTAACAGTGGGGATTGTTTTTTTCAAAATGTATGGAGGAAAAGGGGGTATGAGCCATCTAATCATGTAAGATATTGGGCACTAAAACTAATTAGTTTTTTGGAGTAAACAACAATAAGTACATGATGAGCCTGTATCTTTCATACCTTTATGACACTGATTTTTATGTGTTACAGATACAAGCACCTTGGTACTAACTAAGGAGACTCAATACGGAAGTTCTGGGATTTGGTGAAAGGTTGTTTTTTAAGCACCGCAGTATGAGCACACTTTAGGGTGTGTCTTCTGCTGGGGTGGTTCCCACCTTTTGAAATTGTTCTAGGTCCTGATGAATGCTGAGTGAATGATACTCGTAACAGCAGAAACATGTCGACCGTTTATTTCTTCAAGCACACCAGGTTTTACATTGACACTTACCCGGGGTGTGTGCTTTTTTCACTTTGATTTTAATGGAATATGACTATCCCTTTTATTAAAGTTGATACAGGGAACTGTTGTAGCTCCTTTTACCTGCACACAATGTTGATGGGCTTAATGGTTGTGCCCTTTTCTAAGAAAAAAGAACCCGATGATGAGATTTAACACCTACTTGTTTGGTGTTTGAGGGTTCGCTTTTCTATTTCTGAATGCTCTTTTTTAGGTCTCGTCCTTTACCATTCCGAAGGAATGGGAAATGGCGAGAATTCAAGTGCTCGAACTGATCGTCAAACCACCGCTTTTTAGGTCTCGTCCTTTACCATTCCGAAGGAATGGGAAATGGCGAGAATTCAAGTGCTCGAACTGATTGTCAAACCACCGCTTTTTTCGTGGCGTTTTCTTCGAGTGCACGTACAGGCACGCGCTTTTGGCCCATACAATTTCATGGCCATCTCTTCCTGTTCCTCAATGTCCCTCCCACCCTTCGTTTGATCTTGCCGCGAGTTCAGGCTAATGGCCCTCCCCCAGCACAGAGCGCGCATCGCGGCCGCACAGCACATCAAAGGGCTTCTCCCAGCGTGTGCTGTGCGGCTTCTCCTCCCCTAATTATGTGGCCGGCCGTACTTGTGTTTCCTGGCCGCTTCCCGGCCGCTCTTGTATTTAATTAGCAGCAGCAGCATTTCTCCTGCGCCAGGCCACATCAAAGGCTCTGTGCCACTTTCACCCACACAGCAACACTTACAGACACTCAACGCCACTCACACCCACGCAAGCCCACTATCATCCACGCAACACCACACTCACCCACGCAACGCCACTCACCCACGCAACGCCACTCACCCACGCAACCCCACTCATCCACGCAACCCCACTCATCCACGCAACACCACTCATCTAAGCAACCCCACTCATCCACGCAATGCCACTCATCCACGCAACGCCACTCATCCACGCAACGCCACTCACCCATGCAACGCCACTCACCCACGCAACACCACTCAGCCACGCAACCCCACTCATCCACGCAACGCCACTCATCCACGCAACGCCACTCACCCACGAAACGCCACTCACACATGCAACGCCACTCACCCACGCAACACCACTCACCCACGCAACACCACTCACCCACGCAACACCACTCACACACGCAACGCCACTCACACACGCAACGCCACTCACCCACGCAACGCCACTCACCCACGCAACGCCACTCACCCACGCAACGCCACTCACACGCGCAACGCCACTCACACGCGCAACGCCACTCACACGCGCAACGCCACTCACACGCGCAACGCCACTCACACGCGCAACGCCACTCACACGCGCAGCGCCACTCACGCGCGCAACGCCACTCACGCGCGCAACGCCACTCACGCGCGCAACGCCACTCACGCGCGCAACGCCACTCACACGCGCAACGCCACTCACACGCGCAACGCCACTCACACGCGCAACGCCACTCACACGCGCAATGCCACTCACACACGCAACGCCACTCACACAGGCAACGCCACTCACGCACGCAACACCACTCACGCACGCAACGCCACTCACACACGCAACGCCACTCACACATTATGGGTGCAGATTGTGGGTGCAGATTGTGGGTGCAGATTCAGAGAAAACTCAGCAGCACCACCACCATTGCAATGCAATAGGTCTCGTTTTAACGCACATTTAAGCTATAGGCCTTGTAAATGGCAAAGCCTTTTATTTATGTTCCAAAAACCAGAACGCAAAAATAAAGGGCATAATGATTTACAATGCTAATAGTTCAGACTCGCGTTATTGCGAGACCTATTGCATTTTCAATGCTTGTCTATTTTCTTACCTCCCCTTTTCTTCTGCTTTTGGCTTGTTTTGTTACTGTTTCTCCCCTTGTTTTCCCGCTTTTTATGATTATTTACAACGGAATATATGGTAGAGATTTTTGGTAGTTCAGTCGCTCAGTCCTTAAATATCAACCTCTCATCATATACTTAAATATACAGCCCACGGACATGAACAGATATTTGCTCACATTCTCATGTCGATCCCCATATGCTCAAGACCAGCCTCACACAGGCAATATAAGCCATCCTACCAGCAATGCCTACCCTCAAACCAGCAATGCATGCCATTGTATAACCAATGACAAGAGGACCTGTGATTTTCCTTGGAGGACAACTACTGTGCCACAGATGGCCACAGTGTGAAAGAGATCGCAATCATTATGCGTAGCGGGATGCCCACCATCAAACCAAGGATGAGGTCACAAATGGACAGTGGGGTATCAGTATGCCTGGGATTGCCTGTAAATGACAATGTCTTTTATTTATCCGTTTAGAAAACCTACAATAATAAAAGGCATATGTGAGATCCAGGTTTAAATGAAGGATGAGGCAGACTCAGAATTAAAGTAGAAAAGGATGCTCAGGTTTATTCCAGGAAAGAGAGACACATCCAGATCCCAGCCTAGTTAAGGTAACAGTCACAGTGCCTTCAAATACATACATTCTAATCTCAATCTCCATGGCTGCTTGGCTGCGTCATTAGTTCTATGATGTCACACTGTACACTTCCAAAGCTAAACCTATGTAAGAAGGATGCTACACATCTTCCTCCCATAAACAAAACAAAACCAAAAGAAACAAATAATTTAAGCATAAACATAATATACATTTAAATACAATAAGAACAGAATACATCTTTCCCCAAACTTTATTCCTATAAATAGAAAGAACAACTGATAAAACACAAACATGTTATTCAAGATATAGTCCTTCAAATGAGAAGGTTTTTTGGCAATTCTCGAGGAGCGACGAAGCACCTTTTGACTCATCGTTTGTAACAAACTTATTATCATCATTGTTTGTGTCATTTTCAGAATCAAAAGTTTGATCGCTGCCCGAGAAAACACAAACTCTATTCAAGTTCCAGATTCTGTGATCTAACGTTCTCACAGCATTTTTGAAGACCTTTATCACCTTAATTGGCTTAGAGAATTTAATTTTTTTACCAGGAAGCTTTATACAACCGAATCCCCAATATTCACATGTGTAACTTTTGCAGTTCGTTTAGAATCAAAATATAGTTTCCTAATAGAACAATTCTGTATCTCCTTCTCACACCAGTCAAGATCCTTTTTTGGTGAGATATTTACCTTACAACCCTTAGAAGAATTTGCAATATCTTTCTCAAGATCTCACACCCAAGTCGGTTCTAACAAAGTACAAGGTGATCTTCCTTTAAAAAGAACAAAAGGAGATTTACCAGTTGAGGTATGAGGAGTGAGCCTATAGTTCTCCAATTTTTTAAGAACCTGTTCTTTCCAATTAAGACCTGCCCCTTTTGCCCAAGAAATGGTTTCCTTAAGTACCTTGTTAAACCTTTCCACCATTCCATTAGTTTCAGGGTGATAAAGAGCACATTTCTTATGATTTATCCCACACTTTTTTAAGAAAGACTCCATTTCTTTTGAAACCAGTTGAACCCCATTATCCGTAAGAATGTATTGTGGATAACGTGCTCTTGCAAACAAGGTTTCCAAAAATTTCACAACATTATTGGTTTCAATACTAGATGTGAAGTGTATTTCAGGCCATCTGGAAAACAAATCTAACAACACAAAAATGAAGACCTGTTGACCTTCAGTATAGACGGGACCTAGAATATCAAATGAGATTTCCTTCCAAGGTCTATTAGGAAGATCTCTGATAACCATGGGTTGTACTCTCTAACAACTTTTGACTTATCACTCAAGTTACAAATTACACACTCTCTTATCACCCTCTCAATGTGTAAATCCATACCAGGCCACCAGTATGAAGAGCGAATTCTTTCTTTTGTCTTTGTCATCCCAGAGTGTGAGTCATGAGCCAAATCAATTATGTTTTTACGCAGTTCTGAAGGAGGCACTAATCTAGTCCCACGGACTAAAAGATAATTGCACACTGTCAACTCATCTTCAACCCCCCAGAACTTAGCACTCTCAGCAGTGGCTTGTTTCTTAGAATGCCAGCCCTTTTGCAAAAGAGATATAACATTTGACAGAACAGGATCTGAAAGTAATTTAGAGCGCCACTCAGCCTCATCAATAACTTCCTTAAAAATTGAACAAACTTGAAGGTTATCTTCATCATTGTCATATTCTAGTAATTCATCATGTGATACATCCACCAACCTTGAGAGAGTGTCCGCTACACAATTATCAATACCAGGTATGTATTTTATTTCAAAGTCATACTCTTACAAAGCAATGACCCACCTGGTTATTCTGCTGGATACTAAATCAATACCTTTCTTTGAGAATATTTCACACAAAGGTTTGTGATCTGTTTTAATTATAAATTTGCTTCCCCATAAAAACATTTTGAATTTTTTTACTGACCAAAACACAGCAAGTGCTTCACGTTCAATGACTGAATAACGAGTTTCAGGATCTTTGTGGCCACGTGAGGCAAACATTATGGTATTCAACTCTCCAGAATTCTCCTGTTGTAGAACCGCACCAAGTCCCTTAAGGCTGGCGTCAGTGGTGAGAATAGAAATCTTTTGAGGATCAAAGCTTCTAAGATTAGGAGCTTTCTCAAGCTTCTCTTTAAGAGATTTATACTTCAGATTCACAATCAGTATTCCAAATGAACTCAGACTCTTTTGTTAGTAAGCCTCTTAAACTGACACAATGATCATCAAAACCTTTAACAAATTTATTATAATACTCAATCTTTCCAAAGAATTTCAAGAGTTCCTCCCTAGCCGACGGAGGAGGCATTTTAGTTATAGTATCCACAAAATTTGCCTTTGGCGCAATTCTATCTTTGGAAATCGTATGACCCAAATAATGAATTGAAGAAACTCCAAAATGACACTTATCAATCTTGACAGTGAGATTAGCCTTTTCAAGTCTTCTTAACACATACAAAAAAAAACACTCATGCTCTTCATCATTTTTACCAAAGACTAATATGTCGTCTTGGTAGACACACACTCCTTTGCAACCTTTAAGTACCTTCTCCATGATACGCTGAAAAACAGAGGCTGCCGAGAGAAACCCAAACGGCATTCTGACAAATCTATAAGTTACAAAAGGTGTGGTAAAAGACGTAAAATTTCTTGAAGATTCTTCTAGTTCAATTTGGTGATAAGCGGAAGCCAAATCTAGGGTACTAAACACTTTGGCACCACCAATCTTTGTTAATAAATCTGAGATATATCTATCCACAATCACACACTTGTTAAGCTGTCTCAAGTCAATGCATAAACGCAATGACCCATTGGGTTACGGGCAGCCACCACAGGTGCGATCCAATCAGTGCCAGCTACCTCTTCAATGATCCCTCCAACCTTCAATTTTTTTTATCATCTCCTCTCTTAAAGCTATGGGTACACCGCTAGCCTTACAAGTATAAGGTATAGAACCAGCTCTTATAGGAATCTCCAATTTTAACCCTTTGAGACATCTTAGCTCATCCCTAAAAACCTCTGGGAATTGCATTTTAGCATGACGTACTAAATCAGGATTAGAAACTTTTTGAACAGAACTAACTAGATCCTTAAGTATTATAGGATTAGGTGAACTAGGATCAAGCATTACATTGAGGTCACCCTGATGGAACCAACTTATGATACTATCACCCTTTTGTGAAACATAAATCTTTCCTACAGTAAAACGACTTTTATATTCTATACATCCTGTGAAATATCCCGGCAATGTTATAAGTTCTCCTCCATACGCCAAAGGACGAATGTCAGGTTTCTATAAATGAACCTTACTGGTTAGTTTTTCCAAATAGAAATTCTTAGATATAATAGTTATTTTGGCCCCTGAATCAAAAAGAACATCAGTGGACTCACCTTCAATCAAAATTTTGTCAACAGGACAATTTCTAAGATCAGCAGTAGATGTGACTTGGACTACTACCTGTCCACAAACAAAGTCCTCCTCCAAGGACTCATTATGAACAGCTTTTACTGAAGCCGAAGAAAACTTACTTTTGCAGAGGTTAGAATAGTGTCCCTTTTCCTTATATTTCGAACACATGGCATTTAAAGCAGGACATTTTGTGTCATTAGCATAATGACCAACCTTATCACACCTAAAACACGTTGGTACGGAAGGTTTCTTTTTAGTTTTAGCAGGATTGGTAGGATCAGAACCTTTTGGTTTGTCTCTCACGCTACTCTTAACTACTTGAACCGAGGGTTGTTTGATCTTTTTCAAGGTGTCAACACATTTTAGTGAATGCTCAACTCTTTTAGCTAATTGGAGGACTTCATCTAATGAAGGCTCATCTTTTAACCACAATTCATCACAAACCTTTTCAATATTGCAACCAACCATGAATTGATCCCTGATCCTTTCTTCAATAGAATCAGCAAATTTGCAAGACGAAGCTAATTTTCTTAACTGAGTAACATACCCTTCAACAGTTTCTACCTTATTTTATAATCTTTTCGCAAACTGGTACCTTTCTAATATGGTACTTCCTTTAGGCAAGTAGTGTTTGTACAATTTTTTCATGCAAATCTCATACTCATTAAGATCTTTTTCCTCCTCAGCACTAAGTTCAGCCAGGTGAGCAAAAACATCTTGACCCTCTGACCAAAGACAGTGGAGAAGAAGAGAGGTTTTACGTTCTGCACTTAAGCTAACACCACAAACCTCAGCGTAACGCTTGAAAACATTCTTCCACTTCGGCCATTTGATAGGAGGGTCACCCGGAGATGACAGAAAAAATGGTGCTGCAGTAACATTCTGCATAACTAAAATACAGTAGTGGATTATGAAAACCTTAACACCCCTTTAGGACCCTGCCAAGATTTAGTAAAGAACTACCAAAACCTAAATGCTCCCTAAGTATCCTGCTAGGATTATATGCTTGGAACACTAAATAGACAAGTCAGTAATAACAGTCATAAAAGAACAGCGAAGAAATAACATGAATAACAATAGGTCGCTGCAATAAATGTAAATGTAAAATGTTTGAATGAAAAGGGTGTGTGTCACTAAAAGAGCAACACGCTTTTCAATATGCTTAATCCAGAGAAGTGTGCGTGTCGCTGAAAGGGTAACACGCTTTGAATATGTTTAATCCAGAGAAGTGTGCGTGTCACTGAAAGGGTAACACGCTTTGAATATGTTTAATTCATAGAAGTGTGCGTGTCACTGAAAGGGTAACACGCTTTGAATATGTTTGAATGAAAAGGGTGTGTGTCACTAAAAGAGCAACACGCTTTTAAATATGTTTAATTCAGAGAAGTGTGCGTGTCGCTGAAAGGGTAACACGCTTTGAATATGTTTGAATGAGAAGGGTGTGTCTCACTAAAAGAGCAACACGCTTTTCAATATGCTTAATCCAGAGAAGTGTGCGTGTCGCTGAAAGGGTAACACGCTTTGAATATGTTTAATCCAGAGAAGTGTGCGTGTCACTGAAAGGGTAACACGCTTTGAATATGTTTAATACATAGAAGTGTGCGTGTCACTGAAAGGGTAACACGCTTTGAATATGTTTGAATGAAAAGGGTGTGTGTCACTAAAAGAGCAACACGCTTTTAAATATGTTTAATTCAGAGAAGTGTGCGTGTCGCTGAAAGGGTAACGTGCTTTGAATATGTTTAATCCAGAGAAGTGTGCGTGTCACTGAAAGGGTAACACGCTTTGAATATGTTTGAATGAGAAGGGTGTGTGTCACTAAAAGAGCAACACGCTTTTCAATATGCTTAATCCAGAGAAGTGTGCGTGTCACTGAAAGGGTAACACGCTTTGAATATGTTTAATTCATAGAATTATGCGTGTCACTGAAAGAATAACACGCTTTGAATATGTTTAATCCAGAGAAGTGTGCGTGTCACTGAAAGGGTAACACGCTTTGAATATGTTTGAATGAAAAGGGTGTGTGTCACTAAAAGAGCAACACGCTTTTAAATATGTTTAATTCAGAGAAGTGTGCGTGTCGCTGAAAGGGTAACACGCTTTGAATATGTTTAATTCATAGAATTGTGCGTGTCACTGCTTGGAAACTATGAAATAATGCCTCACTTTGGTTAAAAAGGTATACAAACATTGTGAAGAAACACAAAAATATGCAGCCAAACACTGATGGGCGACAACACGATGAGTTAAGTTGAAAGGCAGCGAAGGGCAACAGTCAGCTTGAGGTTAAATGAAGTCAGCCCAATTAACACTTAGTTGACTGAGAAAAATCAGAAGTTTAAAATAACATAAAAGATAGATGTAGGGTGGCAATAATTAAACTCAAAGACTGTTCCTCAAACATCCGCTGTCAAAAATATATATGCAGCGGCTGGTGCAATCATAGCACAGCAAAAGACTTGAATAATGTCCCAATTAACAGCAGCTGGTGCGATCAAGACACAGGAAATAAAATGAAAGACAGTGGGCCTCATTTATGAAAAGTGACGCATCGCTGCGTGAAAACAGCGATGCGTCACTTTTCACTGCGCCCTTGCGACACCAATGATGCGTCATATTTAATATATGACGCATCATGTCGCAAGGAGTTACAGATACGTCAGTATTTCTGAGGTAGCTGTAAGCGCAAAAGTGACGCATTGCTGGAGTGTGTCACAAAAGTGACGCAACTCCAGCAATGCGCCCTTTCACATGGGGCAAGCCCCATGTGAAAGGGCCTGCGTCAGTCTTACGCCTGCTGTGGGGCAGGCGCAAGATTTTGACGCAACGGCGTCCTAAAAGTGACGCAGTGAAATCTCTTAGATTTCACTGCGTCACTTCTACGACCCTTCCTTGCGTCAATACGCCCCCCTTGCATACATTATACCTGGCGCAGGTATAATGTGGCGCAGGGGTTTACAAAGTGACGCATCTACCTAGATGCGTCACTTTGTAAATATGGTGCAACAAGGCACATTATTTACGCTGCTGGTGCGTCACAAAAAGTGACGCACCGGCGGCGTAAAAGTGAAGCACAGCCTCATAAATGAGGCCCAGTGACTTTAAAATATATTTAAATGAGAGAAGAGCTTCATGAGATGCCACCAAACCATAATGAAATCAACTTCCAAGGTTGGAATTTTGTAATATTTGAAAAGACAGCCGCTGGTGCAATCAAAGCACGCCCATTGGGACTATAATGCCTTATTAAACAGCCGCTGGTGCAATCAAAGCACGCCCATTGGGACTATAATGTCTTATTAAACAGCCGCTGGTGCAATCCAAGCACCCATTGGGACTATAATGTCTTATTAAACAGCCGCTGGTGCAATCAAAGCACGCCCATTGGGACTATAATGTCTTATTAAACAGCCGCTGGTGCAATCAAAGCACGCCCATTGGGACTATAATGTCTTATTAAACAGCCGCTGGTGCAATCAAAGCACGCCCATTGGGACTATAATGCCTTATTAAACAGCCGCTGGTGCAATCAAAGCACGCCCATTGGGACTATAATGTCTTATTAAACAGCCGCTGGTGCAATCAAAGCACGCCCATTGGGACTATAATGCCTTATTAAACAGCCGCTGGTGCAATCAAAGCACGCCCATTGGGACTATAATGTCTTATTAAACAGCTGCTGGTGCAATCCAAGCACGCCCATTGGGACTATAATGTCTTATTAAACAGCCGCTGGTGCAATCAAAGCACGCCCATTGGGACTATAACGCCTTATTAAACAGCCGCTGGTGCAATCAAAGCACGCCCATTGGGACTATAATGTCTTATTAAACAGCCGCTGGTGCAATCGAAACACAAAAGAAGGAAGATGGAAACAGTGCCTTGAAGTCTTGAAGCCAGTTGTTGTATCTGCTGCAGCTTGCTGCTCAGCCTGTGGATGTCTGTGTGGCATGTTAGGATACTGGGTGATGTCATAGAGTGTGGTATGAGTGAGTGAGTGTCAGTTGAGTGCAGGGCTGAGCAGCAGGGAGCCTGCTCCTGTTGGGGTTCGTTCTTCCATTCATGAATCTCTCTTACTTCATACCTAATAAATTACTTCAAGATTCCATCCTGCGTCCGGTCATTCATACGTTACGACACCAGTTGAAATGAAAGAGCGCTAGTTGAGATTGTTGAGCCTCTCCAATCCTCTCAGCTGCCGACTACGCCTATGTGAGATCCAGGTTTAAATGAAGGATGAGGTAGACTCAGGGTTAAAGTAGAAAAGGATGCTCAGGTTTATTCCAGGAAAGAGAGACAAATCCAGATCCCAGCCTAGTCCAGGTAACAGTCACAGTGCCTTCAAATACATACATTCTAATCTCAATCTCCATGGCTGCATCATTAGTTCTACGATGTCACACTGTACACTTGCAAAGCTAAACCTATGTAAGAAGGATGCTACACAATCGTCATTTACAATAACAGTAGGTCAACGTTGCGAAAATGCGAGACCTATTGCATTGCAAATGCTTGTTGGCACTTGTGCCCTGCATAAAGGGGACAGGGACAGGGCGGAGGGGATACTGATACTGGAGAGGAGTTGGCCTAACGGCTAGCGCGCTCGACCTCGGACCTGGGGATCTGGGTTCGAGTCTCGGTAACGACGCCAAAACCTCCTGTGATTCTGGGAAAATCACTTAATCTCCCCGTGCCTAAAATAACTGGAAAATATGTAAAGCGCTCTGATACCTGATTCGGTTCGGGTCTAGTTCGCGCTATATAAAACTCTGCAAAAAAAAAAAACTGTGATATTTATTTATGCATTTTTATGAAGCACAGACTTTACCGAAGGTGTCAGAGCGCTGTACCGTAGAACCGGTTACGTTACATGAGAGAAATGTTACTAAATAGAACGTACAAAAATAGCAGGACACAGTATTGAACACAGCAGGCAAGAGGGACACTATATCCAACACAGCAAGCAAGGAATGTACAAACATAAATAAATATTCATAATTTAATTTTTATTTCGGCCATTCGGCCATCAAAGATATACAACAAATATTACACATTTACAAAGACTAGCGGACTTCCTGGCGGGGTCTGAGAATGACAACTGCCCCCACCCCCGTGATGCAAGACATCAAGGCCTATTTTCCTTGTAGTGCACCTTCATCTCTGAGGGCCCATTAATACAGCAGTTAATGCCCTCAGAGGAGGGCGTTTGGCGCTGATAATGCCCTAATAGATGAAGTGTGCAAGTAGTTTACCTAGTCCTGGTGCCCCGGTGCATGCTGGTCATTGTAGTCCTAATGTTATAATGGGATGCGAAGTAAACCCTGGCCGGCCTGGGTTATTATTATTATTATTTATTTATCATTATTATTTATGCGTTTTTATATAGCGCAGACTTTACCCGAAGGTGTCAGAGCGCTTCACAATAGGAACAGAACTGATACAAGAGAACATTACAAGTGATCGAATTACAAAAGCAAACGTTACATTACATGAGGCAAAAGTGACAATCGTGAGCAAACAAAATACAAGAGTTAGCAAACGGTGCATTACAGGAGGAAAAAGTGATATGTGTGCAGGTTACAAAAGCGTACAAAGTACAAGTAGAGGTATAATACTGCAATAAATGGAGGACACTCAAACACAAGAACAAACGTTACATAGGCAATGGTGGCACTTGTGTAAGTATCGAAAGCAAAAAAAATGAGAGTTAGCAAACAGTGTGTTACAAGAGAAAAGTGACATGTGCATGTTACAAAAGAGTACCAAAGACAGGTAAAAGGGTAATACTGCAATAAATGGCAGACTCTCAAACCACAAGAACACACTGGAAGGCACTTCCATAGTCATGGAGAATAGGAGTTTTCTATACTAAAAGGTCTTCCTTCAGATAATAGAGAGGGCATGAATTAATTTTGGAAGTGTCTTTGAAGGAGGAGAACTTTAAGGTCTGTTTTGAAGGCCTGGGAGGAGGTAGTGGTCCGGAGCTGAGGCGGAAGTGAGATCCAGATTCTCACTGCGTTGCCTGAAAAAGATTGGGCCATTGATCTTTCCTTCTTGAAAGTGGGAGGTTCCAGCAGATTTTCCACATTTCTTGATGGTCTAGATCCTCCAGAGAGTTTCAGTTTGTGGGTAATGCAGGCAGTCTTGTAGATAGATCTTGCCTCGATGGGAAGCCAGCGGAGGGTGGATAACATCGGTGTAATGTGGTCGCTTCTTTTGGCCTCATAAATGAAACGAGCTGCTGAATGGAGAACAGACGTAAGGGGGGACAGGTGGGATTTGGGGAGACCAGTAAGAAGAGAATTGCAAGACTTTTGAAATTCTAAGGTTTTTAAAAAGGTTTTCTTAGGGTAGTAATAACATCTTATTAGTTTAGACAACCCCAACCACTGCATTACATTTTACATCCTTCCTTTACAGGAGTTGAACTAAGACAAAAAACCTCCCTCCAAATCACTGTTTCTCTTAAGCACTTGGGTAGTGATAACAAGCAGACTTTCCTTTGTTTCACTCCATTTTCGAAAGCTCGTAGCCGCGATGAGACTCCAACAACAGTAGGGTTGTTGGCCTTTAAGCAAGGACTTTGTATTGGGCCCGGATTGAATTGAAATTTAGAACTCACCCCTTTCCTGTTGCTGCTTCAAACTAAAAGCAAAAGACAAGCAGGCGCTGCTGAATGTGTCCCAGTGTAGGCAAACAACACATGGACAAATCCAGCATATTTCACTGGTGCAGGCTCAGATACAGCTCATTAATAGCTTCCAGGAATGAGATTTGGCTGGATCACCCTTACTTCCAGCTCTGCATACAGATCTATCATATGATCATATGCCGAAAAGGAGCTATATCATCGGCTCTGCTAGTGCTTGTTAGCAGTACCAAATAAAGGAGTAATAACAACGATTATGCAACGAATAATTCGAATTAAAAAAATGTTTCAATTCTGAAAAGACTGTGTTAAACAGTGCTAAGATCTGTGGATGAGGGAGTGGTTTTTGGAGAGTCCCATTCACTCTTCTTTTCCCCATGACACCACTTTCCTGTGCAATTGGTCACTGAGGTGAATGAGCGAGGCACCTCATTTTGGGGGGGGGAGGGCCTTGTGGCTCTGCTTGCTGGAGGTGAACTGTGACATACACAGGTGGCCTGCTGCGGCCTGAGGGGGATCTGTCACAGCGAAGAACCCATATAAACATAATCTGCTGACATTTCTTAGTGAGTGGGAACCACCACGCCACTTGGGCCTACGTGCCTAAAGTTAAGGTGCGTAGGCCTGCAGAGAGCTCAATGGCTGGGCACGAGCGTCTGCGCTCCCCCTCGGGGGTTCTGAACCACAGCGATTGAAGGGGTCTCGCCCTCTGGGAGAACACAAGACACCTACGATGGGTAAAACCGACAAATCCCAAACTATTGCAGTTAGACCTGTGCTGGACCCCAAGGACTCTTGACATAGATACAGCTGATAATGGTGCAATATAGGAGGGCTCAGAGCCGCTCGCAGAGGCATACATGAAAAAAATGTTGGTATCCTATCCAGAGAAGCCTTTAAAAAATAAACAGCACATTCAAACACTCTTACTTTCCGTATGGACCGGCTGTCTGAACGCCTGGATAAGCACGCAGAAAGATTAGACACAGGGGGAGGAGTTGGCCTAATGGCTAGGGCGCTTGACCTCGGACCTGGGGATATGGGTTTGAGTCTCGGTAACGACGCTAAACATCCTGAGATTCTGGGAAAATCACTTAATCTCCCCATGCCTAACAAAAATGAATGTGTGTCCTCATGTAACGTAACTGGTGCTATGTAAAGCGCTCTGATACCCGATTCGGGTCAAGTTCACGCTATATAAAACTGCCAAAAAAACAGTGGTGAGAAGAATCTCGGAGGCAGACTACACACTACACACTGCAGGCTGAGACGGTCTTGACAAGCACAACATACAAAGGAGTTCTATGTAGTTCCTCTCTTAAAACAAGGGAAGAAGATAGTAGCAGTTTGGAGAAGCCAAGTGATCGGTCCTCACTGTACCCTAGTAGATAGTGGGGATCCTTTTGTTGGATCATAATGCCCTCACACACCCTTTCAGGTGTCATGCTTCATCATCTGGGCGTGCTCCTCGTTGGGGCGGCGGTGTAATCCCCATCAAGCTAAAAAGGGGCTCTTTGTCGGAGATCTTTTATCCAACTGCCGTAAGATGAGTGCGGGTGTAGGGCCAAGGAATGTAGATGCTGTGTAGTGAATTAAAATAGGACTGGGAGTACCTTGAATGGACAAACTTTATTCTGGGGGTCTCCTGTCCTAATTAAAAGAAGTGTAACAGGGCGCTAACATGTACCACTATTTGGGTCTATGTGCTCCTGTAAAAAGTGTGTCGGTCAACATGTTTCTCGCTGTTTGGTATATTAACCCTGCGATTCTTCAGGACCAGGAAGGATTGTGCTATCTACAATGAATAATAAGTGGTAAAAACAGGTAACAATTTTACCCTATATTATCTTCAACCTGCCTGCATCTACCTGTAAGGGAGAAAGAGGCATTTAATGGACAAAGAAAAAACGTAGATACTGATGTTCAGCAACACCAACAATACTTCATGTTGATTCCAAAACATGCTACTAATATGTCAGTGTAGCCGCTCGCTGGCGGGTAAAGGTGAAGATAGGATTAAGTGATTAAAAAGGTGATCGTGCACAGTGAGCTATGTGCTTCTAGTCCCTGTGCGTAAAGCAGAACAATCAGAACAGTTAGTTTCGAGGAGGACTCACCCACTCTTTGTGGGCTCCAGGCGTCAACAGTGCCCGGTAGAGCCAGTCCCACGGCTCTGCTCCTATGTCTGCAAAGATGGGGTTCAGGAGGAAAAGAGCTTAATAGAACAATATGGGAATTGTATGGGCTCTCATCAACAGTAAAACATTTAGCATAATAGAAGTTAATTTCAACTATTAGCACCCACCCAGGTGTGGCTGAACCTAGACACAAAGAAGAGAAGAAGAAAAAGCCTCCGGCAATGTATGAAGAGTGTTTCTTATGGTTGCTCTTAATTTGCTCATGTCTATATTACATATCGGGGGATTCATAAGTCCCTGTGTCAGTGTATGTTAATTGAGTGTGCTTTGCTTGTGGTTAATGCGATGCTGACATCTCAATAGACGTATTTCACATAAGGGGGGAACGGGAGGCCATGTGGATCAAAAACGCATCAATCATTATAAACGCGTTCTGTGTTTGTCCCCAAGGTAAAGAGGTGCTGTTGCCGCAATGCCCTGTTTGTCTGTTTAAAAATTGCAGCAAGCACAAAGGTGGTTGCATGGGGTTTTGTGTTGTATCTCGTGAACGTATTGTTCTTATCTGCCTGAGTGTAGTCGAACAGTAGAGTTATACGATAGTACCAGGCTTGTTGTTCAATGTAAACGTGGTTCATAAACGCTAGCAAAGTGCCCTCCCGAGCGGGTTGTTTACACGCTAGTGTTATCAGTTAAGGCCGTATGGAGTATGCTATCAATCAATCGTGGAGGTAGACCGCTGTTTGTAAATCATAGTTGTGACATAACCATGCGTTTATGTAAATCGGGGTAGTCCATATATGTCTGCGGTGAGTAGGAGTCCAAAGTAACGCGTGCCTCTTCTAAAGTTGCGTCTCGGTCCACGTCTAGATAAGAGCAGGCCGTGTTAAAAAAGGTTTTGGGAAAGCCATTGCCCGTAGTTTTACGCGGAGCAGCGAATTATCCGCCCCTTTAGTTGGTAGATGCTGTCTCGTTTGTGCAACTATCTCAGGAGTTTTGTTAGTGATGGCGGTGTGGTAGTGGGCTCAGGGATAGTTATATCTAGGATATTAGAGGGATAGACATGGTCGGAGCCCATTGCAATTCAGTCGAGTATTCACGTGTTTAGATAGGTCTGGGTGTCCTTCGATCTACCCTCCTCCACCGGGTCCGGGAGATAATCCCACGTCCCATGCAGTGTCTATTTGAAGGAGGAGTCTGGGTCATGTGTCAGGTCACATGATTCAGGTGGGTGCGGTCTGGTGAATGGAGTGGTGTTAATGGCTCACACAGAGGAGAACCTGGCGGCCATTTCTAAATGTGTTTTATGAAAGGGATTGGAGTGTATAAACGCACTTAACTATACCCTGGTACATTGAACTGGCATTCTTGTGTGTTAATTGTGGTGCATTATCCACGAACAAGCCATGTATGTGTAAATGGTAACAGCTATGTATTAAGTCTAGCCACTCGTAGTGTACTGCAGCCGTAGCGCACCGGAGGACAAGGAGGGGTGAGACGTTGTGTGTAAAAGTCTTGTCGAATAGACCTACATGAGAGGCTTGAGTAAGTCAATCCGGGTGGGTGGTGTAACCTCTATTGAACAACTCAAGTGGTGGAACAACAGTAAATATTATATATAGATATGCGGTGACTAACCTTGGATTGTCTGTCTGAGTACACTCAGTACGAGTGTTGATCACTCTTATGTTGCATACGTAGGCATCGTGGTAACTGCTCGAGAGAGAGACATTTTCTGACATGTTTGCTGTGGAGCATTGTAGGAGAGCAGGGTCTACTTCTTATGGTTACCCCCACTTTTTGCTGATGTTTCACTGTTTTTCGACTTTAGTCTGGCTTGGGCCCTGCTATTCAGGACCGCAGCCTAGCTGCTTCCTCTCTAAATTGATTCCATGTACTTTAGGTACACTCCAGTTTGGTTACTTGGGTACCCTTATGAGTCTCTAGTATATGGTACCTTAGGTACCAAGGGCAAAGGTACCCCAGAGGCCTACCAGGGGCTGCAGCATATATTATGCCACCCCTGGGAAGCCTTCCAAAATGACACCACAGGACTGCTACTGCAGCCTTGGTAAGGTGGTGCATGCACCCCTTGCTTAGATATAGGTTACCTATATCTTCCTTATATCACGACACATATTAACCTATCAGTCACCCTTATGGCAGGCCTTATCAATCCTGAAGGCAGGGTGCTGGGTTTTGTGTGAGAGGGTGCCTATGCATGAGCAGGGCCTCTCTGCAGCCTTTGGCATCTATTCTCTGGGGCTGTTCTGTGATGCAGCCAGACCATATACTCTTAAGTGCATTATAACCTCGCGGTAAATGCTAACTTTGGAATGGCTGCACGGAAAAGTCATGTTTGGTGTCAAACACTTTGGAATCATACCCCCCCCCCCCCGCCAGTCCTGGCGGCGTGGGTATGATTCCACCCTTCTAGAGGGTAGACAGGGCAGTTTTAAAGAGCCCAGGCATCACAAAATGGATGCTGCAGCCACAGACATGAGTCTGGCCTCCTGCTGCTGGACGAAACTTCGGCAGGGGAGGCCTGGACAATAGGTTTCCTGTCACAGGGAGGTGTAACCACCTCCCAGAAATACCTTAGTGGATTGGGGCTGGGTGGGAGCACTCTTGAGAGTTCTTTGAAGTCTGCACTGGGGGCACATTTGGTATCCCTGTGCGTAGCCCAGTTCAAACCGGTTGCTGGAGCTACCAGCCCCTGCTCTGGCGTGAAACTGGACAAAGGAAATGGATATAGCCACACCTCTTTCCATACCCTCCCATAGGTGGATCCCCTCCCTTGGGTATAAGAAAGGAACCCCTGACTACAGGACTTTAGATTACACCTGGACGAAACTCTGCTACAGAAATCACGGAACTTCTACGATCTACTCGACTTCTACGATCTACTAGACTCCCTTGGAGTAAGTGAGTTACTCCCCTGCATGGCAGGCATCAATGAAGCATTGGCCGGTCTGCATGTCCGAAGCTCCCGCTGGACTCCAAAGTAATTGCAGCCCAGAAAGTGGATTTCCAGACTTCTCAGAGGCCGACCTGAGTCCCCAGCAAAGCTGAGACCCACAGCCCTCGTGAGTACCGTGGAACCGCAGCTCCTGGACACCGTGCACATTTGCAAGTGCATTAGCTTCTCAAGGTCTCTTGAGGCTGTGCATTGGGTTACTTGTAGCCCAGATCCCGAGCACCTTTTCCATCGAAGATTGCTGGCCTACACTCCACTAGTGTTCCATGAGCCGGCCCTTTGTGTTTCCATTCTAGGTACCTACGCGATCCCTGGTCCGTCGACTGGTGGGTCCCTGAGAAGGCAAATCTGATTTTCCTTGGGCTTCCTGGGTTGCTGTTGCCAAGGCTTGTTGGGTCCAATCCGGGCACCGACACAGCAGCACTCGACATCCTTCGCGGGACAGCTCGATTCCAGATCCTGGCCGTCTTCGACGCCTCCTGGTCCTCCTGGCTGAAGAGTCAAGCTTTACCTCCTCAACCTGAAATCACCCGACTTCGATGGGCATTCGCCTATTGTGCCCCTGGTCGCTGGCTAGTGACCCAGACTCTGTCCCCTTTGCTTTCAGGTTCTTCTCATCTTCGATCCAGGCTTGGATCACCCCGAACACTTTCCACTTCGACGGCATCAGCACTTTGCAGCAGATCACCATTGAAATCAACGGCAATTCCAGACACCAAAAGACACCTATGCACCTGGCTTCCCTGGGTGAGGTAACACGAGTACTCCGGTGCTCCTGTGGGCGTTGGCCCTAGAACCACTTAAGTATAAATGGGTTTGCTCCAAATCCTCTTCCAAAAATGTCCTTAATCTTTAAATTTCCGACGCAACTTTCCCCATTGAAGTTAACAGCGATTTGCGGCTGTGTTCACACACTGCACGTGTCCCCCGTGGGGGGCCCCTGTGTCACTACCTTGGGTGGTTCCTTGTGGCCCCAGCACTTCTACAGGCTCTAGGCAAAGTCGTGGTTCTTATACCACTTTGATATATGGTTTGGTACACCCATAGGGCTCCACGTATATTGTGCTAATTTACTGTGTGATAAAAAGTGTAACATATGTGCTGTAACCTTTAGCCTCATAAAGAGACTAGTAGGGTGTGTTTAGAATAAATACATATATTGTATATGTATACCTGGTGTGGTTCTCCTTTCATTTGGTCATTCAGGTAAAACAAGCTGCTTTACGTTTCTTCAAGACTTAGCCTGAAGGCTGCTCTCCATAGCTACCATTAGGATAGCTTTCAAATTAGGTTGTTTTTAGCCTATCACCTCTAAGGGGCTGTTTGAACTGGTGCAAGGTTCCCACTATAACTAGTGGACAGCACATGCCAGGCCAACTTCTCACAAGCATGCACATCGATCCCTTGCCCCTAAACCAATACATTGAGCTAATCTATAACCTTATAATTGCAAGGCTACTCAATTATAGAGACATAGATGCATCCTTAAGAAAAGCTCGGGCTCTGGGAACACTCACATATGAGGCAATCTGAGCTCTCTTTGTACCCGAACTTCACCCAGCAGGTACAGGAAGCCAGGAAATTCTTTGTACCTGCTAAAAAGAGGCTGTGAGAGCTCAATATAGAATACTAATAAACGAAAATAGGTGCCAATGCCGCTAATTTATGAATATGACAATTATTTGGTTGAAACATACGGTTGAGAGAATATGTTTGTTGATTTTTAATTCCAATTCTTTTATTTCTTTTTAGTTTCGATTAACCACTTCCATTTGAATGAATAATTTTCAAATTGTTATACAAATGGTAAAACCTGGTGTACACAACAAAGAATGATATCCATTATATCAAAGACCACAACTTTCTATTTACAAAAAAATGCATACTATTAAACATTCAATCCACATTCATTTGTCAATCAAACCAATACAAACAACAAAAACAAAACATAAATGATTCGATAAATGCTGGAATTATAATATTCACAACAAAAAAGCCAATGTTTGTTTTACAGCAACAATGTGTATGTACAATTTTTTATATCAATTCCTAATTTTTGATTTTGGCTTATAACAAAAGAGTCTACGCGTTTCGAACTTCTGTCATTTCGGAGTTGTCATCAGGACCAATATCTCGCACTCATCAGAGATTTAGCTGGAAATATTCTTGAAACCAAAGTTTGTGATATTTAATCTCTGTTTTACGTTTTTCTTAGAACCGGGCTGCTTGCATTCGCTTCCTGGTCCGCATAGGATCATGGGCGGACCAGGAAGTGAATGCAAGCAGGCGAGCATTCGGATGTCGTCTGATTAAGATACTCGACAGCCCGGTTCTAAGAAAAACGTAAAACAGAAAATTCACCGATAGTGTATACAACGCGCCTGACTCTCCCATTCAGAAGGCGGCGAGCCAGGCAGCCTTAAATGGGCGATTAAATCTCACAAACTTTGGTTCCGTATGTTTCGACCAAATAATTGTCATATTCATAAATTAGCGGCATTGGCACCTATTTTCGTTTATTAGAAGCTTGTGGCAAGCTATGCCGTTGGGAGCCCAGACCCAGTGGTATTGTTCTCATCAATATAGAATACAGCATGCTCTAACCTGCCGGGTTGTGGTTGTTCTGCAATTCATCAAGAGAAAGGAACAAGCTTCAGTGTGACGCATGTCTCCGAGGGGGACCCATGGTGAGGGGAGCAGTATGCAGGGCTCAGAGGAACAGTGAATACACCTGGGGCAGCAGTTGTGTGAGTTGCCTGATGGGGGTGGGGGTCCACCACTCCGTACAAGTTCGGTACAATGTAAGTCTTATACAGATGCAAAGATTCATCAATTCAAGTCAAAATATGCCACACTGTGATGCACATAGTATTAGTTGAGATTTTTGGAGAATCTGTGTGGATTAATGGAGGCACGTTCGATTTGTTCTATCAATTGTTATACGTGGCTAGAGCTGCATTGGGTGCTCCACTCAATGTTCTATTGTTTATTTGGAGGGACGGGTGGAAAACATTGAAGCTATGACTGTTGGGAAGGGCACATAGCATGGGTGGGTTTTGGTTTGAAATCTTAATGGGAAGTTTGCTTGGGAAAAATGCATGAATGGTTTGGTGACCAGGTATGTTTGGTGCAGTTTTCCTAATAGACAACGGTTGCGGATGCATATAGGGAGGGATCTGATAGTTCGATATGTTTCCTTACTTGGAATGTCACAGGCCTAAATAATGTTAGAAAGGTGCATAAGGTGGTCGGATATCTCAAGAGACATAGCATGGAATTGGCAATTCTGCAAGAAAACCATCTTAGACCCGACAATAATTTACTGACCCAGCATAGAATGCAGGGCCACTGTAATACTGCCAGTTTCTTGACACACGCCAGGGGAGTCCTCCTGTGGGTCCGGCGGGGTTCAGGTATTACATTTGAGGAGCTGTATGCAGACTCGGGCGGTAGATATGCCCTGGCCTGTTCTCATAAGGTTGATCTTTGATTCTGTTGAATGGGGGGTTATGTTCACCGTTCTCCACAGGATAGGAGTCAGTGAGATTTGATCACGCCGCCTTGTAGTTCTATATGCCCGCCCACGGCCAGAGTACAATTTGGCAACGCCGTCTCCTCTGTCATAGAAATTACCAGAGGCATCCGTAAGGGTTGCCCCCTGCCTCCATTATTATATGCTTTGGTAGCCGAGCCCCTGTCCTGTGCTTTACACGAATATCACAGGGGAGGGGGGTTTAGCTTCCCAGGCTATAACCTGGTTATATAGGCATATGCAGATGACCCGGTCATATATGTCCAGAACGAAGCTGGTTATCTCACTCCGATACTCAAGGGGTGGTCAATTTTTGGGGGTTATCGGGCCTTGGTCAATTGTGATAAATGTATAATAATTCCACTTACTCCCGCTATGACCCCAATCGCCATAGAATATCCACTGCAATGGACAACGGAATCCATGCACTACCAAGGGATTAAGATCCACACAGACCCCACGGTTGTACTACTAGACAATTATAGCAGGGTGATTCAGAAGCTTACGGAGGACGTGGAGCACTGGGTTAAACTCCCACTGTCCTTGATGAGACAGGTGGCCATTATGAAAATGGTTGGGATTCCCAGATTTCTTTTCTTTTTTCCAGAATTTTCTGCTGTTACTGTCACAAACCATATTTGATAAACTGCGTTCCCTTATAATTTCTCTGGCTTGGGCAGGGAAACAGCCACGGGTCCGATGGGAAGTCCTCACTTTACCATATCATATGGGAGGTCTGAAAGCTTCAGACTTCAAGATGTACCTTAGGGCTGCCCAGAGCTCCTTTCTGCATTATTGGGTTCATGGCCCGTCAACACTGCCACATTTATACCTCGAGAGAGATGCTGCGGATCCCTTCATGCTCCCCCAGATACTACTTTGTAACCCTCCGCGACATCACAGGGTCTTTGACTCACTTGCAGTCATCACGAGTGGCGGAGTTTGCTGGACAAACAGTCAAGGGCATTACTGTATCCTCCACATATCCTTGTACAGTGGTGCTTGTGCTTTCCGATGGACCCAGCGAGAGGGGCATGGCGAGCTCTGAAAATATTGGGAATAGGCCCCATGGAGGACTTTTTTACAGAGGGCAGGGTGATTTGCGGGAGGAAATGCTGGCGGTTCTATCAGCTTCCTGTACGCTTACACGATACCACTATTACAGGACTAGGCAAACTCTACGGGGGCTTCTGGGGGATAACTTGTTGGAGTGGTAGACTGTGCCAGCATTGACAGCTTGGTTGCAGATGGAATCACCCTTGAAACTAACAACCAAATTCTATGCATATGCACAGGAGGCGCGCGTGCTGGAGTTGCTAAAGGCTAGATTGGATTGGCGGCAGGACCTGGGCAGGCCCATCAGTGGCAAACAGTGTCCATATTACTACTCTAAGACCCAAATGATTTCCATGAACGGAAGTCATAGACTGATCCATTTTATGTACCTTCACTGAGTTTTCTACACCCCTTAGCGCCTAAGGGTTACAGAATTCCTCAAGCTGTCAGAGGTGCGGGGAGGTTAAAGCTGGATTTCAGCATGTGGCCTGGCTCTGCCCAGGAATCCATGAGTTCTGAGGCTGGATCCGATGCTGGCGCTCATGGGGAGAGTGGTACTGTTATGGGTCTTCCTAAATGTATATGTGGTCTGCTGGTAATGAGTAACAAATGATTCAATTCTTGTGCTTCATTATTATGGCACTAAAAGCGATACAAAAGGGGATGATGGACGGAGCGTTTGAGCAAATCAAACACTCACCCCCAGTCAACTGATCTGGGTTTAATCCATCACCATTCTTTAGCTCACTCAGCCACCTCAGTTCAGACATGGCCATATGCAAATCAGTCTGACCCTGTGCCTCATGGGAACAGTCCAGCCCGAACTGCCAAGTCATGTCTTCCCTGGACCGGAAACAAGCATCCTGGGACCGGTTTCGGATCCATAATCCTCATCAGCCAGGCTATCTTGAATCCAGTGGCCAAGTGAGCAAGGGACTCACGTCTGAGCATACCCTGCCACACTTAGGGCGAACAAAGCGATACAAAAGGGGATGATGGACGGAGCGTTTGAGCAAATCAAACACTCACCCCCAGTCAACTGATCTGGGTTTAATCCATCACCATTCTTTAGCTCACTCAGCCACCCCAGTTCAGACATGGCCATATGCAAATCAGTCTGACCCTGTGCCTCATGGGAACAGTCCAGCCCGAACTGCCAAGCCATTTCTTCCCTAGACCGTCCATCATCCCCTTCCAGCTGGATGGCGGGGAATGCCTCACAAGTCATTAATATAATTCCGTGGTTTCAGGGTTTAGTCAGTCCGGGGTGTCCAGATCAGTGAGGGCTTGGTTTCTATTTCTTGTTTCGAGCTGGAAGAGCTCATGACTAGTTTTTGGGTTCTCAGCGTTAAACACATTTAGTTTGGAGATTGAGCCTGTGTATTTAAGATGCCTATGTAAAAAAACAATTGGCACAATGCTAATCCCTGGACTAGGCCCCTGATTAGATGAAATCGCAGCTGTCCTGCAAGCATTGGTGACCTGCAATTAATAACTACGCAGTCTCCAGGTGAAGTCTTGCGCAAGTGTGTGGGGCAGTTGCGGTATCTTACCGCACAAACCCTATTAAGTATTTTGTTCCACGAGGATCGTTGCTTACAAACAGACCTCGTTTTTCACATTTATCAGTCACTGTTTCTCCTTGCCGTGCGCTACAATTACCAGCGCCAGCTTGTCTAAGTTGTTGCTTTACCAACGGAAGAGACTCCCTTCACTCATATCTTTACCTGCTCCAATCGCCCGCAGATTCCTTTTGGACCGCCTCCGCTCCCACGCCCGTCGCTCGGGACGCCTTCTCCTTTCATTCAGAACTATTACCAAACCAAGTAACCTGGTCCTGCTGATGACCTGAAGTCAGACAGGTCAAAACCTTGTTGACCATCCAGCGTTACTTTTGGCTTCAGCGTGGTCAGCGGATGTAAGCGCTGCCGCGGGTTTTTTTAAACTAATTGCCGCCATTCCACCACAAGCCCACAGGCCACGCCCACTGCCGTGAGGCCACGCCCCCTTTCTTTCCTGCACTAACATAAGCCGCGCTGACTACAAGCTCGCGTTAGAGGAAACTGACTCCTGAGGCAGAAAGCCGGGAGAGACGCTCGTTCTTTTAAAACTTGTAAAATTTGTATTGATTGTTTTTACCTTGCTGCTCTCTTCTCCCTGGGCACTCCTTCCCTCAAAACTTGCTTGATATCCCCGCACAGCGGATGTAAGCGCTGCCGCGGGTTGGAAAACGAATTGCCGCCATTCCACCACAAGCCCACAGGCCATGTCCACTGCCGTGAGGCCACGTCCCTCTTCTCCCCCTACAATAATGTTAATTTCTCGGACGCGCAGCAGGCGCGCCGCCAGCACGCAGCAGGCGCGCCAAAGGCAAGCCCGTCTGCGCCCGTCCACGGACGGACGGGGTCAGGGGCACTGCATTATGCCCATTTTGTTTCCTATACCCCTGACATACTCTGCGCATACCAAGGCCCTTGCGATTTAAATCAAGTAGCGTTGGGGCATATCATGGATGGTGGGATTTTATGCGCTCATTCTCTACCCTTTTTACCACCCAATCTGCCCTCACTATCCCAACACTCCACCAGCCCCAGTTCTTCCGTTCCCCAAGCAAGTGACACATCGACCATTTCTGCCTTCCTGTTAAATACACGGTCGGCTGTAAAACACCATCTTGACTTGTTAATTTTCTTGGACACTCAAAAACCGGACCTATTGTTCCTCACGGAAACTTGGTTTTGCCAGGACTCCCTGCCCAACTTACTCTCGGCCCTGCCCACTTCGTACTATGCTTTACGGGCAGATCGGCCTCCTGGCAAAGCAGTGGGGGGGTGGCTCTGATTAATCGTTCCGGCTTACACTTTCAACTATTATCCTACCCACTAATCCCAGCAGTTGACTACTTGGTAGTATGTTCTAACTCTTTTCAGATGCCAATCACATGTGTTTTGATGTATCGTCCTCCCCAAAATATGCCTCACTTCCTTCCGGCTTTTCAGGACTTGTTAGCCACATTAGCTGTGAATAACTCGCCGGTCCTGGTACTTGGCGATTTTAATTTTTGGCCATCTGACCAGGCTGAAGACGCCCCTTCCAGAGACTTCACGGAATTACTTCACAGTCTGAATTTCATATCACATATTCACATTCAAACCCACGTTCAAGGTCATATTTTGGACCAAGTCTGGTCTCTCAATAGCCCTATCCCTGTTCCTACTGTCACCCCCTGTTTGTGGTCCGACCATTATTTGATTTCTTTTTTCTCGGATTTAAGTTAAACCACAAACCCCCCCCTGCCCAAGAATACCTGGGCTCGTAACTGGGGCAAAGCTGACATTTCCTATCTCTGCTCCTCTCTATTAGCCTCTAGCCCAGCTATAGAGGAACTTTCCACACCGCTTCAATCAGAGACCTTAAATAAATGGCTGTCCAAAGCCTGTGATCAGGTGGCCCCTCTAAGGCGCATCAGGGTAAGACGTGCCCATGACGTTAACAAATGGTTCAGCCCGGAGCTCAAGGAGAAAGAACTGGCTGTTCGCCGAGCAGAGCATGCTTGGAGACGTACCTATTGCACTGCCTCTAAATTACTGTACTCCTCCATCCAGGCTGAGTACAAGAAAGCCATCCTAGATGCTAAAACCAGCTATTTCTCCAATAAGATCCTCCGGGCAGAGAACCAACCTAGAGAAATCTTCGCCACAGTCTTTGAATTAGCCTCTTCAGACAGGACCACTTCCAAGCCTGTACCTTCCCAACCCCTGTGCGATTCGCTGAATAATTTTTTCATTAATAAAATTGCAGACATTAAGGCCAACATTCCCCCTCCTTCCCCAGCCTTTTTAAACCCTGACCCACCACTCAATACCAATCACCTTGATCATATAACTCCCCTGTCTAAAGAAATATTTCTCTCCTTGCTCCCCTGCGTCAAGTCTGAATCCCCTTCCGATATCTGCCCGGCCTACATTTTGCGCGATATCTTCCTGACTTGCCCTTCCACTCCTCTTATCTTTCTCAATGATACCCTCAAGTCAGGAATTGTCCCTCCTTGTCATAAATCAGCTACCATCATCCCAATCTTAAAAAAACCAGGCGCAGATTCAACAGCGTTAGTAAACTATCGGCCTATTTCCCTCCTCCCTTACTTGGCCAAAGTCCTCGAACGCCACGCCACTAAAGTCCTCAGTTCTTTCATCGAGGACAGTGGCTATCTCGCTCCGTGCCAAGCAGGGTTCCGCCCTCTCCATTGCACCCAAAAAGTGGTGGTCTCCGTCATGGACACACTTAGAGAGGGGCTAGATACTAACCTCCCACAGGCACTGCTTCTTCTTGACTTGTCGGCCGCCTTCGACACGGTGGACCACACCATTCTTCTTTCCCGTGTCGAGGCGGCAGGCATTGGAGGTTCTGCCCTGGCCTGGCTTAGTTCATTCCTGAGCGACCACTCACAGGCAGTCCATTTGGCGGATTTTTCCTCCCCTGCTCGAAAAGTGCAATGTGGAGTCCCCCAGGGATCTTCTCTCTCCCCTCTTCTTTTTAACTTGTATATCTTTCCACTTGTCTTTGCCCTGCAGAGGATGGAGGTCACGGTGTTTAATTACGCCGATGACCTCCAGCTCATTTTCAACCTCTCTGATTCTCCCGACTCTATTCACAATTTCCAGTCGGTGATGGACTTTATCAGGGATTGGATGAGCTTCAACCATCTTAAGCTCAACCCTGATAAGACCGAGCTTCTCCTCACTGGTGGTAAACTCAACTCTTGGTCTTCTATTTTTTGGCCCCCCTCTTTTGGTCCTCCCCCTTCTCATTCTCCCTCCGTTAAGACACTGGGGATTACGCTTAATCAACACCTCACCTTACACTCCCAGATTAGCACGGTGGTCTTATATTGATATTTTATTTTGCGCACCATTCGAAAGATCTCACATTTTTTTCCTTTTCAGCTCTTAAACTGATTCTTATGGCTATGGTTCTTTCCCGTTTAGATTACGGTAACGTACTGTACAATGGTGCCCCTGCTTACGCCATCCAGCGGCTCCAACTGGTGCAGAACCAAGCTGCCTGCTTGGTCTACGGCCTACCTAAATCACATCACATTACACCCCTTTTTAGATCCCTCCATTGGCTCCCTATTAGAGAAAGGGCCCTTTTTAAGATAGGATGTATTACGTTTCAGGCTCTTGCGGGAACAGCTCCATCTTTTATTAAGTCCAAAATTGAACCCTACATCCCCAGTAGACAACTGCGTTCCTCCTCTCTGTCTCTCTTGGTGGTGCCCAGGTTCAAGAAGAGCAGAATGGGAGGTTCTAAGTTCCCTGTCCTTGCTCCGCTATTTTGGAACTCTCTACCTCTCCCAATGAAATCGATATCATCCTATCTTGAGCTCCGCAGCACTCTGAAACCTATTCTGTTCTCACAGGCTTTTACTATCCAAACCGCTTTGCCATCTGACTCAGGATTCCTCCCCAACAGCGCCATGAAACCGCCTGGTAAACGAGCGCTTAACAAATACCCTTAAATTCAAATTCAAATAAGCTCCCTTACCTAGCTGTAAGGAGCCTACAGATCACCTCCCCAGTCAGTGAGGAACTGACTCATCACCTCCCAGTGTAGTAAGGAACTGATGCACTACTTTTCTTTTCCGGTACCTCACCTCCCCTGCTCCTGCTTCATCTTTGATTTTTGATGCATTTGAGGTACTTTGTGCTAAAAGTAATGCATTCATTGATTTCTATGGACTAACCATAATGTTTTAAAAATGATATTGTGACTCATATATGTTGAATTTTTGTTGTTTTGGTCTTGTTTTAATCAGATAAATATTGGCTATTTTTCTAATTTGGTGTGCACTCCTTTTGTAGTGTTTTTACTGTTTTACTGTGTCTGTGTACAAATACTTTACACATTGCAACCGAGATATGCCAAGCTACCAAGGGGGTGAGAAGGTGTTATTTTAGCTTTGTGACTCCCTTACCCTGACTAGATTGAGAGTCCCCACTTGGGTAGCGGGCAAACCACTTCCAAATAGAGACCCCATTTCTAACAGGCATGAATAGCATGCCCTATTGATGTGATATAAGTCTGACAGTGAAGGCTATAGTCTGATGTTTTAGACTCCTATGAAGTGAGTATGTATGAATGTTGTTTTAAATAGTTTGCTGAATTCAAGAAGTATGCTTTGCGCCTACTGGAGGGAACTAATGATTTTCAGTCCTTAAACTCCTTGCGATCTGCCTTTTTGTGTCTGAAGCGCGATTCTTGGTTGGGTCATTTTAATGAATCTGGTTAAAGTGCAGTGAGTAACTATATTCTCTGGATAACGCTGCCCCAGGTACCAGTATGTTTTGCGCATTGTACATAGAATTCCAATTTCACCCTATATTCAGTCATAAATTAGAGGGTTAATGTGCTTGCATCTTTATACGTTGAGATAAAGACTAACCATGTGACTTCACTCATGTAAGTCGATTCCTGAAGCTTTTTGGTAGGCTGTGTAAGTGTAAATATATATATATATATATATAAGTTTATTTGATCAATAGTTTGATCATTTACATCAGCATAAATCACAACCAATAAAAATTCATTACAGCGTAAAAAGTCAGATTTACAATAAAACAGAGTTTTGCATCTCTCCATCAGTGTAAAAATATATGACATTTTAAAATTCCATATAGGACTAAAAGAGGAGAATTCCAGATTTATATCAAGTCTAAAATGTGAGAGTTCAAAGTTTCTAAGCCCCAATAACTCACTAATAACTCTGAAGCCAGGTTGCTTGCATAATCATTTATCTTTACTCAGAGTAATTTATTTATCATTTTTTATCTTGTCCACCAGGCGTGAAGCAAGTATCTCGAAAGTGTAAATACGATCCACCTTGTAGTATCAGACCTAAAAATACATAAGGCTTCAGAGGGGCGTGAAAAAGATAGCAAACGACAGGCAGGAATTATCCAGGTTTACCTGAGACTAGCATAGGCGGGACAAAGAGACACAAAGTATTCTAGGGTCTGAGGTGAGGAGTGACAGGAGGGGCACAAAGATGTTACAGAGGCATTTGCCCAGGAACTTTTCCTAAGGTTAGGAGGGAGTTTCACCCATACCTGAATTGGATATTAAGTGCTTGTGCGTGCAGTGGTTCAACATCATCCATAAACATTTCAAAATCAAAGCACCCCTTGACATTCGTACAACTGGAGGTTAAAGTGCGGTGTGGTTGACATCAGTGCATTGTAGATCAACGTACTCCCAGTACCTTTTTTCGATCAAGGGACCATTTTTTTCGTAATGGACTTTGGGTCCTCCCACATGAACCCCAATAATTTAGTAAACCAGTCCTTGACCCTATTGAACCAGGCAAGGCGTCCTGATTGTTTCTGTAGTATCAGTAGCTCTTCCAAGGCCTCCTTTACCGGGACCTGTGTGCTCCTGGTCCATAGTCTTACCCAAAACAAAAGTGACCTGAGAATAGCAACATAATTAATGTTTTTAAGGCCAAGGTCAAGTTGTAACGGCATTAGGGGGGTGTTCACTGGTAGATTAAGGATTTCCCTTATGAATTTATTCTCAGCCAGTTCTAAGTGCTTCAGGCTCTCCAGCCCCCACAACTCAGCCCCATATTAGGCTGCGCCTAGCGCTTTTGCCGTATGTAGTTCAAGAACCAAGGAAGAGGGTCGAAAGCTTAACCCCCTTACCCTCCTGGCTATTGCACAATCGACATGCTGACGGGTTAGAACGCTGTTTTCTATTTGGGGTGTCCACGCTAGACTGTCACTGATTCGGACTCCCAAGCAGTCAAACACCTTAACCTGTTCCAAGACCTGGGAGCCCAAAATCAGTTTGCCCTTGATGGATTTGTAGGGGTTAAATGCCATATATTTTGTTTTGGAGCAATTGATTTCTAGGCCCCTGTATTTTCACACTTTCGCAAAGTTGTTTAGGACATTCTGGATCCCCATTGGCGTCTTTGATATAAGCAGCATATTGTCTGCAAATTGCAAAGAGGGCACAACTCTCCTATAAGCCAGTTTATGTACAGGGTAAAAAGGGTTGGGACAAGAACCCAGCCCTGTAGTGCTCCCTTAGAGACCAGAATGTTGTTGGATAAACTGTCATCAAGATTCCACCTGACTTTGGCGTAATTATCTTGGTGCAGGCGAATCAGAAGTTTGAGTAAATGTATAGGGAGTCCTAAATCTCAGAGGGAAGCCAGAGATAAATATGGTCTATGGAGTCAAATTTTATTTTAAGATTAATGAACACGACATACAAGTGACCCCTCCTAATTGTCACTTCTTTCCATATAAGCAGGAGAAATCTAAATACCTGGTCAAGAGTGCTCGTGAAAGCCCTAAAAAACCTGCCTGTAGATTGGATAATATGTTATTTTCCGCGATCCAATCTTGGAACCGAGGCAAAATAATTTTACTAAAAACTTTTTGAGAGACATCTATAAGGCTGATTGGCCTGTAATTCGCTGGTGTCCCCTAGTCTCCCTTTTTAAATATCGGGATTATTTCCGTACCACTCCAGTTCGCAGGTATGACTCCACCATGCAGAATAGCACTGAAAACAGTTTGTAGCAGAGGACCCCACATAATAGGCTCTGATATGAACAAGTCTCCCGGTAGGGTGTCAAACCCCGGAGCTTTCCCATTCTGCAAGAAGTTAATGGCTATACAGTTTCCCCTACTGAGAAACTAATTACATCAGATTGTGCTAATTACTCTAGAAAACTGTTGATCTAGAGAGGAATAGGCAACTTTACCTTTGTAGAGATTTATGAAGTACTCCTCCCAAACATGGGGCTGAATATAGAAATCTGTTTCAATTTTCTGCTTGCGTGGCCCTTTTGACTAGAGGTGCCAGAATAATTGTCAGGCCTTCTGCTTTGAGGCTTCTCCAAGGGTACGCCACTTTTCTGACTCTCAATCCCTTTTTGCCTCTGCCTGTTCCTTTTTATACAATTTCCTTCTGTTTATAATGTCTATCCGCATTTCTTTCTTAGCTGCCATAACTAGTTCGTCTCTTGCTTGTCTACAAGCCTCATTATGCCATGGGGCAGTGCTCCATTGGATTGGATTAAGATTGCACTGTTTATTGAAGTAGGGTTTTAGGGTAAAAGTTAATTGATGAAAAGTGGCCATAATATCCCCGTCACTAGTGTCTGGATTACTCGTGACAGGAAGGATCTGTGCTACATAGGCATAGATTTTGAGGAGGAGACTCCCATTGGCTAGTATCTGTGGCCATTTTACTCTTTTGTTGGTATCATTGGTAACAACAGGGGCCACCATCTGTCGGAATTCGCCACACAAAATTTCAAGACTAGATACCGTCAGTGCCAGAGCATTGTGATCGCTATCCTTCCGATTTAATACGATCATGTAGTTTACATTTGGCCATAGGTCAAGATCTATCTGAATATAATTGACCTGCTCCTAGCTTTCCTCCTCTTAAATGTAAAGCAAGCATTTACGTCCGAGTGCGTCCGCCCATTACAGGCTTGGACTCCATAGGCAAGGGCAAAAGATAGTACCTGTGGCCACACCTTAGTGCATTTCTTATTCGCTGGAATCTGGAGCTTGTTGACCCCTCTAGCTTGATCTTCATCCCGCACTAACTCCTGTACGTAGTCAATTGGCTCAAAAGTTGTGTTAAAATCACCAGTGACTATGAGATGGTGCTCTTTTCTAGATGTATCAAGGAAGTTGGTTAGTGAGGTTATCGTATCAGAGGGCTTGTGGGGGCTGCTAAAGCGATTATATAGATTAAACAACCTGATATGAATATTATCTTTCAGTGATGTTAGGTCTAAGCCAAGTATCTCCTCTGATCCTAGTTTCAATAACTTAATTTTGCATGCCAGGGTAGTCTTAACCCAGATCAATAATTCCACCAGCTGGACAACTAGCTTGAGAACGCTTGGCCTCAATACTAAAAGTATTAAACCCCAATCTATGTACCTGCTCCACCGCCCAAGTTTATTGGAACAGACATAGGTGTAATCCATCCACTAAATTACACCATTCTGGGTCATTTAGTTTGATAATTTTTTATGCACTCCTGGGATTGATATCTCGTTGTGGGATTTACTCTCTCTACGTCTGTTTAGTGCGGGCTGACATAACTTGGTGGCTGGACCAGAATATACAGTTTCACTGGAGTTCTTAATTTTAGTTAATTCCTTCCAGCTGGATACCAGGGAATGCCTCACAAGTCATTAATAATTCCGTGGTTTCAGGGTTTAGTCAATCAGGGGTGTCCAGATCAGTGAGGGCTTGGAATCTATTTCTTGTTTCGAGCTGGAAGAGCTCATGACTCGACTTTGGGTTCTCAGCTTTAAATACATTTAGTGGGGAAATTGAACCTGTGGATGTAAGATTCCTATGTACAAAACCAAGTGGCACAATGCTAATCCCTGGACTAGGCCCCAGATTAGACGAAATCGCAGCTGCCCTGCAAGCATTGCTAACCTGCAATTAACAACTACGGAGTCTCCAGGTGAAGTCTTACGCAAGTGTGTGCGGCAGTTGCGGTATCACCATTACCGCACAAACCCTATAAACATTTTTGTTCCTGGAGGATCGTCGCTTACAAACAGACCAAGTTTTTCACATTTATGAGTCGCTGTTTCTCCTTGCCATGCGCAACAATTATCAGCGCCTGCTTGTCTAAGTTGTTCTTTTACCAACGGAAGAGACACCCTTCACTCATAGCTTTACCTGCTCCAATCGCCTGCAGATTCCTTTTGGACCACCTCTGCTTCCATGCCCCTCGCATGGGACGCCTTCTCCTTTTATTCTAGTTAGGGTATTAGAGAAATTGTGCTGTGTATATATATATGCATATTTTTATGTTTTATGTAAGTCTATGGACATATCATTGTATGTCTTTTGATCGATTTATTTTTGAAGCAACTGGTGGACCAGAGACTGGTCTAATGGCATGTGTGTGAAAGTAAATCATGTGTAATTTTTGTTTAATATAATGACAACGTTAGGGTAATTAACTGTGCCCTAGTAGTAAATAAATGTGTGATTAATCCCTCTGTACTTCCTTGTTATTCACCCAATTGATGTTCTTTGCCCAGGTATAGGAGTGTCATTTGGGCATACCCCTGGTTTCTTCTGTTGTTTCTCCTTTTATTCAGCACCATTACCAAACCAAGTAACCTGGTCCTGCTGATGACCTGCAGTCAGACAGGTCAAAACGCTGTCGACCATCCAGTGTTACTTTTGGCTCCAATGTGGTCAATTTAAATAACTTAAAATAACTAACAACATATTTACCTAGTATATACCGTCTTTTGTTATTGAACACAAATGTTGTTGTACTTTCTGCACCGTTCACGCTGTTTTCTCACCTTTTTGTGTCCCTGCGCCGTTCACTGTCAGCAGCACGTTCAGTGCACAATCCACTCATGGTTTCTTATACATACAATGTACTGTAGTGCTGTTATAACTACATGCAAATAAGAACCTTTGTTTCTCTACGAATTTCTTTTGGTCTCCCTTTATTCCATTCCTCCTTGTGATTAATTCTGTTTCGAAATTTGCCATGTGAAATAATTTCTAATTGAGACATTGTTCTTTGTACGCATACTTTACCCGGGTCTCGACTAGTTTAATGGGTCTACTCCTATCTCTTTGTTTCTATTTCTATACCACTAGGATCTGGCTTTTGTGGACTTGTCAGGAGGCCTTTGATCTTGACCAGAGATCAAACCTGTGGGAGGTGCCTGCAAAACATGGAGACCCTCTACATTTATTTTATATATTAATCCAATTGCATTCAGAGAATTCTGCTCAAATTCAGCGGGGTGTACACGGAGAGCTTACAAAGAAAATAAAAATAAAGAAGGGAGTTCACCAGGGCTGCGGCCTGGCTCCAACTCTTTATGAATTGTTGTTTTGATATTTTCTCAAATTGTTCTAATGACTCCACTAGAGTCCGTGTCAGAAAGTCCCAGGTTTTCTCTTTGCAGACGACAATTTATTATTATCCAGGACTCCAATGGGCATTTTCTTAGAGAGCTTTTCTAAGTTTTGCGTAAATCATTGACTAGAAATGGATGCCACAAAGTTAAATGTCATGGTACTCAGTCTCCAAAAATCATTTCATAGGTTGAGTGCTACAGAGGTTTTTTCCTTGGATAAAGTCCATAGGTTCAAGCACATGGTTGCTCTAGTTAACAGTGATTTCGTTCTCCAATCATCCCAACAGGCTTCTTGTCCATGGGGCTGCATGGGAGGCGGATGTTGAGGTTCTTGGTTATGAGGATTGGAGAGAGGCACTTGAGGCGCCTTGATTGACTGCAGTAGCGGCTCGACTCAGGCTGATCCAGCTTAAGTATCTCCACAGGGTATATTTTACATGCCAATTGACTCTAGTGCATGGGTGTGAACGACTCCCCAAACTGTCTTCAGTGTGGCACTGGGGAAGGCACATTTATTTATACAGTGTGGAGCTGCACTGATTTGCAGAAATTCTGCCTGTTATAGCAGGGTTTTCTCTTGGTTATTTCTCAATGGATGCCAAACGTGCCCAACTACATCTCACTGACGATTTGGGTGGCAATAGGTACTGATTATCTCTCTTGTGATTGGGTCTCACTTTAGCAAAGCCTGACATGGGGTGGGAATGGAAGGCTGCGACTCCCCTGTCCTGGCTGTTTGGAAGATAGCAATGGACCATTCTATGGGTCTGGAAGTGACAGTATTTAAAACAAGGGGTTGCCCCCAGAAGCAGCGCAAGATATGGCAGGGGTGGGCCGATTACCGGGACATAGAGTTGGAACCCGTTCATCTCAAGTATCAATCGATTGATGATGACATCCGGCCATTTATGAGCTGAGGGCGGATGGGGAGGGTGGGTGGTTGATACTGATTGTCACATGTGGCTTTGTGTTGCATTTTGTCGATGGATGTCGGAGGCATGTGTGTGCAGACAGTTGAATTTTCCTTTGTAATTTTATTTGTCATTTATCTGGTGTGTTGGCCAGTGTGTTTTCTGTTTAAATTGCAAAATCAATAAAATGTGATTAAAACTAAAAGAGCAATTTAGTGTTGAATCACAGGGCGACCGCGTTACCTACATTTGCCAACTGCTTGTCCACTTTTTATATCTCCTGTTCTAGAAATATGTAGGGCTAAGGCTGTCAGAACAGTGCTCTATGGTTTGGATCTCTGGGGCCATCCCAAGTTTGAAGTGTTAGATAAAAGAAAGAATAAACGTATTAGACCTTTATTGAAGGTCCTGAGAAGCACTCCGACTCTTCCACTGAGAATTGATTGTGCCTGAAAACCCATTTCCCTTATTTCCAAAGACAAAACCTCTCTTGTGCTGGATATGCTTGTGGACTGTAAACGAGATACAGATAGAGAAGGACTACTAGATGTCATAACCAGACCAGGCGCCCTAGAGATTATCTGGGCTGCCTATGTGAAATTCACCTTAAAAACCTTCAGCCAGGACTGTTCTGGTTGGATCCCTGGCAGATTCCTAGACACGGTTCAGTAATATTGCAACTAGATATTGAGAAATATTGACATGAATTTTTATAGCTTGTTTTTTACATTCAAATGAGATCTACACATTGAGGATTTGCTAAATTAGATCACTTCCCCTCAGAAGAAGGCCCTGTCCATCAGATTTAGGCTTGGTACACTTCCACTGTACATTTAAATGGACATGTGATTGGTCCAGCTCTCCTCTTTGGCGTGTAATAGCTCTCCTGAAAGTGTGGAACATCTCTTATTCTTTTGTAGATTTTACCATAACATAAGATCTAAATGGATTGCTCCCTCGTGCCACCTTATGGGAATGTCAAGGCAGAGGGAAGCATTGAAGATATAAAAAACAGGGGGATCATTGGCTATCTTTTTCTGATTGGTAAAAACGCCCGCATTTCGACCCATTTCTAGATGTTATTTCACCAACCACGGCCAAGAGTTTAATGTGTCAAATGGTTTGGAATTCTTCCCCAACAGGGTTCTCCAGCAGTTGGGGTGCTGTCAGCTCCTCCCAGCCCTTTGATGTTTACCCTGGGAGTTCCACTACGTCTATCTCTACCCACCATGTGTGGCCCATTGAAAGAAGTGGATGTTACCCACACACCAGTTGTTACATGTCATACGGCACACAGAGGCTTTACGTGTTTTAAATTCACACACAAGATATTTTAGTCTTTGCTGTGGCTCATTTTGTCATAATAAATTCGTATGTGAGGATCAAAATGTTATATTTAATCTAAAGAGTATTAACTGTGTGCCCTATAAAGCCAATGAACTCGCACCAAAGTGTATCTGGATCGGCTGTTACCCCTTCGCTGGCCCCAGTTGCCCCGCCCGCCCCGCTCTTGGACTCATGTACTTTGGGGATAATTTAGACCGGTTCTTTGTCAAACTGTTCTGGGGCCTGGATTGAGCAGTTGTGTATCACCTTTGTGTGTTCCTGATAGGAATCTCAGTTTCCCACTTAATTCCATTATTTGGACAATTTGGGTGTACATTACAACCTACATAATGATGAGTGGGTTACTTTTATTAAGGGATACAATGTTTTATTTCCTCAGAAGACAAGGTCACGAGAGGATGTTGCCCTCGATGGGTATATCGCATATACCCTTGCTGCCTCTCCATCTGATGGGGCCGAGTACAGGGTGACTTGGATGCAAGGGTTAAAAATATCCCCATTACGGTTGGGCGATGTGTTTATGCAAACCTTCGAGTCAAGGTGGGGTTCCAGACACGTTAGCTTTATAATACATTTTTTGGTTGAGCATTCGAGACCTCTTGTATTTAATTTAGTATACACTTATTATATACTTATATGTCTATGTACTTTGTAGGCTCTGGAGATCCCTGGAATTGTCTGCTTCCGCTTAGGGACTTTTTTTTCTGTTCAACTGCCTCTATTTAACTGTCTTGATAGAAAACGACCAGTAGAGGTCAGTAAAACACCAGAATTGCTTTCTGCTGAGGGACTTTTTTTTATTTTTCTGGCAACTACTTCTATTTACCTTTCTTGATAGAAAATGACCAGCAGAGGTCAGTAAAATACCAGAATCACTTTAGCATTTTCTAGATTCCAGTCCATAGAAATTGTCTTCCACGAGCACCCGTAGACCATAATATTTTTTTTAAATCTTGTATTTTCAGAGATATGACCGCCAAAGACCCTGATTTTATATTAAAAACAGAGCTTTGGGCTATACTATTTCCAGCTGAAAGACAATCTTTCTCTCCATGTGTTTCCATAACTGGCATGTCACGCAGTTTGGTACTTATTTTCCCTCCATGTTAAAGAACAGTAGAAGTTTCAGCACCCAGGCCAAAGTGCAGCACGGCTAAATACATATAAAGCCCCAAAGGCGAAACCGCTTGCATTTCAAATGCTTGTTACAATAATGATTTCTCTTTCAGGGATAATAGAATATTGCACACCCTGTTTCCTCAAATTGACGAAAGGTCAGTTAAACAACTGACTCACATGGTCCATTTAACCTAATTGTTGCAGGCAATTTCAATGCACAGATAGGTATCTTGCAGCCCTTGACATCAGCAATCTTTGCACCAGATTTGTCTGGAGTAGACCATGCTTATGACATTGCCATGGACAGCCATTAGCCCCGCTACATTGGGAGAGGTGTGGGTCAGTAATAGATTATATCTTCACCTCTTGGAGACTCCACCCCCGGTTAGCTGATGGAAGGGTGATTGCAACACTTTGTAATGACCATAAACCCCGGAGCCCTCTCTATTGTCATTGGAAACAAGAAGACTAGTGCAAGAGAAGCTAATCAGTTACTGGTCACTAAAGAGGCAGGTCGAAGAATAGTTTGGCGCTCTGCCGACATGAAGAATTGATAGCCTAACTTGTTAGTGAGTGTACTGGTCTAATGTTGGGTCCTGGCGCCCTCTGTTATCCTTACCCTCTTCAGTGCCCTGGCCACTCATATATGAAGTCCTTGTCCAAGCCACATCATAACACCCTTTGGAAGTCATGCTTTGATAGGTCTTGTAGGGTTGAAAGGGATCAGTTGCACCTTGCTCTAAAGTCCATCCCGAGGGACCATTAGTGATTGCGGGAAGGACTCCAAATTTTCCCAAAAATCAAGAAAGGCTGATATGCTGTGATATGCAGGTTGAAAAGTGGGAAACCTTAGAGGTTGCTTTTCATGCTAGGGGCACCCAAGTCGATTGAAAGACAGTTAGTGCAGTCTTTAGCCCGGGGGTCCCCCCTGACTTAGCAACTTCTCATATCGGCCCGATATATGGAACATGTATTTTAGTAACATCTATTTATCCAATACCAGCTGTGAGGTAGACGGGCTGCTTGATGTACCCTTGCCATTGGGCATTATCTTTACTAATAAAGAGGTTTTAAATCTATTAAAAATAGCCATGTCAAAATGACCCCTGGACCTCATGGGGTCTCTATGGACCTATAAGACAAATATGGAATTTTGGTCACCATTACATGCCAATGTCTTTAACACTGTGTCTAAGACATGCATTCCTGTATCTTGGTGCAAATAGGATTTTGTTCCAGTTTTCAAGAAGGATAGCTTGGTGGACCCTGCATGCTATGAACCCATCACCCTCCTTGATTCAGTCACAAAAATAGTTGGGCGCATAGTACTGGATCGCTTGTTAGAGTGGACATCATGAAATGAGATAGTTTCCCCAATTGAGTACGGGTTCAGGACAGGCCTTGGAACTACTGTGCACTCCCTTAATCTTCAGCTACTAGTAGCTAAATATAAGGATGCCATGGGTTCTTCCCTTCAACTGGCCTTCTTGGATTTATCCAGCCCCTTTGACTTTGTTAACCGGTCAAAACTGTGGGTCATTTTAACATCTTTATGCCTGGAGGCGGATCTTGTTGCATTTTTACAACATCTCTATTGAGACTTGAAATTGACAGTTAGATATGGCAACAATGGTGAGTGCACACAAACCTTCTCAGGTAATTGTGGGATCAGGCAGGGGTGTTTGCTTTCCCTGATCCTATACCTGCTCTACAATAATTAGTTTGAATCCGTTGTAGTAAATGCGGGGGCTGATGTGCCCGTAGTGAGCAGTGAGCCCATGCCGGCTCTCCTTTACGGGGATGACGCTGTGCTACTGGCCAGGACTGCAAATGGCTTGAAGCAGTTGATTACGTTCCTTGTTGTTTTTTTGGAGAAGCTAGGTCTGCAGACTAATCTGTCAGACACACATAATGGTATGTGGACCACATAACATCAAAACGTGCCCCATTTGTGTTTGTCAGGAATCCATCGCTAGAGCGAGCCAGTTCCCTTATTTAGGGATGATGTTCGTTAAGGTTGTTCATGGTCCCTGTGTGTTTCTAGTAGAGTAAGCCGGTATTCTTGCGCGGTTGGGTCTGTCTTCTCTCTAGTTACTACCTTGGGGGAAAGCCTATTATTCCTATTTTAGACATTTTCATGAGGAAGTGTCTTCCTTCCCTGATATATGGTTCAGGGATATGAGGACACAGGGACATCATAAGGGCACAAGTGGAAGAGAACAGGGTCTGTTGACTGCCCTTGGGGGTTCCGTCGTCTACCTCCCATTTTATAGTCCAGCAGGAGTTTGGACTAGAATAGGTCATGGATCATATACGCCTCGCTCCCTTATTTCTATGGTGCTCAATTTGGCTAAATTAAGAGGCTGACTTTAGCTGTCTCTTTATCTCTGACTGCCTCTCCTGTCACCATGGTCCTAGCATCACCGTGGCTCAGATATATTAGAGAGACCACCCTTGCCCTAGGCTTCCCTCATGTCTTTGACAACCCTAGACGCATCACCAAGGAGGGTAAAGGGTGGATAGAGGATTGCTTCCTCTCCCATAGAAAGGCCGGTCAAGAGAGGGAGGAAGAAGGGAAACTATCTGTCAGAGATTTCTCCCTTGTCCAAACAGGGGACGCTGTTGCTCCCTTCCTGGTTCTTGTACAGAATTCCCTGGAAAGGGTGCTTTAACACGCTTTCGAACCTGCTCTAGCAGATGATTTCTGTGGTTCCCCTAAGGACAATTTGTATCTGCTGACATTTTACTATGCCCTCGTGATGAGACCTCACCGTAGTCGCTGTTGCACCTAGTATTGTTTTGTACGTTTTATGGCCCCTTGTTCAAAAGGTGATTCCACTTTTATGAAATCCAAACTTCAGGAGGTGGACAGCTGTGCTACTTTTTCTTCAGCAGCTGGAATGCCAATTGGTATGCAAAGCAGTTGGTTCTTGTTAAAGAACGCTCTACGGTTGCGAAAGTCAATGCTGTTTTAGTAATGGTATTTATTGGGCATGATGTGTTTGAATCTGTTACTCTTTTATACATTTAAATATGTTGATGGCACATATACACTTGGTACTTGATGTATTCACTGTTTTTAGGGTCTTAGCATTTTTACATTGATATCTTTTGCACTTTATCTAATGCCTTCTTATTTTACTCTTTTGTAGCTAATTTTTTTTGCCACAATTGTATATTGTGCCCTTTGATGTCTTTTTTATGATCCATTGCTATGTGATCGAATGAAGAGATATTGAATTGTGTACCCTAGTTAGTTTTGGATGGACTATGGACCGTACTTTACATGTTTTTAGCTTTTGTCTTTTAATGACGATCAGTTAATTACTACTGTGTTATTTGCGTATTACCATGGAACCAATCTATTACATGTATGTATAAACTACTGAACATATCAGCCTTGGAAAGAAGACACTCATTGTTATCCATCGCCCTATGTATATCTCTTGGCTCCTCGGAGGCTTTTTCAACCCACAGGCGGAATACTCACCAGATCCAAAACTGAGGTTTTAGTAGACTGTTTGTGATTTATTTAACCAACCAGGACAGTCAACTTGGTTTTGTTTTCAAGCTGTCTGACTACTTAGGGCCTGATTCAGATTTCAATCTAAATGCCATAAGGCAGTGGTTCCCAAACTTTTGACTCCTGAGGACCCCCATTGAGTCACCACTGGAAGCCGGGGACCCCCAAGCAATTTGTATGAGTTAAATTTCAAACATTAAAACAGTAATTCGAAAAAAATACACACGTGTGCACACAAAACAAATACTCAAAGTACTAAGGATTTTGGGGTCAGATGTAAATTGCGAGTCGCTAAATTAAATGTACAACAGTGTGTTTAACACTGTTTGGGATTCCCAATGGGGTCACAAATTGCGAGGTTCATTAATATTAATGAGCCTCTCGCAATTTACTAGCCCATTGGGAATGCTAGCCCTCCCAGCGATGGTGGCCTGCTGGGCTCTGCAGGCCACCATGTCTCGGACTGCTTTTAAATAAAGCAGTTAAAAAAAAAATGCAGCCTGTTTACCATGCATTTAAAAAAAAAAAGAAAATGAAACGTTTTCGTTTCATTTTCTAAGGGCAGGTAGAGGTCCCTGGGACCACTGCCTGACCTTAAAAAATAATTGTGCATGCATTTGCAAAGGGGAAGGGGTCCCCTGGGGACCCCTTCCCATTTGCGAATACATTCCCATCTACTTGAAGTAGGTGGTAATTGTGACTGTTTTGCGACTGCAAAACATTTGTACATGGTTTTGAGACTCGCTATTTGGAAGGGAATGCCCCTTCCAAATAGCAAGTTGCAAAACCTATTTAGAGAGTCGCAAACAAATTGCGACTCGCGAAATAGGCTATGTACATGGCCCAATAGGTTTTTGCATGCGCAAACGGGTTCGCGAACCCGTTCGCGCATATAAAAACAGATCGTACATCTGGCCCTTAGTATTTTATATTGAAGTAATGGCCCCTCTGTCACATGATAATGAATAACTGGGACAAAATATAAGTTACAAGCAGCTCTTGGATGACAGTTTATAGGTCCTTCTGCTAGATTACGATTGTCACTGATGAAGTGCACAGTAACAAAAGAATCTGTGACAAAAGCAGTAACCACGAACCTAGGCACATAACTTGCTGCTTTTTAAGATGCATGTTACACGTTATTTGCAGTAGGCACATTAACCCTCTGTGCTACATTAGTTGAATCAAAGCTGCCACTGAACAAAACTCTCCTCGCTCTCCAGCAGGTACATTAATCACTGGCATTCTCTTGACACTTTTATTGTTGCTGGAAAGCAGCTAATTATACAAGAAATGTTTCTGTGCTTTTAAAACTGTTGCCTACGGACCCCCTGGGAATGTGTCACGGACCCCTGGGGGTCCGCGGACCACAGTTTGGGAAACACTGCCATAAGGTATTATGGGATTCATATTTCGGCGGACGGCATGTCCGTCACCTATGTGATGGAGTATCCCATCTGCCAAGATCCAAATCAGTCCCTTTGATTCTTTTTTACTTCTTCCCGCCCTATTTTTGTCATTTCTAATATCCAACTGAGGTTTTAAATTAGTCTTTTTTACAACGTTTTGTCTGGTATTGCATTTTTATTGAGATACTTTTTAATGTTGTTAATATACTTTCATGGTGTGAACTCAGCAAAATAAGGCTGATGTTGATGACATGCAAAGCAGATACTAATACTTGCATACTGTTTGCTGTATCCAGCTTTTTGCAGAAGGCATGAGGTATAAACTTAAAATTAATCAAGTCCTGATGTTAGATTGAATACAAAGGGTGTACATATTTTTATGGAGTTTATTTTTAATGTCGTGAATGATATGATTTCTGTGATTCTAATGTATTCCTTTAGCATTTATGAAGCAAAAGAATTTGTTTAGCTGAAGTATATTATCAAGATTTTATACTTTTAAATTGTGGCATACATTTTGTATTTACTTACATTAATGGGCCAATGAACCAGAGCAAACAATAAAGTAAAGGTTTTTGTCTCTCAAAGGGTCTGTCCATTAAAACCTCACTGTTTACTTTAGTGTGATGTACAGTAATAAAATCTATGTGCAGTGCAAACAAGAATGACACCCCACAATGGTAAAGCATTAAGATTTTATTGCGTATTTGGAGTTTCAACATTGGTTTAATCAATTACAGAACTACAAGCAAGGCATTCTTCCTTTTCTCTGAAACAGTAACACAGTGTACAAGACAAGGATATAGATGGAAGACAGACAGAAGGCAAAGTAACACAACACCTGGATCTGAATCTACCTATAGCCCCTGCCCTCATCCAAGGGACAGTGTCAAGGGGAGCTCTGCCCTCATCCAAGGGACAGTGTCAAGGGGAGCTCTGCCCTCATCCAAGGGACAGTGTCAATGGGAGCTCTGCCCTCATCCAAGGGACAGTGTCAAGGGGAGCTCTGCCCTCATCCAAGGGACAGTGTCAAGGGGGTCCGCTGGTATTGTCAAAAGTAAATCAGGCTTGTGTCTGGCTCAACAAATACTCTTATCAGACGCTCATGATGTGCTGCGGCCTCCGTATGATCCCTAAACAGCGCCAACCGCTGAGCAAGCTAGAAAGTATTGTCAGAGCTGGGCTATGCAAATCTATCTTCAGAAGACATGGGATTGATCTTATCCAGACACGTGTCTGTCTGCCACAAGTAATCTGCAATGTACAGGGAGTTACTGAATGCTTTGGGTTCACACAGGGCTGTCTAATATTCTGTCTAAAGGGGTATGATCAGAAAGACGCAGAGGTGTCGGCAAAGCACATCCTTCCCTCATCGAAGGGTCCTTCATGCAGTGGACTCTGGAAAGGATTCTTGATGTCGGTCACAGAAGAGCAAGATTTGTCCGGCGCCTCCAGTGACAAGCGCAGGCGGAGCAGGAGCTTGTCATTGAGAGGGGGTGGTGGAGGAGCAGATTAAATATCTAAGGAGCAAATGAAGAATAAAATCAATACAATTATGAAGCTGTAAAGATATAGACAAGCTAAACCTTGGATGCACTTGAGCAATTTACTCAATCACAGCATCCACCTTAACTTTTTAACCTGGCCTTACTCTCCACCTACTTAAAATTTTCTTGGTCAGCAGTAAGCCCATTTTAATCTCACCTTATGCACCAGCACTTGTCACCCAAAAAAACCTGCTCCGCTGCAATCAGGCGTCGTAACACACCGGAGAGGCACTCGGCCTCTCTGCTGGGGGCCCAATGAGAATGTGAGTAATTCAATGAGTGAGTGGCGGTGTGTGAGTGTCTGTATGGGTGTATGAGTGCATATGATAGTCACATACTTTTGGCATGCCCTAGGTACCACCAATTGAGATCTAGGCGGATAGCTCCTATTTGCAAACAGCTAGGTACCCGCTGTCACAGTGATGCGTTGCATGCCTGAAAATCTGACTCCAGCATACTAATTCTCTGTGACGTTGCAAACTTTCTAGGTAAAATATGGATTAGTAGATAACACGCTTTGACCATGTAACTGACATAATCCTTTTGTATTTTAATATTTCTTAAATGATTTTATATAAGTAGCTATCCATTAATTTTGTTTTGTACTAAACATGGAATTGTACTGCATGACGGGTCATGCCGTTAACTCTTACGGCATAGACTTTTGCTGCTATACTTCCTGGTCTTCATTATAATTGTTTTTATCGCTCTTATTATTTTCTTAGATAGTTTGAACCTAACCAGATTTTGGATCATTGTAATCAATCTTCAGATCCTTTTGCACTTTAGGCACAGGCACTTTTAAAGTCCGTATTCGTCAATTGGAGGTCAGGCAGATTTTACTAACTCTAGGCTCCTGCTTTTGTATGATGGTTATTAATTCATTATATCTAATGCACATGCACTTTTGTGGACCCTTTCTCTCCCTCAGAGCTTTAGGAAGTCTCGACTCCAAGAAGGAAAATCCATGTTATTACGGACTTTAAAAATAAATAAATTGATTGTTTACTATGCCTGTACTGTCAGTCAGTCAGTGAAATCACTTTATTCGATAAATTAAAATCATAAAAGTACAGTACACGATACACAATATAATACAATAATATGATCAATAAGACATATGGGCGATGTTAAAAGAAGAATTAATACAACAGGATCAATTATAAAATACATTAAAGCTTAAAAACTCTTAAGAGAAATTTCATAGAAAAATATAACACACATTTTCATGCAATGTTTAGGATTGGATACCTTTTTTTCCTAAGACGAACCACTGCAACTAGAAAACTGGCAATATTAAAAATATCCCATGTCTCATTTAGCAGTTGGAGATAAAGTAATGCCGGTCTAACCTGTAAAAAGGCCTTTCCCCTCAATTGAGGAACTAAAAATCTCATGCGAATTTCATTGTAATAGTCACAGAACATTATAAAGTGCAGTGTGTCCTGTGATGAGAAATTATCACAGGGACATGGACCTATGTCCTCTGGTTTACACCAGCCCTGCAGATTACCCAGCGAGAGCATTGCGGGGGCGTGAGTTATAGTTAGCTCAACTACCTATAAGGGACACTACAAATGGGGGTGGGGTCGCACACTACTCACACACCGGCGGTATCGCTGTCTTCGCCATCCCTGGACACGTGTTTCAGGGTATCACCCCTCGTCAGCAGGGATAGTCCGTGTTCTGGGGTTGCCTATCCCTGCTGACGAGGGGTGATATTTATTTATTTTTATTTATATGCTTCTATAGCGCCTGAATAGACCCCCGAAGGGGTATCTCTGCGCTTTGTCATACAGAAGAACCAGGTATTATGCCCGAGCAGTACTAGTGGGTAGTGGATGGCGGGAAATGATTAAATGCTGGAGAAGAGATGAGTTTTCAGGATTTTTCGAAAAGACAGGTGATCAGTAATGAGTTTTAACGAAAGGGGGAGGGAGTTCCAAAGAACAGGTCCTGCATATGCCAGAGCCTTGCCTCCTTGGCGGGTTTTTTTAATTTTAGGGACCTGAAGGAGCTGGAGATTGCTGGAACGTAGTGAGCGGCCGGGGACATAGGGAAGAAAGGCTGTGGTGAGAAATTTTGGGCCCTTCCCAATCAGGCATTTGTGAATTGTACACAAGATTTTAAATCTGGTGCGAAGTCGCACTGGCAACCAGTGGAGTTCCATCAGTAGTGGCCGGGAGGGAGTCCTAGATGGAACATTCAAGACTAACCTCGCGGCCGTATTCTGGACTACTTGAAGTTTGTTAAATTGGCCTTCATTAGATGACAAAAGAAGGCCATTACAGTAGTCCAGTCTACTGATGACCAGAGCCTGGACCAAGGTCTTTCTGTGGTGATCCGGGAGAAAGGGAAACACCCTTCTCAGCAGTGAAATAACCCCAAAACAAGTACCAGCAACCTGGTTGACATGATCTTTGAATGTCAATGACTGATCGAATAACACTCCCAGATTTTTTATGGTCTGTTTAGGGATAGGGGCAGGTCCCAGTTCAAGAGGCCACCACTCTTTGGACCATAATGTTACTGCTTCCCCATAGAGTACAACCTCAGTTTTAGCCACGTTGCACTGTAAGCAGTTCTCAGCCATCCATTTAGAAACTGCCCTCATCCCTTCTGCAAAAGTTCTTTGTAATGCAGGAGAGAAGGTCTTAAAAGGGAACAGAAGTTGGGTGTCATCGGCGTAGGACACCGGTATAAACCCAAAGGATCTCACTAAGTCAGCCAGGGGGGCCACGTACACATTGAATAATGTGGGGCTTAGGCATGAGCCCTGTGGCACACCCCTGGTGAGCTCCCTAGCGATGGATTTATAGGAGCCCAATCTGACTTCTTGAGAGCGATCCGAAAGAAAGCTCTCCATCCAGGACAGAGCCGTGCCTCCCAATCCTATCTCTCTCAAACGGCCGAGAAGCAATTCGTGAGACACCGTATCGAAGGCAGCGGATAAATCCAATAGCACCAGAATCATCGACCCTCCACTATCCAGCGTCATCCTGATGTTATTGGTGACAGCCAGTAGGGCGGATTCGGTGCTATGGTTGGGCCTAAATCCAGATTGTGAAGGATCTAGGCCATCCGCTGTCTCGATATAGGTTGAAAAGTGGGTGTTCACGTGCTTCTCTGTTAACTTGCCGATGAATGGCAAGGGAGAGATAGGTCGGAGGTTTGATAGATCCGTCCAGGGTAGGGTCGCCTTCTTCCTAATTGGGTTTACTACCGCAATCTTCCATTCCATGGGGACTTGTCCTTTGGCCAGGGAGGTGTTTATAACTGCTTGGATCGAGGGATCTAAGATGGAAATCAGAGGGGCCATCATTTTAGCAGGGAGGAAGTCGTTGGGAGAGCCAGTTTTCATATGGCTGATGAGGGTTGCAAGGTCTTGATCTGTGACTGGAGGGATGACAAGTAGGGAATTTGTGACCTGAGTGACGGTTTTAGCTTGGGGAGGGGATACAGTGACCCCACCCTTAGAGGTTAAAACTTTATTGTAAATCAGGTTTATTTTGTCCTCAAAGAACTCAGAAATTTCGTCACAGAGAAATTGTGAAGCATCCTCGGTACTTTCAGTAGCTGTGGGCTTAATAAAATTTTGCAAGATTTTAAATAGTTCACGTGGACAGTTTCCTGCCTCCTCCAGTTGTACGGAGAAATGGGCTTTCCTAGCTAATTTGATTTTTTTGTAATATGATGACTGAACCTCGTGAAAGGCGTTCCTAGCCTCTTCATTTTTAGATGTTCTCCATATTTTTTCTAATCGTCTGCATCTTTGTTTTTCCTTTCTGAGATCAGCTGTATACCATTTCTCCTGTTTGGTATGGGGGTATTGTTTGTGCAGTTTAAGGGGGGCAAGGGTGTCAATAGCAGATTTCAAGGATTTATTAAATTTCTCTAGTGCAGACTCAGCTGTGTCTGCAGCCGTGACTATCGGTTGCACCCAGTATTCATGCAAGTTGGAGACAGAAATTTTGTGCCATTCTCGACGAAGAATTGGCGGGGGCAGGGCTTTTTGAACTCTTTTAGTCGGTCCAGCCAGATGGAACTCAATCAGAAAATGATCTGACCAGAGGATTTTTTTTGCAGGAAGACATCTTAATTCGGTGCAGTTGGAGAATATAAGGTCAAGGGAATGACCACCTATATGTGTGGCACCGTTGTTCATTACTTTGAGCCCCAGATTAGATAAATCAGCTGTTAAATGAATTGTTTCTGGAAGTTCTGGGTTGTCCATATGTATATTGAAATCCCCAAGGAGGATAAAATCCTCCTTGGCTTTCATATGGGGGGCTAATATTTCAAGGAGGAGCAGAGCAAAATCAGGATTGGGGACTGGTGGGCGATACAGCAGAGCTCCTTTCCAGGATGTGTTTCCTGTTGTAATTTTAAAAATCATCATTTCCATCATAGGGCTACACATTTTGTCTAAAATTGTAGCTTTAAACATATCCTTAAATATGATCGCTAAGACGCCTCCTGTTTTATTGGGCCTGTCAACATGTATGATTTTATATCCTGAGGGAACACCCAACACAACAGCCGGTGTTGTATGGGGTTTTATCCAGGTTTCAGTAAAAAAACAAATGTCCGGTTGTTCAGAAAAAATAAGATCCCAAATCTGTAGTTGGTGCTTAGGCATAGAACGTACATTTAAAAGGAGACATTTAAATTCCGGGGGAGCTATAGTTCTAGAAGCTTTGTCGAAAGTGGTGTTTCCTACCATGTCCGACTGAAAACGACATTGGAGGCAAGAGAAACTCCCTTCAAGCTGTTTATATTGTAACTGTGTATCACACATCATCCTGGGCTGTAGCTGTCGGAGGGTAACGGGTGTATAAGTGACATGGTTAGTACCTTCTGTACCGGGAATCATCGTGAACTCGCCTTATAGCCTTTATGCCTCAGTCTGCCTTGTTCTGTCGCGGACGGGCGCAGACGGGCAGCTCTTTGGCTGGTCTTCGGCGTTGCTTTGGCGATGCTGCGCGCGATCGCTGCGCGCTCAAAAGGGGCGATGGCTAAATAGGCCCTCCAGATTAGTGCACTAGAGCGCTAACCGCTCGTGGAGTGTCCCGGCAGGAAGTGACTGGCTCTCCCTGGCCCGCCCTCCGCGCAACGGTACTGGTTACCGCGTCGGAACGGGGCGGGGCAGGAGAAAAGACGAGCACAGGCTTGTTTAGGTATGTAATTTTAGTTTCCCTCCTCCTTGTAATCAAGAGAAGGGCTATAAGGTTCTAAATCACACCAGTATGCATACCCCGAAACACGTGTCCAGGGATGGGGAAGACAGCAAAGATAGCAGAGAATCGAAAGAAGATGCATCGCGGAACACGTAACTACATTAACCAGCGTCCTTAGGGGCGATACCGCCGGTGTGTGAGTAGTGTGCGACCCCAACCCCATTTGTAATGTTAAAGCTCCCTTGAGCAGTTGGCTGACGAGCCTGGGACCCCGCACCTGCGCGCCTGAGTGGTACTAAACCTGGCAAATATTTGGCAGCCACCGGCAACCCCAGAACACGGCCTATCCCTGCTGACGAGGGTTGATACCCCGAAACACGTGTCCAGGGATGGCGAAGACAGCGAAGATAGCAGAGAATCGAAAGAAGATGCATTGCGGAACACGTAACTACATTAACCAGAGTCCTTAGGGGCGATACCGCCAGTGTGTGAGTAGTGTGCGACCCCACCCCAATTTGTAACCTATAACGGACACATTTCTCTGGTTTTTTTACGAGTGAAAGTCTAACTAACTATAACATCCCTGAAACCTGTTTTTTTTCAGTAAATTTGAAAGGCTTTTTAACTGCTAATTCCTAACTATAACTTTCCTGAAACCTCTGTTTTTTCAGTGAATGTCTAAGGTTTTTTAAATCCTAATTTCTAAATATGCCTACATAGGTAGGACATGTGCAGAAAGAGCGAGAAATGCGCAACAATAAGCAAGAGAAGTGCAGAAAAAGGCAACATAAGTCCAGAAAGAGTAAGAAAGGTGCAAAAAAAATGTTGAATTTGAATTTAATTTGAATTTGAATTTGAATTTAAAAACATTTATTGAGCGCACTTATACCAAGCGGTTTCATGGCGCTATTAAGGGTTACGACCAGCAGGTAGCAGCAAAAGCATTTTAAGTAGAAAAGGCGCTGGAAAAGAGAAAAGTTTTAAGATTTTCCCGGAACTCTAAGTAAGAGGGTGAGGTACGGAGCCCCAAGGGGAGGGAGTTCCAGAAAGTTGGTGCTAGGGCCGCAAATTTTGCCCCGCCAGCTTTCTTTTTCTTAAAGCGGGGTACGGTCAGGAGAGCCATGTGGGTTGAACGAAGTTCTCTGCCCGGTAAGTAGGGGCTGATAGCTGAGTTGATAAACTCGGGAGCAGTGCCCATCTTGGCCTGGTAAGTGAGGCAGCCCAGTTTGAATAGAATCGTTCTCTCACAGGCAGCCAGTGCAGGGCCTTCAACAATGGGGTGGCACGATGGTATTTGGGCAATCCATAGATCAGGCGGGCAGCCTGGTTCTTCACCAGCTGCAAGCGATGTATGGCATAGGCCGGTGCGCCATTGTAGATTATGTTTCCATAATCAAGGCGCGAAAGCACCATAGCCATTATGATGACCTTTAGCGCCGGGAGGGAGAAGAAACGGGATATTTTCCTGATTTTCCTGAGGGAGAAGAAACAGGAGGATACTACCGAGCTGACTTGGGAATGTACAGAAAGTTGTGCATTTAGCAGGATCCCAAGGGTCTTGACTTTGGGGACCGGGAGTGGGGGAGTACTAAGTGAGGGGGGCCAAAAGGACGGGGACCATGGACTGCAGCCACCTCCAGTCAGGACTAACTCTGTCTTGTCTGGATTAAGCTTGAGGTGGTTGCAGTTCATCCAGTCCTGAATGAATAGCATTACAGTTTGAACGTTCTGAGCGGATGAAGGGGAATGGGAGAGGTTAAAGATTAGCTGGAGGTCGTCGGCATAGTTGAATACCGTGACCTCCAGCTGCTGCAACATAAAAATGAGGGGGTAGATGTAAAGGTTAAACAAAAGGGGGGAAAGTGACGAGCCCTGGGGGACGCCGCACTCCACCTTGCGTGGAGCGGCAGTGAAATCAGCAAGGTGGACCGCTTGAGCCCTATCGCATAGGAAGGATTCAACCCATGAAAGGGCTGAGCCCTCTATGCCCGCCGCCCTGACACGGGTGAGGAGGGTGGAGTGGTCCACCGTGTCAAAGGCGGCGGACGGGTCCAGAAGGATAAGGGCCTGTGAGAGATTGGTGTCGATGCCTTCGCGAAGTCCATCCATTACCGAAATCACTACCTTCTCTGTGGAGTGTAGCGGTCGGAAGCCTGCCTGACGAGGGGAGAGACAGTGGTTTGCTTCCACGTGAGCACTCAGGGTGGTGGTGACGTGAGTTTCCAAAACTTTTCCCAAGTAGGGTAATAGGGAGATGGGACGGTAGTTGGAAGGGGATGAAGGGTCGACACCAGGTTTTTTCAGGATTAGAATAACGACCGCTGCTTTGTGAAAGTTGGGGACAATGCCATGGCTGAGCGAGTCATTGAGGAGAGTGAGGGGGGGGGACAGGGCAGTTTAGGTAGATCCCTCTAAGAATGTGGGCAGGGCCGAAGTCTAGGGGAGAGCCAGATTTTACCCGTTGAAGCAACGGGGGAAGAGAGTCCATGGTCAGAGGAGGAATAGTGGTTAGTTTGGTGGCAGTGGGAGGGGGAGAGGGATTAACGAAAGTTGGTGAGGAGAGGGGAATATTAATTTTGATTTTAGCAACCTTCTCAAGAAAGAAAGCATTGAGCGAGTTGCATAGATGCTGGGAAGGGGGGATCGTGGCCGTGGCTCTGTTGGATGCAGCTAATTCGTGCACCGTGGCAAAGATTTCTTTGGACTGGGACTCGGCCATTAAGACCCTGTTAGAGTAGAAAGCTGTCTTAGCCTCAAGTATGGCTTTTTTATAGATCTGGAGAGCAGATAGGTAAGCGGTTTTCAGCGTAGGGGAGTAGGCTCTCCTCCAAGCTCGCTCAGCTCTCCGCGTAGCTAGTTTCTTTGCCTTAAGGTCTGAGTTGAACCATCTGTTGGCTGCGTGAGCCCTTTTTACTGTGATGCGTCTCAGGGGAGCGAATTTGTTGCCTGATTGAGTTAGCCAGTTGTTGATGGTTGCCAGCTGGGCAGGGGCGGCGAGGCCTGAGAGGTCGGGGCTGGTCCTGGCCAGGGACGAGCAAAAGGAAGGCATGTCAGCTTTGCCCCATTTCCTAGCCCAGATGTTCTTGCGGAGTGGAGGCTTCGCATCGGGGGCAAGGGCAAGGGAGAATGAGATAAGGGAATGATCATACCAGGAGCAGGGGGAGACGGTGGGGGGTGAGATGGGGAGTAAAAGGGTGGTCGGGGATCGAGGACGGTGGGACATGCGGGGGTATCATTTGTGACACAATCGTAGGAGGGGAGCGGGGAGGGAAGGCAGACAGGCCAAGGACAGACACCAGGGTTGCTACTGTGGAGGGGATGGTGCCAGGAATCCAATGGGAGATGAGCTGATATGGGGGGTAGGTGATCAGCCGGGCAGAGTGTGGTGCCCCTTGCCCCTGCCGGCCGCGGACGGGTGCAGACGGGCTTGCCTTTGGCGCACCTTGGGCGCGCTGACGGCGCGCCCGCTGCGCCCGTCCGCTGCGCCTCCGGGATGATGGCTCCATTTTGTATTGCCGAGGGGTGGGAGGGTGGGAGGGGCCGAGCACTGGACTGCTCGCCCTTCTCCTGCCCTCAACCAAGATGGCAGGGGCCCCAGCAGCGTCTTCTCGGCTGCAGGGGGAAGGTCTGGGGAAGCTGCAGACCACCGGCACACCAAGGTTTCTGAATGGCGGCGTGGGTGAAAACACAGGTAAAATACAATTGTGCAAACTAGTAAAATCAGTCCACAAAGTTAAAAACGTTAAGAGAAGTTAAAAGCCACAGTGGTTAAAAACGCTAAACACATAGATTATTTGCAGGCAAGTCCCGGCTTTCGCCTCAGGACGCTTTTGCCACACTGCGCTCACTATCGTAGTCAGGGGGAATGTGAATTAGGGGCTTTTTGTATTGCCGAGGGGTGGGAGGGTGGGAGGCGCCGAGCACTGGACTGCTCGCCCTTCTCCTGCCCTCAACCAAGATGGCGGGGGCCCCAGCAGCGTCTACTCGGCTGCAGGGGGAAGGTCTGGGGAAGCTGCAGACCACCGGCACACCAAGGTTTCTGAATGGCGGCGGGGGTGAAAACACAGGTAAAATACAAAAAGAAAAGAAGCAAGAGAAGTACAGAAAGAAGCAACAGAGGTGCAGAAAGAAGCCTACTTTGACTGTACCTTTCCACAGATTCGTACAAAGTAGCCTAATTATTAATCCTTTTCCCAAGATGTCTTAAACCTCCCTTTTCTCTTGAAGGTTTACTGTTCATCGACTGTTCAGAATTTGTTGGCCTACCAAATGTAAAACAGCAATCCTAACCCTGTCACTTTTGCAAGTCTGCCAAAGTTTGTGAAGGTATGCATGTGTGTGTCTCTGCTTTTACCTGGTGACATGTTACATAAAATTAAATGTGCAAAAACTTGAATATCTGTGTTTCAGACAACATACTCTGTAAATTTGTGTACAAGATGGTGCATGTATCCCTTTCTGCTCCTAATACAGGGCACATGCATATTCAATAGTACATTTGAGGGGCTCTATAACACCTACATAAAACATGTCTGCCTGTGCAACCGAATGACAGAGCAGAACTAACAAGATTTGACCATCTATAGGAGAAGCAACCCCATTTTAAGCTACCATCTTCAGATCCATAACACATGTGAGAATACATGTAAAAGTAGACATATACCTCAGTCATGAGAGCATGCAGACCTTTAAAATTAACAGCTTGCACTTCCCATTTCAAGAGAAGTGTAGAAAAAACTAAGAGATATGCAGAAAGAGTAATAATAGTGCAGAAAGAGGCAAGAGAAGTGCAGAAAGAGGCAAGACAATTGTAGAAAGAGATAAGAGAAGAGTAGAAAGAGGCAAGAGAGTTGCAGAAACAGGAAAGAAAACTGCAAAAAGAGGCAAGAGAGTTGCAGAAACAGGAAAGAAAACTGCAAAAAGAGGCAAGAGAGTTGCAGAAACAGGCAAGAGAGGTGCAGAAAGAGGGAACAGGGGTACCGAAAGAGGCAAGAGAAGTGCTGAAAGAAGGAACAGAAATGCGCAAAGAGGGAAGAGAAGTGCAAAAAGAAGCAACAGAGGTACAGAAAGAGGCAAGAGAAGTGCAGAAAGAACAAAGAGGTGCACAAAGAGACAAGAGAGGTGTACAAAGAGGGAAGACGAGTGCAGAAAGAGGCAACTGGAGTACAGAAAGAAGCAAGAGAGGAGCAGAAAGAAGCAAGAGCAGTGCAGAAATAGGCAAGAGAAGTGCAGAAAGAGGCAAGAGAATTACAGAAATAGGCATGAGAAGGAGGGATGCAGAAAGAAGCAACATGGATGCAGAAAGAGGCAAGGGAAGTGCAGAAAGAAGCAACAGAGATGCAGAAAAAAGGCAAGAGAACTATAGAAAGAGGCAAGAGAGGTGCGCAGAAAGAGGGAAGAGGGATGTAGAAAGAAGCAAGAGAGGTGCTGAAAGAGGCAAATTGGGTACAGAAAGAGACAAGAGGGGTGTAGAAAGAGGCAAGAGAAAGGCACAAAGAAGCAACAGACGTGCAGAAAGAGGCAAGAGAAGTGCAGAAACAGGCAAGAGAGTTGCAGGAACAAGAAAGAGAGGTGCAGAAAGAGGGAACAGGTGCAGAAAGATGGAACAGGGGTGCAGAAAGAAGCAAAAGAAATGCTGAAAGAAGTAACATAGGTGAAGGAAAATGCAGGAGACATGCTGAAAGAAGGAACAGAAATGCAGAAAGGGCGAAGAGAAGTGCAAAAGAGGCAACCGGGGTGCAGAAAGAAGCAATGGAGATGCATAAAGAGGCAAGAGGGCTACAGAAAGAGGCAAGAGAAGTGCAGAAAGAGGCATGAGAAGTGCAGAAAGAGACAAGAGATGCGCAGCAAAAAGGCAAGACAGGTGCAAAAAGAGGCAAAAGAACTGCAGAAAAAACCAATAGAGGTGCATACAGAGGCCAGAGGAGTGCTGAAAGAGGCACGAGAAGTGCAGAACGAAGCAACAGAGTTACAGAAAGAGGCAAGAGAACTGTAGAAAGAGAACAGAGGGGTGCAGAAAGATGCAAGAGGGGTGTAGAAAGAGGCAAGAGAAGTCCAGAAAGAAGCAAGAGAAGGGCAAAAAGAAGCAACAGAGGTGCAGAAAGAGGCAAGATGGTTGCAGAAAGAGGCAAGATAAGTGCAAAAAAAGGCGAGAAGTACAGAAAGAAGGAAGAGAAGCGCAGAAAGAGGCAAGAGAAGTCAAGAGAGACGTGTAGAAAGAAGCAACAGACAAGAGGGATGCAGAAAGAAGCAAGAGAGGTGGAGAAACATGCAAGGGAAGTGCAGAAAGAAGCAACAGAGGTGCAGAAAGAGGCAAGAGGGGTGCAAAAAGAGGCAAGAGAAATACAGAAAGAACCAGCAGTGGTGCAGAACGAGGCAAGAGAAGTGCAGAAAGAGGCCAGAAAGAAGCAAAAGAAGCTCAGAAAGCAGCAAGAGAAGTGTAGAAAGAGGCAAGAGAGGCACAGAGAAAGGCAAAACAGATGCAGAAAGAGGCAAGAGATTTGCAGAAAAAAGGCAAGAGGGGTTCAGAAACACGCAAGAGGGGTGCAGAAAGAAGCAAGAGAGGTAGAGAAACAAGCAAGAGAAGTGCAGAAAGAAGCAACAGAGGTGCAGAAAGAGGCAAGAGGGGTGCAAAAAGAGACGAGAAGTAAAGAAAGTACCAGCAGAGGTGCAGAGTGGAAGGGAATCCTAACATCTTACCAATAAAGCTACAATCTCATGAATACAAAACACTTGCTTATGCAGACGATGTGGCGCTGGTTACCCCGAATCCAGGGTCGGCTATTTTTGAAATTGAACAAGAGGCTGTAGCCTTTGGGGCAGTGTCAGGCTACTCACTGAATAAAGGGAAGGCACAAATTATACAAAATAACTGGGTGCACTTTCATGACACAAGGGTTGCTCCCGAGGTCACCTATCTAGGAATTAAGATCACGGCTGACTTAGATCGGCTTGTTGAAATCAATATGACCCCACTACTGAGGAAAATTAAAGCCAATACGGAAAGGATCAACAATCTGCACTTGACCCTGATGGGCAGAATTAACGTAATAAAAATGACAACATTCCCAAAAGTTTTATTTTTGTTTAGGTCCATTCCATTATTTTTTGATAACATATGGTTCAATAAGTTGGAAGCAATTTTGAATAAATTTATCTGGGTTAAAGGGAAGACAAGGAGAGCCTATAGACACTTAACAGTATCTAGAGAAAAGGGGGGATAGGGGGCCCCCGACTTTAGGCTCTATTACTGGGCTGCTGTCTTACAGTATTGTCGGGGGTTAATTGGCGGGGGGGATACAGATCACACAGCGGAAGCTAGGCCAAGGTTTACTAATGTATATACTACACTACTGGGCGAAGGGGCGGAGAATGGGTTTCTAAACACAACCGACTTCACTTATTTTAAACACACACGGTTCAAGACTTTAAAGGCGGCTTATAGGGTTTGGAAAGGATTGACAAAAAAACTTGGATTAGGCAGATTTAATAACTATACGAGATTATACACAAACTGCTCACTACCAAGGGACATCTTCAGGGATCTCACTATGAGGGTCTGGCACAATAAGGGCATAGTGAAAATAGGGAATTTGCTTGATAGTCAGGGAAATATGCTACAGTTTGGGGCACTACAAACGAAATTCGGGATAGAACATAACAACTTTTACAAATATCTGCAAACCAGAAGTTTCTTAATGCAAAAACAAGGCGGCCCGGCAGGGCTGGGACAATGTAAAATTATGGATTACATAGAAACAACTAGTCTCTGTACAATAAGACAACTGTACGCAGAGCTGAAAGGTACCAAAACGGATGAAAGAGAGAAATATGCTCAAAAATGGACGGGTAAACTAGGGTCAGGGCGTGAAACTTTTCAGCTGTCATTGGATCTTGCTAGGACAGTGTTATGTTCTGCTACCCTGCAATCACAACACTTCAAGACAATATTCTCTCTGTACCATACCCCGGCTAGGATTGCCCAGTGGGGCCGCATAACAGGGATAACGTGCCCCCGATGTAATTCAGCGGGAGCAGACATTGTACATATGTTTTCTCAGTGCCCACAATTGTTTACTCTGAAAATGGCTATCGAAGAGTTCTTTGATAAAACACTTAGGATTAAGATTAAAATGACGGATGAACTAATTATTCTGGGGGTTGGGGATACAGTGGATGATATTTTTGTAGAGTTTACTTTTGTTGCACTTGAAGTCTATCGTATTTGTATAGCAAGAAATTGGGTGGACAAGGCTCCCCCTTCATTTCAGGTCTGGATAGCAAGCCTATTATCTACGTACAACCTAGAAAAAGCAATCTATGTGAGGAAAGGCAAAAGAGCTAAGGTACTAGGTAGCAGAATATGGCAACCTATTACTAGGTGGAAAAGCAGCAGGTTAAACCTAGGGTAGTGTTCAGTAGGCTGTCAAGTTCTTAATGGGTATATATCTGTGTATTAATGAATTTAAATAGGCAATATATAGGTAATATGCTGTCATGGACAGACTTGGAGAACTCTGCAGTTATAATGTACTATAATTATAACAATGGAATGTAATGTATAGCATAAATTGTAAACTGTTTTGTGCTGTAACATATACAGGATTGCATGGAAAAATTTGCGGGGAGAAAAATAAAAAATAATATATAAAAAAAAAAAAAAAAGAAGTGCAGAAAGAGGCCGGAGAAGTGCAGAAAGAAGCAAGAGAAGCTCAGAGAGCAGCAAGAGAAGTGAAGAAAGAGGCAAGAGATGCACAGAGAAAGGCAAAACAGGTGCAGAAAGAGGCAAGAGAATTGCAGAAAGAAAGAACCAACAGAGGTGCAGACAGAGGCAAGAGGGATGCTAAAGAGGCAAGAGAAGTACAGAAAGAAGCAAGAGAACGGCAAAAAGAAGCAACAGAGGTGCAGAAAGAGGCAAGATGGTTGCAGAAAGAGGCAAGAGAAGTGCAAAAAAAGGCAAGAGAAGTACAGAAAGAAGCAAGAGAAGCGCAGAAAGAGGCAAGAGAAGTCCAGAGAGAAGTGTAGAAAGAAGCAACAGAGGCTGCATAAAGAGGCAAGAGAAGTACAGAAAGAAGCTAGAGAAGTGCAGAAAGAGGCAAGAGAAGTGCAGCAAGAGGCATGAGAAGTGCAGAAAGAGGCAAGAGATGTGCAGAAAAAGGCAAGAGGGATGCAGAAACACACAAGAGGGATGCGGAAAGAAGCAAGAGAGGTGGAGAATCACGCAAGGGAAGTGCAGAAAGAAGCAACAGAGGTGCAGAAAGAGGCAAGAGGTGTGCAAAAAGAGGCAAGAGAAATACAGAAAGAACCAGCAGTGGTGCAGAACGAGGCAAGAGAAGTGCAGAAAGAGGCCTGAGAAGTGCAGAAGGAATCAAAAGAAGCTCAGAAAGCAGCAAGGGAAGTGCAGAAAGAGGCAAGAGAGGCACAGAGAAAGGCAAAACAGGTGCAGAAAGAGGCAAAAGAATTGCAGAAAAAAGGCAAGAGGTGTGCAGAAACACGCAAGAGGGGTGCAGAAAGAAGCAAGAGAGGTAGAGAAACAAGCAAGAGAAGTGCAGAAAGAAGCAACAGAGGTGCAGAAAGAGGCAAGAGGGGTGCAAAAAGAGGCAAGAGAAATACAGAAAGAACCAGCAGTGGTGCAGAATGAGGCAAGAGAAGTGCAGAAAGGGTCAGAAAGAAGCAAAAGAAGCTCAGAAAGCAGCAAGAGAAGTGCAGAAAGAGGCAAGAGAGGCACAGAGAAAGGCAAAACAGATGCAGAAAGAGGCAAGAGAATTGCAGAAAAAAGGCAAGAGGGGTGCAGAAACACGCAAAAGGGGTGCAGAAAGAAGCAAGAGAGGTAGAGAAACAAGCAAGAGAAGTGCAGAAAGAAGCAACAGAGGTGCAGAAAGAGGCAAGAGGGGTGCAAAAAGAGACGAGAAGTAAAGAAAGTACCAGCAGAGGTGCAGAGTGAGGCAATAGAAGTGCAGAAAGAGTCCGGAGAAGTGCAGAAAGAAGCAAGAGAAGCTCAGAGAGCAGCAAGAGAAGTGAAAAAAGAGGCAAGAGATGCACAGAGAAAGGCAAAACAGGTGCAGAAAGAGGCAAGAGAATTGCAGAAAGAAAGAACCAACAGAGGTGCAGACAGAGGCAAGAGGGATGCTAAAGAGGCAAGAGAAGTACAGAAAGAAGGAAGAGAACGGCAAAAAGAAGCAACAGAGGTGCAGAAAGAGGCAAGATGGTTGCAGAAAGAGGCAAGAGAAGTGCAAAAAAAGGCAAGAGAAGTACAGAAAGAAGCAAGAGAAGCACAGAAAGAGGCAAGAGAAGTCCAGAGAGAAGTGTAGAAAGAAGCAACAGAGGTTGCAGAAAGAGGCAAGAGAAGTACAGAAAGAAGCTAGAGAAGTGCAGAAAGAGGCAAGAGAAGTGCAGCAAGAGGCATGAGAAGTGCAGAAAAAGGCAAGAGGGATGCAGAAACACACAAGAGGGAGGCGGAAAGAAGCAAGAGAGGTGGAGAATCACGCAAGGGAAGTGTAGAAAGAAGCAGCAGAGGTGCAGAAAGAGGCAAGAGGGGTGCAAAAAGAGGCAAGAGAAATACAGAAAGAACCAGCAGTGGTGCAGAACAAGGCAAGAGAAGTGCAGAAAGAGGCCAGAGAAGTGCAGAAGGAATCAAAAGAAGCTCAGAAAGCAGCAAGGGAAGTGCAGAAAGAGGCAAGAGAGGCACAGAGAAAGGCAAAACAGGTGCATAAAGAGGCAAAAGAATTGCAGAAAAAAGGCAAGAGGTGTGCAGAAACACGCAAGAGGGGTGCAGAAAGAAGCAAGAGAGGTAGAGAAACAAGCAAGAGAAGTGCAGAAAGAAGCAACAGAGGTGCAGAAAGAGGCAAGAGGGGTGCAAAAAAGAGACAAGAGTAGTAAAGAAAGAACCAGCAGCGGTGCAGAGTGAGGCAATAGAAGTGCAGAAAGAGGCCGGAGAAGTGCAGAAAGAAGCAAGAGAAGCCCAAAAAGCAGCAAGAGAGGTGCAGAAAGAGGCAAGAGATGCACAGAGAAAGGCAAAACAGGTGCAGAAAGAGGCAAGAGAATTCCAGAAAGAAAGAACCAACAGAGGTGCAGACAGAGGCAAGAGGGATGCTAAAGAGGCAAGAGAAGTACAGAAGAACCAACAGAGGTACAGAAAGAGGCATGAGAACTGTAGAAAGTGGGAAGAGAGGTGCAGAAAGTGGGAAGAGGGGTGCAGAAATATGCAAGAGGGGTGCAGAAAGAAGCAAGAGAGGGCGAAAAACAATCAAGACAAGTGCTAAAAGAAGCCACAGAGGTGGAGAAAGAGGCAAGGGAAGTGCAGAAACAACCAACAGAGGTGCAGAAAGAGGCAATAGAAGTGCAGAAAGAGGCCGGGGAAGTACAGAAAGAAGCAAGAGAAGTGCAGAAAGAAGCAAGAGAAGTGCAGAAAAAGGCAGGAGAAGAGCAGAAACAAACAACAGAAATGTAGAAATAGAAGTACAGATAGAGGCAAGAGAGTTCAGAAAGTGGAAGGAGGGGTCCTAAAAGAGGGAAGAGGGGTACAGAATGAGGCAACAGGTGCAGAAAGAAGCAGGAGAGGTAAAGAAAGAAGCAAAATGGATGCAGAAAGAGGCAAGAGAAAGGCACAAAGAAGCAACAAAGGGGCAGAAGAAGGCAAGAGAACTGCAGAAAGAGGCAATAGAGTTGCAGATAGAGGCAAGAGAAGTGCAGAAAGATCAACAGAGGTGCAGAAAGAGGCAATAAAAGTGCATAAATAGGCCTGAGTAGTACAGAAAGAAGCAAGAGAAGTGCAGAAAGAGGCAAAGGATGTGCAGAAAAAGGCAAGAGAGGTGCAGAAAGAAGCATGAGAACTGCAGAAAGGCCCAACAATGGTGCAGACAGAGGCAAGGAAGGTGCTGAAAGAGGAAAAGGAAGTACAGAAAAAAGCAACACAGGTGCATAAAGAGGCAAGGGAGGTGCAGAAAGAGGGAAGAGAGGTGCAAAAAGAAGCACAAGAGATGCAGTAAGAGGCAAGAGACATCCAGAAACAAGCAACAGAAATGTAGAAAGAGAAGTGCAGATAGAGGCAAGAGAGGTGCAGAAAGTAGAAGGAGTGGTGCAGAAAGACGCAAAATGGATGCAGAAAGAGGCAAGAGAAGTGCAGAAAGAAGCAACAGAGTTGCAGAAAAAGGCAAGAGAACTATAGAAAGAGGCAAGAGAGGTGCAGAAGGAGGCAAGAAAGGTGCGCAGAAAAAAGGGAAGAGGGATGTAGAAAGAAGCAAGAGAGGTGCCGAAAGAGGCGAATTGGGTGCAGAAAGAGGCAAGAGAACTGCAGAAACAGGCAAGAGAGATGCAGGAACAAGAAAGAGAGGTGTAGAAAGAGGGAACAGGTGCAGAAAGAGGGAACAGGGGTGCAGAAAGAAGCAAAAGAAATGCTGAAAGAAGTAACACAGGTGAAGGAAAATGCGAGAGACGTGCTGAAAGAAGGAACAGAAATGCAGAAAAGGGGAAGAGAAATGCATAAGAGGCAACTGGGGTGCAGAAAGAAGCAAGAGATGTGCAGAAAGAAACAATGGAGGTGCAGAAAGAGGCAAGAGGGCTGCAGAAAGAGGCAAGAGAAGTGCAGAAAGAGGCATGAGAAGTGCAGAAAGAGACAAGAGATGCGCAGTAAAAAGGCAAGACAGATGCAGAAAGAGGCAAAAGAACTGCAGAAAAAACCAATAGAGGTGCAGACAGAGGCCAGAGGGGTGCTGAAAGAGGCACGAGAAGTGCAGAACGAAGCAACAGAGTTACAGAAAGAGGCAAGAGAACTGTAGAAAGAGGACAGAGGGGTGCAGAAAGATGCAAGAGGGGTGTAGAAATAGGCAAGAGAAGTCCAGAAAGAAGCAAGAGAAGGGCAAAAAGAAGCAACAGAGGTGCAGAAAGAGGCAAGATGGTTGCAGAAAGAGGCAATATGAGTGCAAAAAAAGGCAAGAGAAGTACAGAAAGAAGCAAGAGAAGCGCAGAAAGAGGCAAGAGAAGTCCAGAGAGAAGGGCAGAAAGAAGCAACAGAGGTTGCAGAAAGAGGCAGGAGAAGTACAGACAGAAGCAACAGAAGTGCAGAAAGAGGCAAGGGAAGTGCAGCAAGAGGCAAGAGAAGTGCAGAAAGAGGCAAGAGATGTGCAGAAAAAGGCAAGAGGGGTGCAGAAACAGACAAGAGGGATGCAGAAAGAAGCAAGAGAGGTAGAGAAACAAGCAAGAGAAGTGCAGAAAGAAGCAACAGAGGTGCAGAAAGAGGCCAGAGAAGTGCAGAAAGAAGCAAAAGAAGTTCAGAAAGCAGCAAGAGAAGTGCAGAAAGAGGCAAGAGATGCACAGAGAAAGGCACAACAGGTGCAGAAAGAGGCAAGAGAATTGCAAAAAGAAAGAACCAACAGAGGTGCAGACAGAGGCAAGAGGGATGCTAAAGAGGCAAGAGAAGTACAGAAAGAAGCAAGAGAAGGGCAAAAAGAAGCAACAGGGGTTCAGAAAGAGGCAAGATGGTTGCAGAAAGGGGCAAGATAAGTGCAAAAACAGGCAAGAGAAGTACAGAAAGAAGCAAGAGAAGTGCAGAAAGAGGCAAGAGAAGTGCAGCAAGAGGCATGAGAAGTGCAGAAAGAGGTAAGAGATGTGCAGAAAAAGGCATGAGGGATGCAGAAACACACAAGAGGGATGCGGAAAGAAGCAAGAGAGGTGGAGAAACACGCAAGGGTAGTGCAGAAAGAAGCAAGAGAAGTGCAGAAAAAGGCAGGAGAAGAGCAGAAGGAGGCAAAAAATACACAGAAAAAGGCACGAGAAGTACAAAAAAAAAGCATCAGGTGCAGAAAGAGGCAAGGGAGTTGTAGAAAGAGGAAAGAGGTGTGCAGAAAGAAGCAAGAGAGGTGCAGAAAGAGGCAAGAGACATCCAGAAACAAACAACAGAAATGTAGAAATAGAAGTACAGATAGAGGCAAGAGAGTTCAGAAAGTGGAAGGAGGGGTCCTAAAAGAGGGAAGAGGGGTACAGAATGAGGCAACAGGTGCAGAAAGAAGCAGGAGAGGTAAAGAAAGAAGCAAAATGGATGCAGAAAGAGGCAAGAGAAAGGCACAAAGAAGCAACAAAGGGGCAGAAGAAGGCAAGAGAACTGCAGAAAGAGGCAATAGAGTTGCAGATAGAGGCAAGAGAAGTGCAGAAAAAAACAACAGAGGTGCAGGAAGAGGCAAGAGGGGTGCAGGTAGAGGCAAGAGAAGTACAGAAAGATCAACAGAGGTGCAGAAAGAGGCAATAAAAGTGCATAAATAGGCCTGAGTAGTACAGAAAGAAGCAAGAGAAGTGCAGAAAGAGGCAAAGGATGTGCAGAAAAAGGCAAGAGAGGTGCAGAAAGAAGCATGAGAACTGCAGAAAGGCCCAACAATGGTGCAGACAGAGGCAAGGAAGGTGCTGAAAGAGGAAAAGGAAGTACAGAAAAAAGCAACACAGGTGCATAAAGAGGCAAGGGAGGTGCAGAAAGAGGGAAGAGAGGTGCAAAAAGAAGCACAAGAGATGCAGTAAGAGGCAAGAGACATCCAGAAACAAGCAACAGAAATGTAGAAAGAGAAGTGCAGATAGAGGCAAGAGAGGTGCAGAAAGTAGAAGGAGTGGTGCAGAAAGACGCAAAATGGATGCAGAAAGAGGCAAGAGAAGTGCAGAAAGAAGCAACAGAGTTGCAGAAAAAGGCAAGAGAACTATAGAAAGAGGCAAGAGAGGTGCAGAAGGAGGCAAGAAAGGTGCGCAGAAAAAAGGGAAGAGGGATGTAGAAAGAAGCAAGAGAGGTGCCGAAAGAGGCGAATTGGGTGCAGAAAGAGGCAAGAGAACTGCAGAAACAGGCAAGAGAGATGCAGGAACAAGAAAGAGAGGTGTAGAAAGAGGGAACAGGTGCAGAAAGAGGGAACAGGGGTGCAGAAAGAAGCAAAAGAAATGCTGAAAGAAGTAACACAGGTGAAGGAAAATGCGAGAGACGTGCTGAAAGAAGGAACAGAAATGCAGAAAAGGGGAAGAGAAATGCATAAGAGGCAACTGGGGTGCAGAAAGAAGCAAGAGATGTGCAGAAAGAAACAATGGAGGTGCAGAAAGAGGCAAGAGGGCTGCAGAAAGAGGCAAGAGAAGTGCAGAAAGAGGCATGAGAAGTGCAGAAAGAGACAAGAGATGCGCAGTAAAAAGGCAAGACAGATGCAGAAAGAGGCAAAAGAACTGCAGAAAAAACCAATAGAGGTGCAGACAGAGGCCAGAGGGGTGCTGAAAGAGGCACGAGAAGTGCAGAACGAAGCAACAGAGTTACAGAAAGAGGCAAGAGAACTGTAGAAAGAGGACAGAGGGGTGCAGAAAGATGCAAGAGGGGTGTAGAAATAGGCAAGAGAAGTCCAGAAAGAAGCAAGAGAAGGGCAAAAAGAAGCAACAGAGGTGCAGAAAGAGGTAAGATGGTTGCAGAAAGAGGCAATATGAGTGCAAAAAAAGGCAAGAGAAGTACAGAAAGAAGCAAGAGAAGCGCAGAAAGAGGCAAGAGAAGTCCAGAGAGAAGGCCAGAAAGAAGCAACAGAGGTTGCAGAAAGAGGCAGGAGAAGTACAGACAGAAGCAACAGAAGTGCAGAAAGAGGCAAGGGAAGTGCAGCAAGAGGCAAGAGAAGTGCAGAAAGAGGCAAGAGATGTGCAGAAAAAGGCAAGAGGGGTGCAGAAACAGACAAGAGGGATGCAGAAAGAAGCAAGAGAGGTAGAGAAACAAGCAAGAGAAGTGCAGAAAGAAGCAACAGAGGTGCAGAAAGAGGCCAGAGAAGTGCAGAAAGAAGCAAAAGAAGTTCAGAAAGCAGCAAGAGAAGTGCAGAAAGAGGCAAGAGATGCACAGAGAAAGGCACAACAGGTGCAGAAAGAGGCAAGAGAATTGCAAAAAGAAAGAACCAACAGAGGTGCAGACAGAGGCAAGAGGGATGCTAAAGAGGCAAGAGAAGTACAGAAAGAAGCAAGAGAAGGGCAAAAAGAAGCAACAGGGGTTCAGAAAGAGGCAAGATGGTTGCAGAAAGGGGCAAGATAAGTGCAAAAACAGGCAAGAGAAGTACAGAAAGAAGCAAGAGAAGTGCAGAAAGAGGCAAGAGAAGTGCAGCAAGAGGCATGAGAAGTGCAGAAAGAGGTAAGAGATGTGCAGAAAAAGGCATGAGGGATGCAGAAACACACAAGAGGGATGCGGAAAGAAGCAAGAGAGGTGGAGAAACACGCAAGGGTAGTGCAGAAAGAAGCAAGAGAAGTGCAGAAAAAGGCAGGAGAAGAGCAGAAGGAGGCAAAAAATACACAGAAAAAGGCACGAGAAGTACAAAAAAAAAGCATCAGGTGCAGAAAGAGGCAAGGGAGTTGTAGAAAGAGGAAAGAGGTGTGCAGAAAGAAGCAAGAGAGGTGCAGAAAGAGGCAAGAGACATCCAGAAACAAACAACAGAAATGTAGAAATAGAAGTACAGATAGAGGCAAGAGAGTTCAGAAAGTGGAAGGAGGGGTCCTAAAAGAGGGAAGAGGGGTACAGAATGAGGCAACAGGTGCAGAAAGAAGCAGGAGAGGTAAAGAAAGAAGCAAAATGGATGCAGAAAGAGGCAAGAGAAAGGCACAAAGAAGCAACAAAGGGGCAGAAGAAGGCAAGAGAACTGCAGAAAGAGGCAATAGAGTTGCAGATAGAGGCAAGAGAAGTGCAGAAAAAAACAACAGAGGTGCAGGAAGAGGCAAGAGGGGTGCAGGTAGAGGCAAGAGAAGTACAGAAAGATCAACAGAGGTGCAGAAAGAGGCAATAAAAGTGCATAAATAGGCCTGAGTAGTACAGAAAGAAGCAAGAGAAGTGCAGAAAGAGGCAAAGGATGTGCAGAAAAAGGCAAGAGAGGTGCAGAAAGAAGCATGAGAACTGCAGAAAGGCCCAACAATGGTGCAGACAGAGGCAAGGAAGGTGCTGAAAGAGGAAAAGGAAGTACAGAAAAAAGCAACACAGGTGCATAAAGAGGCAAGGGAGGTGCAGAAAGAGGGAAGAGAGGTGCAAAAAGAAGCACAAGAGATGCAGTAAGAGGCAAGAGACATCCAGAAACAAGCAACAGAAATGTAGAAAGAGAAGTGCAGATAGAGGCAAGAGAGGTGCAGAAAGTAGAAGGAGTGGTGCAGAAAGACGCAAAATGGATGCAGAAAGAGGCAAGAGAAGTGCAGAAAGAAGCAACAGAGTTGCAGAAAAAGGCAAGAGAACTATAGAAAGAGGCAAGAGAGGTGCAGAAGGAGGCAAGAAAGGTGCGCAGAAAAAAGGGAAGAGGGATGTAGAAAGAAGCAAGAGAGGTGCCGAAAGAGGCGAATTGGGTGCAGAAAGAGGCAAGAGAACTGCAGAAACAGGCAAGAGAGATGCAGGAACAAGAAAGAGAGGTGTAGAAAGAGGGAACAGGTGCAGAAAGAGGGAACAGGGGTGCAGAAAGAAGCAAAAGAAATGCTGAAAGAAGTAACACAGGTGAAGGAAAATGCGAGAGACGTGCTGAAAGAAGGAACAGAAATGCAGAAAAGGGGAAGAGAAATGCATAAGAGGCAACTGGGGTGCAGAAAGAAGCAAGAGATGTGCAGAAAGAAACAATGGAGGTGCGAAAGAGGCAAGAGGGCTGCAGAAAGAGGCAAGAGAAGTGCAGAAAGAGGCATGAGAAGTGCAGAAAGAGACAAGAGATGCGCAGTAAAAAGGCAAGACAGATGCAGAAAGAGGCAAAAGAACTGCAGAAAAAACCAATAGAGGTGCAGACAGAGGCCAGAGGGGTGCTGAAAGAGGCACGAGAAGTGCAGAACGAAGCAACAGAGTTACAGAAAGAGGCAAGAGAACTGTAGAAAGAGGACAGAGGGGTGCAGAAAGATGCAAGAGGGGTGTAGAAATAGGCAAGAGAAGTCCAGAAAGAAGCAAGAGAAGGGCAAAAAGAAGCAACAGAGGTGCAGAAAGAGGCAAGATGGTTGCAGAAAGAGGCAATATGAGTGCAAAAAAAGGCAAGAGAAGTACAGAAAGAAGCAAGAGAAGCGCAGAAAGAGGCAAGAGAAGTCCAGAGAGAAGGGCAGAAAGAAGCAACAGAGGTTGCAGAAAGAGGCAGGAGAAGTACAGACAGAAGCAACAGAAGTGCAGAAAGAGGCAAGGGAAGTGCAGCAAGAGGCAAGAGAAGTGCAGAAAGAGGCAAGAGATGTGCAGAAAGAGGCAAGAGGGGTGCAGAAACACGCAAGAGGGGTGCAGAAAGAAGCAAGAGAGGTAGAGAAACAGGCAAGAGAAGTGCAGAAAGAAGCAACAGAGGTGCAGAAAGAGGCAAGAGGGGTGCAAAAAGAGACAAGAGAAGTAAAGAAAGAACCAGCAGAGGTGCAGAGTGAGGCAATAGAAGTGCATAAAGAGGCCGGAGAAGTGCAGAAAGAAGCAAGAGAAGCTCAGAAAGCAGCAAGAGAAGTGCAGAAAGAGGCAAGAGATGCACAGAGAAAGGCACAACAGGTGCAGAAAGAGGCAAGAGAATTGCAAAAAGAAAGAACCAACAGAGGTGCAGACAGAGGCAAGAGGGATGCTAAAGAGGCAAGAGAAGTACAGAAAGAAGCAAGAGAAGGGCAAAAAGAAGCAACAGGGGTTCAGAAAGAGGCAAGATGGTTGCAGAAAGGGGCAAGATAAGTGCAAAAACAGGCAAGAGAAGTACAGAAAGAAGCAAGAGAAGTGCAGAAAGAGGCAAGAGAAGTGCAGCAAGAGGCATGAGAAGTGCAGAAAGAGGTAAGAGATGTGCAGAAAAAGGCATGAGGGATGCAGAAACACACAAGAGGGATGCGGAAAGAAGCAAGAGAGGTGGAGAAACACGCAAGGGTAGTGCAGAAAGAAGCAACAGAGGTGCAGAAAGAGGCAAGCGGGGTGCAAAAAGAGGCAAGAGAAATACAGAAAGAAGCAGCAGTGGTGCAGAACGAGGCAAGAGAAGTGCAGAAAGAGGCCAGAGAAGTGCAGAAAGACGAAAAAGAAGCTCAGAAAGCAGCTAGAGAAGTGCAGAAAGAGGCAAGAGCGTCACAGAGAAAGGCAAAACAGGTGCAGAAAGAGGCAAGAGAATTGCAGAAAAAAGGCAAGAGGGGTGCAGAAACATGCAAGAGGGGTGCAGAAAGAAGCAAGAGAGGTAGGGAAACAAGCAAGAGAAGTGCAAAAAGAAGCAACAGAGGTGCCGAAAGAAGCTACAGAGGTGCAGAAAGAGGCAAGAGGGGTGCAAAAGGAGACAAGAGAAGTAAAGAAAGAACCAGCAGAGGTGCAGAGTGAGGCAATAGAAGTGCAGAAAGATGCCGGAGAAGTGCAGAAAGAAGCAAGAGAAGCTCAGAAAGCAGCAAGAGAAGAGCAGAAAGAGGCAAGAGATGCACAGAGAAAGGCAAAACAGGTGCAGAAAGAGGCAAGAGAATTGCAGAAAGAAAGAACCAACAGAGGTGCAGACAGAGGCAAGAGGGATGCTAAAGAGGCAAGAGAAGTACAGACAGAAGCAAGAGAAGGGCAAAAAGAAGCAACAGAGGTGCAGAAAGAGGCAAGATGGTTGCAGAAAGGCAAGATAAGTGGAAAATAAGGCAAGAGAAGTACAGAAAGGAGCAAGAGAAGCGCAGAAAGAGGCAATAGAAGTCCAGAGAGAAGTGTAGAAAGAAGCAACAGAGGTTGCAGAAAGAGGCAGGAGAAGTACAGACAGAAGCAACAGAAGTGCAGAAAGAGGCAAGGGAAGTGCAGCAAGAGGCAAGAGAAGTGCAGAAAGAGGCAAGAGATGTGCAGAAAAAGGCAAGAGGGGTGCAGAAACAGACAAGAGGGATGCAGAAAGAAGCAAGAGAGGTAGAGAAACAAGCAAGAGAAGTGCAGAAAGAAGCAACAGAGGTGCAGAAAGAGGCCAGAGAAGTGCAGAAAGAAGCAAAAGAAGTTCAGAAAGCAGCAAGAGAAGTGCAGAAAGAGGCAAGAGAGGCACAGAGAAAGGCAAAACAGGTGCAGAAAGAGGCAAGAGGGGTGCAGAAACACGCAAGAGGGGTGCAGAAAGAAGCAAGAGAGGTAGAGAAACAGACAAGAGAAGTGCAGAAAGAAGCAACAGAGGTGCAGAAAGAGGCAAGAGGGGTGCAAAAAGAGACAAGAGAAGTAAAGAAAGAACCAGCAGAGGTGCAGAGTGAGGCAATAGAAGTGCATAAAGAGGCCGGAGAAGTGCAGAAAGAAGCAAGAGAAGCTCAGAAAGCAGCAAGAGAAGTGCAGAAAGAGGCAAGAGATGCACAGAGAAAGGCACAACAGGTGCAGAAAGAGGCAAGAGAATTGCAAAAAGAAAGAACCAACAGAGGTGCAGACAGAGGCAAGAGGGATGCTAAAGAGGCAAGAGAAGTACAGAAAGAAGCAAGAGAAGGGCAAAAAGAAGCAACCGGGGTTCAGAAAGAGGCAAGATGGTTGCAGAAAGGGGCAAGATAAGTGCAAAAACAGGCAAGAGAAGTACAGAAAGAAGCAAGAGAAGTGCAGAAAGAGGCAAGAGAAGTGCAGCAAGAGGCATGAGAAGTGCAGAAAGAGGTAAGAGATGTGCAGAAAAAGGCATGAGGGATGCAGAAACACACAAGAGGGATGCGGAAAGAAGCAAGAGAGGTGGAGAAACACGCAAGGGTAGTGCAGAAAGAAGCAACAGAGGTGCAGAAAGAGGCAAGCGGGGTGCAAAAAGAGGCAAGAGAAATACAGAAAGAAGCAGCAGTGGTGCAGAACGAGGCAAGAGAAGTGCAGAAAGAGGCCAGAGAAGTGCAGAAAGACGAAAAAGAAGCTCAGAAAGCAGCTAGAGAAGTGCAGAAAGAGGCAAGAGCGGCACAGAGAAAGGCAAAACAGGTGCAGAAAGAGGCAAGAGAATTGCAGAAAAAAGGCAAGAGGGGTGCAGAAACATGCAAGAGGGGTGCAGAAAGAAGCAAGAGAGGTAGGGAAACAAGCAAGAGAAGTGCAAAAAGAAGCAACAGAGGTGCCGAAAGAAGCTACAGAGGTGCAGAAAGAGGCAAGAGGGGTGCAAAAGGAGACAAGAGAAGTAAAGAAAGAACCAGCAGAGGTGCAGAGTGAGGCAATAGAAGTGCAGAAAGAGGCCGGAGAAGTGCAGAAAGAAGCAAGAGAAGCTCAGAAAGCAGCAAGAGAAGAGCAGAAAGAGGCAAGAGATGCACAGAGAAAGGCAAAACAGGTGCAGAAAGAGGCAAGAGAATTGCAGAAAGAAAGAACCAACAGAGGTGCAGACAGAGGCAAGAGGGATGCTAAAGAGGCAAGAGAAGTACAGACAGAAGCAAGAGAAGGGCAAAAAGAAGCAACAGAGGTGCAGAAAGAGGCAAGATGGTTGCAGAAAGGCAAGATAAGTGGAAAATAAGGCAAGAGAAGTACAGAAAGGAGCAAGAGAAGCACAGAAAGAGGCAATAGAAGTCCAGAGAGAAGTGTAGAAAGAAGCAACAGAGGTTGCAGAAAGAGGCAAGAGAAGTACAGAAAGAAGCAAGAGAAGTGCAGAAAGAGGCAAGAGAAGTGCAGCAAGAAGCATGAGAAGTGCAGAAAGAGGCAAGAGATGTGCAGAAAAAGGCAAGAGGGATGCAGAAACACACAACAGGGATGTGGAAAGAAGCAAGAGAGGTGGAGAAACACGGAAGGGAAGTGCAGAAAGAAGCAACAGAGGTGCAGAAAGAGGCAAGAGGGGTGCAAAAAGAGGCAAGAGAAATACAGAAAGAACTAGCAGAGATGCAGACTGAGGCAATAAAAGTGCAGAAAGAGGCCTGAGAAGTGCAGTAAGAAGCAAGAGAAGCTCAGAAAGCAGCAAGAGAAGTGCAGAAAGAGGCAAGAGATGCACAGAGAAAGGCAAAACAGGTGCAGAAAGAGGCAAGAGAATTGCAGAAAAAAGGCAAGAGGGGTGCAGAAACACGCAAGAGTGGTGCAGAAAGAAGCAAGAGAGGTAGAGAAACAAACAAGAGAAGTGCAGAAAGAAGCAACAGAGGTGCAGAAAGAGGCAAGAAAAGTGAAGAAAAAAACAACAGTGGTGCAGAAAGAAGCAAATGAGGTGCAGAAGGAAGTAACATAGGTGAAGGAAAATGCGAGAGACGTGCTGAAAGAAGGAACAGAAATGCAGAAAGGGGGGAGAGAAATGCATAAGAGGCAACTGGGGTGCAGAAAGAAGCAAGAGAAGTGCATAAAGAAACAATGGAGGTGCAGAAAGAGGCAAGAGGGCTGCAGAAAGAGGCAAGAGAAGTGCAGAAAGAGGCATGAGAAGTGCAGAAAGAGACAAGAGATGCGCAGTAAAAAGGCAAGACAGGTGCAGAAAGTGGCAAAAGAACTGCAGCAAAAACCAATAGAGGTGCAGACAGAGGCCAGAGGGGTGCTGAAAGAGGCACGAGAAGTGCAGAACCAAGCAACAGAGTTACAGAAAGAGGCAAGAGAACTGTAGAAAGAGGACAGAGGGGTGCAGAAAGATGCAAGAGGGGTGTAGAAATAGGCAAGAGAAGTCCAGAAAGAAGCAAGAGAAGGGCAAAAAGAAGCAACAGAGGTGCAGAAAGAGGCAAGATAAGTGCAAAAAAGGCAAGAGAAGTACAGAAAGAAGCAAGAGAAGCGCAGAAAGAGGCAAGAGAAGTCCAGAGAGAAGGGCAGAAAGAAGCAACAGAGGTTGCAGAAAGAGGCAAGAGAAGTACAGACAGAAGCAAGAGAAGTGCAGAAAGAGGCAAGAGAAGTGCAGCAAGAGGCATGAGAAGTGCAGAAAGAGGCAAGAGATGTGCAGAAAAAGGCAAGAGGGATGCAGAAACACACAAGAGGGATGCAGAAAGAAGCAAGAGAGGTAGAGAAACAAGCAAGAGAAGTGCAGAGAGAAGCAACAGAGGTGCAGAAAGAGGCCAGAGAAGTGCAGAAAGAAGCAAAAGAAGTTCAGAAAGCAGCAAGAGAAGTGCAGAAAGAGGCAAGAGAGACACAGAGAAAGGCAGAACAGGTGCAGAAAGAGGCAAGAGGGATGCAGAAACACGCAAGAGGGGTGCAGAAAGAAGCAAGAGAGGTAGAGAAACAAGCAAGAGAAGTGCAGAAAGAAGCAACAGAGGTGCAGAAAGAGGCAAGAGGGGTGCAAAAAGAGACAAGAGAAGTAAAGAAAGAACCAGCAGAGGTGCAGAGTGAGGCAATAGAAGTGCATAAAGAGGCCGGAGAAGTGCAGAAAGAAGCAAGAGAAGCTCAGAAAGCAGCAAGAGAAGAGCAGAAAGAGGCAAGAGATGCACAGAGAAAGGCAAAACAGGTGCAGAAAGAGGCAAGAGAATTGCAGAAAGAAAGAACCAACAGAGGTGCAGACCGAGGCAAGAGGGATGCTAAAGAGGCAAGAAAAGTACAGACAGAAGCAAGAGAAGGGCAAAAAGAAGCAACAGAGGTGCAGAAAGAGGCAAGATAAGTGGAAAATAAGGCAAGAGAACTACAGAAAGAAGCAAGAGAAGCGCAGAAAGAGGCAAGAGAAGTCCAGAGAGAAGTGTAGAAAGAAGCAACAGAGGTTGCAGCAAGAGGCAAGAGAAGTGCAGCAAGAGGCAAGAGAAGTGCAGCAAGAAGCATGAGAAGTGCAGAAAGAGGCAAGAGATGTGCAGAAAAAGGCAAGAGGGATGCAGAAACACACAACAGGGATGCGGAAAGAAGCAAGAGAGGTGGAGAAACACGGAAGGGAAGTGCAGAAAGAAGCAACAGAGGTGCAGAAAGAGGCAAGAGGGGTGCAAAAAGAGGCAAGGGAAATACAGAAAGAACCAGCAGATGTGCAGACTGAGGCAATAGAAGTGCAGAAAGAGGTCTGAAAAGTGCAGAAAGAAGCAAGAGAAGCTCAGAAAGCAGCAAGAGAAGTGCAGAAAGAGGCAAGAGATGCACAGAGAAAGGCAAAACAGGTACAGAAAGAGGCAAGAGAATTGCAGAAAAAAGGCAAGAGGGGTGCAGAAACATGCAAGAGGGGTGCAGAAAGAAACAATGGAGGTGCAGAAAGAGGCAAGAGGGCTGCAGAAAGAGGCAAGAGAAGTGCAGAAAGAGGCATGAGAAGTGCAGAAAGAGGCAATAGAAGTCCAGAGAGAAGTGTAGAAAGAAGCAACAGAGGTTGCAGAAAGAGGCAAGAGAAGTACAGAAAGAAGCAAGAGAAGTGCAGAAAGAGGCAAGAGAAGTGCAGCAAGAAGCATGAGAAGTGCAGAAAGAGGCAAGAGATGTGCAGAAAAAGGCAAGAGGGATGCAGAAACACACAACAGGGATGTGGAAAGAAGCAAGAGAGGTGGAGAAACACGGAAGGGAAGTGCAGAAAGAAGCAACAGAGGTGCAGAAAGAGGCAAGAGGGGTGCAAAAAGAGGCAAGAGAAATACAGAAAGAACCAGCAGAGATGCAGACTGAGGCAATAAAAGTGCAGAAAGAGGCCTGAGAAGTGCAGAAAGAAGCAAGAGAAGCTCAGAAAGCAGCAAGAGAAGTGCAGAAAGAGGCAAGAGATGCACAGAGAAAGGCAAAACAGGTGCAGAAAGAGGCAAGAGAATTGCAGAAAAAAGGCAAGAGGGGTGCAGAAACACGCAAGAGTGGTACAGAAAGAAGCAAGAGAGGTAGAGAAACAAGCAAGAGAAGTGCAGAAAGAAGCAACAGAGGTGCAGAAAGAGGCAAGAAAAGTGAAGAAAAAAACAACAGTGTTGCAGAAAGAAGCAAGTGAGGTGCAGAAGGAAGTAACATAGGTGAAGGAAAATGCGAGAGACGTGCTGAAAGAAGGAACAGAAATGCAGAAAGGGGGGAGAGAAATGCATAAGAGGCAACTGGGGTGCAGAAAGAAGCAAGAGAAGTGCATAAAGAAACAATGGAGGTGCAGAAAGAGGCAAGAGGGCTGCAGAAAGAGGCAAGAGAAGTGCAGAAAGAGGCATGAGAAGTGCAGAAAGAGACAAGAGATGCGCAGTAAAAAGGCAAGACAGGTGCAGAAAGTGGCAAAAGAACTGCAGCAAAAACCAATAGAGGTGCAGACAGAGGCCAGAGGGGTGCTGAAAGAGGCACGAGAAGTGCAGAACCAAGCAACAGAGTTACAGAAAGAGGCAAGAGAACTGTAGAAAGAGGACAGAGGGGTGCAGAAAGATGCAAGAGGGGTGTAGAAATAGGCAAGAGAAGTCCAGAAAGAAGCAAGAGAAGGGCAAAAAGAAGCAACAGAGGTGCAGAAAGAGGCAAGATAAGTGCAAAAAAGGCAAGAGAAGTACAGAAAGAAGCAAGAGAAGCGCAGAAAGAGGCAAGAGAAGTCCAGAGAGAAGGGCAGAAAGAAGCAACAGAGGTTGCAGAAAGAGGCAAGAGAAGTACAGACAGAAGCAAGAGAAGTGCAGAAAGAGGCAAGAGAAGTGCAGCAAGAGGCATGAGAAGTGCAGAAAGAGGCAAGAGATGTGCAGAAAAAGGCAAGAGGGATGCAGAAACACACAAGAGGGGTGCAGAAAGAAGCAAGAGAGGTAGAGAAACAAGCAAGAGAAGTGCAGAAAGAAGCAACAGAGGTGCAGAAAGAGGCCAGAGAAGTGCAGAAAGAAGCAAAAGAAGTTCAGAAAGCAGCAAGAGAAGTGCAGAAAGAGGGAAGAGAGACAGAGAAAGGCAGAACAGGTGCAGAAAGAGGCAAGAGGGATGCAGAAACACGCAAGAGGGGTGCAGAAAGAAGCAAGAGAGGTAGAGAAACAAGCAAGAGAAGTGCAGAAAGAAGCAACAGAGGTGCAGAAAGAGGCAAGAGGGGTGCAAAAAGAGACAAGAGAAGTAAAGAAAGAACCAGCAGAGGTGCAGAGTGAGGCAATAGAAGTGCATAAAGAGGCCGGAGAAGTGCAGAAAGAAGCAAGAGAAGCTCAGAAAGCAGCAAGAGAAGAGCAGAAAGAGGCAAGAGATGCACAGAGAAAGGCAAAACAGGTGCAGAAAGAGGCAAGAGAATTGCAGAAAGAAAGAACCAACAGAGGTGCAGACCGAGGCAAGAGGGATGCTAAAGAGGCAAGAAAAGTACAGACAGAAGCAAGAGAAGGGCAAAAAGAAGCAACAGAGGTGCAGAAAGAGGCAAGATAAGTGGAAAATAAGGCAAGAGAACTACAGAAAGAAGCAAGAGAAGCGCAGAAAGAGGCAAGAGAAGTCCAGAGAGAAGTGTAGAAAGAAGCAACAGAGGTTGCAGCAAGAGGCAAGAGAAGTGCAGCAAGAAGCATGAGAAGTGCAGAAAGAGGCAAGAGATGTGCAGAAAAAGGCAAGAGGGATGCAGAAACACACAACAGGGATGCGGAAAGAAGCAAGAGAGGTGGAGAAACACGGAAGGGAAGTGCAGAAAGAAGCAACAGAGGTGCAGAAAGAGGCAAGAGGGGTGCAAAAAGAGGCAAGGGAAATACAGAAAGAACCAGCAGATGTGCAGACTGAGGCAATAGAAGTGCAGAAAGAGGCCTGAAAAGTGCAGAAAGAAGCAAGAGAAGCTCAGAAAGCAGCAAGAGAAGTGCAGAAAGAGGCAAGAGATGCACAGAGAAAGGCAAAACAGGTGCAGAAAGAGGCAAGAGAATTGCAGAAAAAAGGCAAGAGGGGTGCAGAAACACGCAAGAGTGGTGCAGAAAGAAGCAAGAGAGGTAGAGAAACAAAGCAAGTGAGGTGCAGAAGGAAGTAACATAGGTGAAGGAAAATGCGAGAGACGTGCTGAAAGAAGGAACAGAAATGCAGAAAGGAGGAAGGGGGAAGAGAAATGCATAAGAGGCAACTGGGGTGCAGAAAGAAGCAAGAGAAGTGCAGACAGAAACAATGGAGGTGCAGAAAGAGGCAAGAGGGCTGCAGAAAGAGGCAAGAGAAGTGCAGAAAGAGGCATGACAAGTGCAGAAAGAGACAAGAGATGCGCAGTAAAGAGGACAGAGGGGTGCAGAAAGATGCAAGAGGGGTGTAGAAATAGGCAAGAGAAGTCCAGAAAGAAGCAAGAGAAGGGTAAAAAGAAGCAACAGAGGTGCAGAAAGAGGCAAGATGGTTGCAAAAAGAGGCAAGATAAGTGCAGAAAGAAGCAAGAGAAGCGCAGAAAGAGGCAAGAGAAGTCCAGAGAGAAGGGCAGAAAGAAGCAACAGAGGTTGCAGAAAGAGGCAAGAGAAGTACAGACAGAGGCATGAGAAGTGCAGAAAGAGGCAAGAGATGTGCAGAAAAAGGCAAGAGGGATGCAGAAACACACAAGAGGGATGCAGAAAGAAGCAAGAGAGGTAGAGAAACAAGCAAGAGAAGTGCAGAGAGAAGCAACAGAGGTGCAGAAAGAGGCCAGAGAAGTGCAGAAAGAAGCAAAAGAAGTTCAGAAAGCAGCAAGAGAAGTGCAGAAAGAGGCAAGAGAGGCACAGAGAAAGGCAGAACAGGTGCAGAAAGAGGCAAGAGGGGTGCAGAAACACGCAAGAGGGGTGCAGAAAGAAGCAAGAGAGGTAGAGAAACAAGCAAGAGAAGTGCAGAAAGAAGCAACAGAGGTGCAGAAAAAGGCAAGAGGGGTGCAAAAAGAGACAAGAGAAGTAAAGAAAGAACCAGCAGAGGTGCAGATTGAGGCAATAGAAGTGCATAAAGAGGCCGGAGAAGTGCAGAAAGAAGAAAGAGAAGCTCAGAAAGCAGCAAGAGAAGTGCAGAAAGAGGCAAGAGATGCACAGACAAAGGCACAACAGGTGCAGAAAGAGGCAAGAGAATTGCAAAAAGAAAGAACCAACGGAGGTGCAGACAGAGGCAAGAGGGATGCTAAAGAGGCAAGAGAAGTACAGAAAGAAGCAAGAGAAGGGCAAAAAGAAGCAACAGGGGTGCAGAAAGAGGCAAGTTGGTTGCAGAAAGAGGCAAGAGATGTGCAAAAAAAGGCAAGAGAAGTACAGAAAGAAGCAAGAGAAGCGCAGAAAGAGGCAAGAGCAGTCCAGAGAGAAGTGTAGAAAGAAGCAACAGAGGTTGCAGAAAGAGGCAAGAGAAGTACAGAAAGAAGCTAGAGAAGTGCAGAAAGAGGCAAGAGAAGTGCAGCAAGAGGCATGAGAAGTGCAGAAAGAGGCAAGAGATGTGCAGAAAAAGGCAAGAGGGATGCAGAAACACACAAGAGGGATGCGGAAAGAAGCAAGAGAGGTGGAGAAACACGCAAGGGAAGTGCAGAAAGAAGCAACAGAGGTGCAGAAAGAGGCAAGAGGGGTGCAAAAAGAGGCAAGAGAAATACAGAAAGAACCAGCAGAGGTGCAGACTGAGGCAATAGAAGTGCAGAAAGAGGCCTGAGAAGTGCAGAAAGAAGCAAGAGAAGCTCAGAAAGCAGCAAGAGAAGTGCAGAAAGAGGCAAGAGATGCACAGAGAAAGGCAAATCAGGTGCAGAAAGAGGCAAGAGAATTGCAGAAAAAAGGCAAGAGGGGTGCAGAAACACGCAAGAGTGGTGCAGAAAGAAGCAAGAGAGATAGAGAAACAAGCAAGAGAAGTGTAGAAAGAAGCAACAGAGGTGCAGAAAGAGGCAAGAAAAGTGAAGAAAAAAACAACAGTGGTGCAGAAAGAAGCAAGTGAGGTGCAGAAGGAAGTAACATAGGTGAAGGAAAATGCGAGAGACGTGCTGAAAGAAGGAACAGAAATGCAGAAAGGGGGAAGAGAAATGCATAAGAGGCAACTGGGGTGCAGAAAGAGGCAAGAGGGCTGCAGAAAGAGGCAAGAGAAGTGCAGAAAGAGGCATGAGAAGTGCAGAAAGAGACAAGAGATGCGCAGTAAAAAGGCAAGACAGGTGCAGAAAGTGGCAAAAGAACTGCAGCAAAAACCAATAGAGGTGCAGACAGAGGCCAGAGGGGTGCTGAAAGAGGCACGAGAAGTGCAGAACCAAGCAACAGAGTTACAGAAAGAGGCAAGAGAACTGTAGAAAGAGGACAGAGGGGTGCAGAAAGATGCAAGAGGGGTGTAGAAATAGGCAAGAGAAGTCCAAAAAGAAGCAAGAGAAGGGCAAAAAGAAGCAACAGAGGTGCAGAAAGAGGCAAGATGTTTGCAGAAAGAGGCAAGATAAGTGCAAAAAAGGCAAGAGAAGTACAGAAAGAAGCAAGAGAAGCGCAGAAAGAGGCAAGAGAAGTCCAGAGAGAAGGGCAGAAAGAAGCAACAGAGGTTGCAGAAAGAGGCAAGAGAAGTACAGACAGAAGCAAGAGAAGTGCAGAAAGAGGCAAGAGAAGTGCAGCAAGAGGCATGAGAACTGCAGAAAGAGGCAAGAGATGTGCAGAAAAAGGCAAGAGGGATGCAGAAACACACAAGAAGGATGCAGAAAGAAGCAAGAGAGGTAGAGAAACAAGCAAGAGAAGTGCAGAGAGAAGCAACAGAGGTGCAGAAAGAGGCCAGAGAAGTGCAGAAAGAAGCAAAAGAAGTTCAGAAAGCAGCAAGACAAGTGCAGAAAGAGGCAAGAGAGGCACAGAGAAAGGCAGAACAGGTGCAGAAAGAGGCAAGAGGGGTGCAGAAAGAAGCAAGAGAGGTAGAGAAACAAGCAAGAGAAGTGCAGAAAGAAGCAACAGAGGTGCAGAAAGAGGCATGAGAAGTGCAGAAAGAGACAAGAGATGCGCAGTAAAAAGGCAAGACAGGTGCAGAAAGTGGCAAAAGAACTGCAGCAAAAACCAATAGAGGTGCAGACAGAGGCCAGAGGGGTGCTGAAAGAGGCACGAGAAGTGCAGAACCAAGCAACAGAGTTACAGAAAGAGGCAAGAGAACTGTAGAAAGAGGACAGAGGGGTGCAGAAAGATGCAAGAGGGGTGTAGAAATAGGCAAGAGAAGTCCAGAAAGAAGCAAGAGAAGGGCAAAAAGAAGCAACAGAGGTGCAGAAAGAGGCAAGATGTTTGCAGAAAGAGGCAAGATAAGTGCAAAAAAGGCAAGAGAAGTACAGAAAGAAGCAAGAGAAGCGCAGAAAGAGGCAAGAGAAGTCCAGAGAGAAGGGCAGAAAGAAGCAACAGAGGTTGCAGAAAGAGGCAAGAGAAGTACAGACAGAAGCAAGAGAAGTGCAGAAAGAGGCAAGAGAAGTGCAGCAAGAGGCATGAGAACTGCAGAAAGAGGCAAGAGATGTGCAGAAAAAGGCAAGAGGGATGCAGAAACACACAAGAAGGATGCAGAAAGAAGCAAGAGAGGTAGAGAAACAAGCAAGAGAAGTGCAGAGAGAAGCAACAGAGGTGCAGAAAGAGGCCAGAGAAGTGCAGAAAGAAGCAAAAGAAGTTCAGAAAGCAGCAAGACAAGTGCAGAAAGAGGCAAGAGAGGCACAGAGAAAGGCAGAACAGGTGCAGAAAGAGGCCAGAGGGGTGCAGAAAGAAGCAAGAGAGGTAGAGAAACAAGCAAGAGAAGTGCAGAAAGAAGCAACAGAGGTGCAGAAAGAGGCAAGAGGGGTGCAAAAAGAGACAAGAGAAGTAAAGAAAGAACCAGCAGAGGTGCAGAGTGAGGCAATAGAAGTGCATAAAGAGGCTGGAGAAGTGCAGAAAGAAGCAAGAGAAGCTCAGAAAGCAGCAAGAGAAGTGCAGAAAGAGGCAAGAGATGCACAGAGAAAGGCACAACAGGTGCAGAAAGAGGCAAGAGAATTGCAAAAAGAAAGAAGCAACAGTGGTGCAGACAGAGGCAAGAGGGATTCTAAAGAGGCAAGAGAAGTACAGAAAGAAGCAAGAGAAGGGCCAAAAGAAGCAACAGGGGTGCAGAAAGAGGCAAGATGGTTGCAGAAAGAGGCAAGATAAGTGCAAAAACAGGCAAGAGAAGTACAGAAAGAAGCTAGAGAAGTGCAGAAAGAGGCAAGAGAAGTGCAGCAAGAGGCATGAGAAGTGCAGAAAGAGGCAAGAGATGTGCGGAAAAAGGCAAGAGGGATGCAGAAACACACAAGAGGGATGCGGAAGGAAGCAAGAGAAGTGGAGAAACACGCAAGGGTAGTGCAGAAAGAAGCAACAGAGGTGCAGAAAGAGGCAAGAGGGGTGCAAAAAGAGGCAAGAGAAATACAGAAAGAAGCAGCAGTGGTGCAGAACGAGGCAAGAGAAATGCAGACAGAGGCCAGAGAAGTGCAGAAAGAAGCAAAAGAAGCTCAGAAAGCAGCTAGAGAAGTGCATAAAGAGGCAAGAGAGGCACAGAGAAAGGCAAAACAGGTGCAGAAAGAGGCAAGAGAATTGCAGAAAAAAGGCAAGAGGGGTGCAGAAACATGCAAGAGGGGTGCAGAAAGAAGCAAGAGAGGTAAAGAAACAAGCAAGAGAAGTGCAGAAAGAAGCAACATAGGTGCAGAAAGAAGCTACAGAGGTGCAGAAAGAGGCAAGAGGGGTGCAAAAAGAGACAAGAGAAGTAAAGAAAGAACCAGCAGAGGTGCAGAGTGAGGAAATAGAAGTGCAGAAAGAGGCCGGAGAAGTGCGGAAAGAAGCAAGAGAAGCTCAGAAAGCAGCAAGAGAAGAGCAGAAAGAGGCAAGAGATGCACATAGAAAGGCAACACAGGTGCAGAAAGAGGCAAGAGAATTGCAGAAAAAAGGCAAGAGGGGTGCAGAAACATGCAAGAGGGGTGCAGAAAGAAACAATGGAGGTGCAAAAAGAGGCAAGAGGGCTGCAGAAAGAGGCAAGAGAAGTGCAGAAAGAGGCATGAGAAGTGCAGAAAGAGACAAGAGATGTGCAGTAAAAAGGCAAGACAGGTGCAGAAAGTGGCAAAAGAACTGCAGCAAAAACCAATAGAGGTGCAGACAGAGGCCAGAGGGGTGCTGAAAGAGGCACGAGAAGTGCAGAACCAAGCAACAGAGTTACAGAAAGAGGCAAGAGAACTGTAGAAAGAAGACAGAGGGGTGCAGAAAGATGCAAGAGGGGTGTAGAAATAGGCAAGAGAAGTCCAGAAAGAAGCAAGAGAAGGGCAAAAAGAAGCAACAGAGGTGCAGAAAGAGGCAAGATGGTTGCAGAAAGAGGCAAGATAAGTGCAAAAAAGGCAAGAGAAGTACAGAAAGAAGCAAGAGAAGCGCAGAAAGAGGCAAGAGAAGTCCAGAGAGAAGGGCAGAAAGAAGCAACAGAGGTTGCAGAAAGAGGCAAGAGAAGTACAGACAGAAGCAAGAGAAGTGCAGAAAGAGGCAAGAGAAGTGCAGCAAGAGGCATGAGAAGTGCAGAAAGAGGCAAGAGATGTGCAGAAAAAGGCAAGAGGGATGCAGAAACACACAAGAAGGATGCATAAAGAAGCAAGAGAGGTAGAGAAACAAGCAAGAGAAGTGCAGAGAGAAGCAACAGAGGTGCAGAAAGAGGCCAGAGAAGTGCAGAAAGAAGCAAAAGAAGTTAAGAAAGCAGCAAGACAAGTGCAGAAAGAGGCAAGAGAGGCACAGAGAAAGGCAGAACAGGTGCAGAAAGAGGCAAGAGGGGTGCAGAAACACGCAAGAGGGGTGCAGAAAGAAGCAAGGGAGGTAGAGAAACAAGCAACAGAGGTGCAGAAAGAAGCTACAGAGGTGCAGAAAGAGGCAAGAGGGGTGCAAAAAGAGACAAGAGAAGTAAAGAAAGAACCAGCAGAGGTGCAGAGTGAGGAAATAGAAGTACAGAAAGAGGCCGGAGAAGTGCAGAAAGAAGCAAGAGAAGCTCAGAAAGCAGCAAGAGAAGAGCAGAAAGAGGCAAGAGATGCACATAGAAAGGCAAAACAGGTGCAGAAAGAGGCAAGAGAATTGCAGAAAGAAAGAACCAACAGAGGTGCAGACAGAGGCAAGAGGGATGCTAAAGAGGCAAGAGAAGTACAGAAAGAAGCAAGAGAAGGGCAAAAAGAAGCAACAGAGGTGCAGAAAGAGGCAAGATGGTTGCAGAAAGAGGCAAGATAAGTGGAAAATAAGGCAAGAGAAGTACAGAAAGAAGCAAGAGAAGCGCAGAAAGAGGCAAGAGAAGTCCACAGAGAAGTGTAGAAAGAAGCAACAGAGGTTGCAGAAAGAGGCAAGAGAAGTACAGAAAGAAGCATTAGAAGTGCAGAAAGAGGCAAGAGATGTGCAGACAAAGGCAAGAGGGATGCAGAAACACACAACAGGGATGCGGAAAGAAGCAAGAGAGGTGGAGAAACACGAAAGGGAAGTGCAGAAAGAAGCAACAGAGGTGCAGAAAGAGGCAAGAGGGGTGCAAAAAGAGGCAAGAGAAATACAGAAAGAACCAGCAGAGGTGCAGACTGAGGCAATAGACGTGCAGAAAGAGGCCTGAGAAGTGCAGAAAGAAGCAAGAGAAGCTCAGAAAGCAGCAAGAGAAGTGCAGAAAGAGGCAAGAGATGCACAGAGAAAGGCAAAACAGGTGCAGAAAGAGGCAAGAGAATTGCAGAAAAAAGGCAAGAGGGGTGCAGAAACACACAAGAGTGGTGCAGAAAGAAGCAAGAGAGGTAGAGAAACAAGCAAGAGAAGTGCAGAAAGAAGCAAGAGAAGTGCAGAAAGAAGCAACAGAGGTGCAGAAAGAGGCAAGAAAAGTGAAGAAAAAAACAACAGTGGTACAGAAAGAAGCAAGTGAGGTGCAGAAGGAAGTAACATAGGTGAAGGAAAATGCGAGAGACGTGCGGAAAGAAGGAACAGAAATGCAGAAAGGGGGAAGAGAAATGCATAAGAGGCAACTGGGGTGCAGAAAGAAGCAAGAGAAGTGCAGAAAGAAACAATGGAGGTGCAGAAAGAGGCAAGAGGGCTGCAGAAAGAGGCAAGAGAAGTGCAGAAAGAGGCATGAGAAGTGCAGACAGAGACAAGAGATGCGCAGTAAAAAGGCAAGACAGGTGCAGAAAGTGGCAAAAGAACTGCAGCAAAAATCAATAGAGGTGCAGACAGAGGCCAGAGGGGTGCTGAAAGAGGCACGAGAAGTGCAGAACCAAGCAACAGAGTTACAGAAAGAGGCAAGAGAACTGTAGAAAGAGGACAGAGGGATGCAGAAAGATGCAAGAGGGGTGTAGAAATAGGCAAGAGAAGTCCAGAAAGAAGCAAGAGAAGGGCAAAAAGAAGCAACAGAGGTGCAGAAAGAGGCAAGATGGTTGCAGAAAGAGGCAAGATAAGTGCAAAAAAGGCAAGAGAAGTACAGAAAGAAGCAAGAGAAGCGCAGAAAGAGGCAAGAGAAGTCCAGAGAGAAGGGCAGAAAGAAGCAACAGAGGTTGCAGAAAGAGGCAAGAGAAGTACAGACAGAAGCAAGAGAAGTGCAGAAAGAGGCAAGAGAAGTGCAGCAAGAGGCATGAGAAGTGCAGAAAGAGGCAAGAGATGTGCAGAAAAAGGCAAGAGGGATGCAGAAACACACAAGAGGGATGCAGAAAGAAGCAAGAGAGGTAGAGAAACAAGCAAGAGAAGTGCAGAGAGAAGCAACAGAGGTGCAGAAAGAGGCCAGAGAAGTGCAGAAAGAAGCAAAAGAAGTTCAGAAAGCAGCAAGACAAGTGCAGAAAGAGGCAAGAGAGGTAGAGAAACCAGCAAGAGAAGTGCAGAAAGAAGCAACAGGTGCAGAAAGAGGCAAGAGGGGTGCAAAAAGAGACAAGAGAAGTAAAGAAAGAACCAGCAGAGGTGCAGAGTGAGGCAATAGAAGTGCATAAAGAGGCCGGAGAAGTGCAGACAGAAGCAAGAGAAGCTCAGAAAGCAGCAAGAGAAGTGCAGAAAGAGGCAAGAGATGCACAGAGAAAGGCACAACAGGTGCAGAAAGAGGCAAGAGAATTGCAAAAAGAAAGAAGCAACAGAGGTGCAGACAGAGGCAAGAGGGATGCTAAAGAGGCAAGAGAAGTACAGAAAGAAACAAGAGAAGGGCAAAAAGAAGCAACAGGGGTGCCGAAAGAGGCAAGATGGTTGCAGAAAGAGGCAAGATAAGTGCAAAAACAGGCAAGAGAAGTACAGAAAGAAGCTAGAGAAGTGCAGAAAGAGGCAAGAGAAGTGCAGCAAGAGGCATGAGAAGTGCAGAAAGAGGCAAGAGATGTGCAGAAAAAGGCAAGAGGGATGCAGAAACACACAAGAGGGATGCGGAAAGAAGCAAGAGAGGTGGAGAAACACGCAAGGGTAGTGCAGAAAGAAGCAACAGAGGTGCAGAAAGAGGCAAGAGGGGTGCAAAAAGAGGCAAGAGAAATACAGAAAGAAGCAGCAGTGGTGCAGAACGAGGCAAGAGAAATGCAGAAAGAGGCCAGAGAAGTGCAGAAAGAAGCAAAAGAAGCTCAGAAAGCAGCTAGAGAAGTGCATAAAGAGGCAAGAGAGGCACAGAGAAAGGCAAAACAGGTGCAGAAAGAGGCAAGAGAATTGCAGAAAAAAGGCAAGAGGGGTGCAGAAACATGCAAGAGGGGTGCAGAAAGAAGCAAGAGAGGTAGAGAAACAAGCAAGAGAAGTGCAGAAAGAAGCAACATAGGTGCAGAAAGAAGCTACAGAGGTGCAGAAAGAGGCAAGAGGGGTGCAAAAAGAGACAAGAGAAGTAAAGAAAGAACCAGCAGAGGTGCAGAGTGAGGAAATAAAAGTGCAGAAAGAGGCCGGAGAAGTGTGGAAAGAAGCAAGAGAAGCTCAGAAAGCAGCAAGAGAAGAGCAGAAAGAGGCAAGAGATGCACATAGAAAGGCAACACAGGTGCAGAAAGAGGCAAGAGAATTGCAGAAAGAAAGAACCAACAGAGGTGCAGACAGAGGCAAGAGGGATGCTAAAGAGGCAAGAGAAGTACAGAAAGAAGCAAGAGAAGGGCAAAAAGAAGCAACAGAGGTGCAGAAAGAGGCAAGATGGTTGCAGAAAGAGGCAAGATAAGTGGAAAATAAGGCAAGAGAAGTACAGAAAGAAGCAAGAGAAGCGCAGAAAGAGGCAAGAGAAGTCCACAGAGAAGTGTAGAAAGAAGCAACAGAGGTTGCAGAAAGAGGCAAGAGAAGTACAGAAAGAAGCAAGAGAAGTGCAGAAAGAGGCAAGAGAAGTGCAGCAAGAAGCATTAGAAGTGCAGAAAGAGGCAAGAGATGTGCAGAAAAAGGCAAGAGGGATGCAGAAACACACAACAGGGATGCGGAAAGAAGCAAGAGAGGTGGAGAAACACAAAAGGGAAGTGCAGAAAGAAGCAACAGAGGTGCAGAAAGAGGCAAGAGGGGTGCAAAAAGAGGCAAGAGAAATACAGAAAGAACCAGCAGAGGTGCAGACCTAGGCAATAGACGTGCAGAAAGAGGCCTGAGAAGTGCAGAAAGAAGCAAGAGAAACTCAGAAAGCAGCAAGAGAAGTGCAGAAAGAGGCAAGAGATGCACAGAGAAAGGCAAAACAGGTGCAGAAAGAGGCAAGAGAATTGCAGAAAAAAGGCAAGAGGGGTGCAGAAACACACAGGAGTGGTGCAGAAAGAAGCAATAGAGGTAGAGAAACAAGCAAGAGAAGTGCAGAAAGAAGCAAGAGAAGTGCAGAAATAAGCAACAGAGGTGCAGAAAGAGGCAAGAAAAGTGAAGAAAAAAACAACAGTGGTGCAGAAAAAGCAAGTGAGGTGCAGAAAGAGGCAACAGAGCTGCAGAAAGAGGCAAAAGAGGTGCAGAAAGTAGAAGAGATTTGCAGAAAGAGGCAAGAGAAGAGCAGAAAAAGAAAGAAAGGTACAGAAGTAAGTAACAGAAATGCAGAACGTGGCAAGAGTTGCTTCTTGCACACCATTAGTACCAATTTAGCACCCCAATTTAGCAATAAGAAACAGGTGACCATTCTAGGTTTGCAACTGACCTTCACCACGCTGTCACACTTGTCGCTGCATTTTTGATAAAGTCTCAGACATTTGAGCTAGAAACAAGGCTTTTTTTGTTCAAATCTGTAGATTAGGCAGCAGATGATGGATTAAATGGCTAATGCGGAAGATGTTTAATTGTGCGAAAGTCAGTGCAGCCAAGCAGTTGCATAATTCCAGTGGCCCTGCTCCTTCCTCTGACTAGGTCCAGAAGTGCTCCTCAGTGATTCCTTCTTTTTTTGTCTTATTGAGTTCATAGTTTAGCTTCTATGGAAACGAGGAAGACTAAACCTGAGGTTATCACTCCATAACACAGACTACCATACCACATAATTACTCTCTATAACACATAATCCCACTCTACATAATACCTATACACTAAATACCACATACTTTCTATTCACATAATTTCACTGTACAACATACCACATAATTCCACTACACACAACATACATCCACACCACTCCACTCCACTTCAAAAAACATTAGTAAAAATGTTTACATTTACAACACCAACATCTAACTCTTGCAAATGCGAGACCTATTACATTACAAATGCTTCTTTAATTGGTAACCATGTTTGCAAAATGGTGGAGAAAGGGGGCTGGACCTCCGACCAGCCCTCAGGAATTACGCTGCGTAGGACTAACAGGAGGCACCAGGAGGGCTTCTTAGCCCCCAAAGTCCCTCAGGAGAATAGTGGACTTCATCCCCCAAAACATAGTGTGCCAGGAGGGGCGTTTGCAGAGTGGTGGAGAAAGGGGGGGCCCCCCGAAGACCTCTACAGGAGGTAACAGGAGGGGTAGTTGGACCCCGAGAACAACCTTGGCGGCCAACTATGTCTCCTATTACCTCCAGTAAGACCCACACAGCAGCACTGGTAAGTACTCATTGCAGGCCATGCCCCTTTTGACCACCAGTCTGCAAACACGATCCCTGGCGTGCTCTTCGATGGGGATTAAAGTCCCTATTGCTGCTGGGGGTTCTTAGGGTCCAACTAGCCTACCTGATACCTTCAGTAGGCCCCAGTAGGCCCCAGATAGTGGGATTGATGAGAGGTGGACACAGGCCATGCCCCCTTTCTCCACCACTCTGCAAAGAAGCGCGTTTGCAGAGTGGTGTAAAAAGGGGCATGGCCTTGGACCACCTCTGGTCCGTGGTCCCAGTTGGCTCCCTGCCTCCTGCGGGAGCCCGAATTGCTTTTGGACAAGGGGAGCTGCTGACATGCAGCTACCCTTGTCCAAATGCAATCTGCTTTGCTTCATGAAAGCGAGAGGTTTTCTGCTCTCGCTCCATGAAGCGAAGCAGAGTTTGCAATGACAGGGTGGGAGCAAACTGCAATGTCCCTGGGGTGGGCACTCCATTACTGGAGCCGGCCCTGGGGGGTGGCGGTCCCCAGGGACATGGAGGGCTCCAACAAGTTTAAAGCCCTGTGGAGGTGGTGGTCCCCGGGGATCTGCAACGGACCCCCACATTAACATATTTAGTGCCCAGAGGAGGTTGTAGTCCCCGGGTCAGTGTGGAGGGGCAGGAGCCCCCCCACACTTCTCTAATTAGATTGGAGCCCAGAGGAGGTGGTGGTCCCCTGGGCTTGGGGGGCCCATGACCCCCCCGCCCATATTTGTGAAAAGCCCCATGGAGGTGGCAGTCCCCCAGGCTGCAGGGGGCAGCGTGCCCCCGCATAATAAATAAAGCCCTGGGGAGGTGGCAGTCCCTGGGGCTTTGGGGGCCTGCACGGCCCCCACAGATTTATCGCTCATTGCCTCTGGGACCTGGCCCACCCAGGGGCTCATAGAAACGAAGGAAGCCCGTGCTTCGTTTTTTTTTAAGTTCGCCCAGAAGTAGGCTAAACATACAAGTTGGCTGCCAGAATTTGTGTTGATAGTGAAACTGTGCCAACGTTATAAGTACATTAAAACATAGTTGAATCCTTCCTTTTATTCTCCTCTCATTAGATCTGCATAATAAAACCTGAAGCACTGGTCCTGGAGTATCTTGCCTACTGCTTGCTGGATTCGATGCTGATTCATCAAACACCAAAGATAAAAGCAAAACAACACTTTATTGACAGTCTTTAATTTTTCCCCTCCCTATGATGAGCTGACACAGCAGTGGTGGCTGGTGATTTTTAAAAGTAGTGAAGTGCAATCCTTGATCCAAATTCTAATGAGTAAGCCTGGCTGCTTCCCAGAGGGTGATGGGTGTTTGCTCACACTCACTGGCACTCAGTCTTACTCTATCACTCATTCTCCCTCACCCTCATTTACTTAATCACATTAGTACTTTCACTTACCTTTACTCACTCTGACTCAGTCTGTCTCAGTGACTCACCCTGTGTTTTACTCTGTCTCACTTAATCTCACTCAGTCTTGTTTACTCTCACTCATTCTGATTAACTTAATCGCATTCTGACTCACTCAGTCGCACTAAGTCCATCTCATCCTAAATCGTTCTGACTCACTCCATCTCACTGTGACTCATTCATTCTCACTGAGTCCCCGTTCAACTCAGTCTCACTCTGACTCACCCATACTCAGTCTCACTCGTTCTCACACAGCCTCCCTCTGACTCGTAAGCTCTCCCTGATTTACACCTTCTGATTTATTCAATCATATTCTGATTCACTTATACACACTTAATCTCACTTATACTTACTCAGTCCCACTCATTCTCACTCATTCTGACTCACTCATTCTCACCCTAACTCATTCAGACTCACTGAGTCTCACTCATTCACATTCATTCTGTCTCAGTCTCACTCAGCCTCAATCAGTCACTCAGTTTTACTCAATGTCAAGCAGTCTCATTTATTCTCACTCAGTCTCAAACATTCTCATTTACTGTCACTCAATCCCACTCTGACTCAATTAGTCTCTCTCAAGTTCACTGTGACTCACTCATTCTTGCTTAGTCTCGCTTAGTTTCCGAAATTTCATTCGATTTTCCCTGCCATTTAATAACTGTACTGGCTTTCTGCCGAAAAGCAAATTCTGTTTAAGGCCCTATCTATCTATCATGAAGCACTTTTTAACCTTGGCCCAGAAGTAATCAAATACCTGTTCCAGCGCTATGTCCCCGCCAGACAGCTGCGTTCTGCCAACAAGAACCGGCTGGTAGTAACCAGGTTCAGGAAGGCAAAATGTGGAGGAGGAGCCTTTGCTGCGGCAGCATCCAAACTTTGGAACACCCTGTCTATTTTAATTTCTTGTCTAGAGTCACATCCCCTCTTTCATAAATCATTAAAGACCTGGCTTTTTGCCCTTTAATCTTTAAAGTACTGATATCTACGTTCCTGTAACCTGGCTTCCGCTATCAGCGCCTTGACGCCTTTGGGCATAGTTAGTGCTTTACAAGTTGATTATTAATTCATTCATTCATTCAGTTTAAATCCAGATCCATTCATTATGATTCAGTCAATCTCCCTCGGACTCACTCAGACTCACTTATTTACAGTCATTCTCACTCTGACACACTCCAACTCACTCACTCAATGTCACTCATTTTTAGTTAATTTCACTCAGTCTCGCTCATTCTCACTCTGACTTATCTAGTTTCACTTAGTCTCAGTCTCACTCATTCTCAATTACTTTGACTCACTCTTTCTTACCCATTCTTACTCTGACTCACTCTATCTCACTCATTCTCACCCTATCTCACTCATTCTCACTCTGACTCACTCTATCTCACTCATTCTCACTCTATCTCACTCATTCTCACTCTGACTCACTCTATCTCACTCTTTCTTACCCATCCTCACTCTGACTCACTCTATCTCACTCTATCTCACTCATTCTCACTCTGACTCACTCTATCTCACTCTATCTCACTCATTATCTCTCATTATCACTCATTCTCACTCATTCTCACTCATTCTCACTCTGACTCACTCTATCTCACTCATTCTCACTCTGACTCACTCTATCTCACTCATTCTCACTCATTCTCACTCATTCTCACTCATTCTCACTCATTCTCACTCATTCTCACTCATTCTCACTCTGACTCACTCTATCTCACTCATTCTCACTCTGACTCACTCTATCTCACTCATTCTCACTCATTCTCACTCATTCTCACTCTGACTCACTCTATCTCACTCATTCTCACTCTATCTCACTCTATCTCACTCATTCTCACTCTATCTCACTCATTCTCACTCTGACTCACTCTATCTCACTCTTTCTTACCCATTCTCACTCTGACTCACTCTATCTCACTCATTCTCACTCTGACTCACTCTATCTCACTCTTTCTTACCCATTCTCACTCTGACTCACTCTATCTCACTCATTCTCACTCTATCTCACTCCTTCTCACTCTATCTCACTCATTCTCACTCATTCTCACTCTGACTCATTCTATCTCACTCATTATCACTCATTATCACTCATTATCACTCATTCTCACTCATTCTCACTCTGACTCACTCTATCTCACTCTATCTCACTCTATCTCACTCATTATCACTCATTCTCACTCATTCTCACTCTGACTCACTCTATCTCACTCATTCTCACTCTATCTCACTCATTCTCTGACTATGACTCATTCAGATAGTAAAGTAAAAAAGTCCACATTTGTAAAGCGCACAATCACCCATAAGGGTCTCTAGGCGCCGGGGGCCGTCGGGAAGATTAAGCGAGCTATTGTCCAGAGTCACATGGGGCTGGGCTAACCTGCCGCCGGAGCCGGGGATCGAACCGTGGTCCCCAGATTCCAGCGTCAGTCGCCCTGGCCGCGGCGCCACACCTCTCCCGTCCTTCTCTCTCACTCTCATTCATCCTCACTTGTGCTCACTCTTCCTGTCTCTCATTCTCACTCACTCTGACTCACTCCTTCAATGACACTCACACAGTCACACATAAACACACAGACATTTCGCTCATACATGCACTCACTCACAAGAACACACTCTACTGCATACATACGAAGCGTTTAAAGGTTGTTTTGTACTCTCCCTGTTGCCTACTTTGTCCCTGTTTGGAGTCCTTCTTTCTGCTATCAGGGCAGGAGCATGAAACTTAAACCTCGGATTCACAGTCACAGATCTGAGGTTTCAGTCATCACTTTCACCCCCCCGTTTGCCAACTATGGCCCACAGGCATCAAAGCAAAAAATGGTCGCAAACAGGCAAATTCTCAGAATCTGTGCCTTTGCGACTGGTATTTTTGCATTTGGGCTGCATCATCCCAAATGCAAAAATCGCAATTTAAGTAATCTCTAAATTGCGATTCCTTAAATTGCCATTGCATTTAAGGAATCGTAAATTGAGATTCCTTAAATGCAATGCATTAAAGTAAAAAAAATAGCGATTTTGCTAATAGGGGGAGCAAAATACCATGAAGTTGAACTTCATGGTAATTAGCAAAAAAGTGCATTTTTCAAAGTTCCATTTTACACACATACATGCCCTTCGGGCATGTGTGTGTGCAAGATGTCCTCATATGCAGATTTCAGGTGTGCAACAGGGTGTCCTTTTGACACCCTGGCACCCTTGAAATTGGATTCTCAATTTGTGATTCTCTAATTGAGAATCGCAAATTGAGAATGTCTTCCCATTCATTCCTATAGGCCTCTAGGCCCATAGGAATGAATGGGGAGTTATTCCTTAATTGCGACTCGCAATTATGTGAGTCGCAATTAGGGAATGTTTTGAAATCGCAAATTTTTACATGTTTTTTACATGCATAGCCTTTTGCTATTCCTTATTAGTGAATCTTTATTTTTCGCTGATAAGAAATCGCAAATGGCATTGTTGATGCATGTGCCAGTATGTGACGAGTTGGGAATGGGTGGGTTGACTGGCTGATTGATGTGTAGCCACGGTCACTGCAGGGCTTTAGCGTGCAACGCCCATGGCTACATTCAGATATTGTGATACCAAAGGGGATGATGGACGGAGCGTTTGAGCAAATCAAACTCTCACCCCCAGTCAACTTATCTGGGTTTAATCCATCACCATTCTTTAGCTCACTCCGCCACCCCAGTTCAGACATGGCCATATGCAAATCAGTCTGACCCTGTGCCTCATGGGAACAATCCAGCCCGAACTGCCAAGCCATGTCTTCCCTGGACCGTAAACAAGCATCCTGGGACCGGTTTCGGATTCATAATCCTCATCAGCCAGGCTTGCACTGCTGCAGCCAGTGCTGCCCCTGTTCTGTGCGTGAAGGAAGCTTACACTGCTGCAGCCAGTGCTGCCCCTGTTCTGTTTGTGATGGAAGCTTGCACTGCTGCAGCCAGTGCTGCCCCTGTTCCGTGTGTGGAGGAAGCTTGCACTGCTGCAGCCAGTGCTGCACCTGTTCTGTGCGTGGAGGAAGCTTGCACTGCTGCAGCCAGTGATGCCCCTGTTCCGTGTGTGGAGGAAGCTTGCACTGCTGCAGCCAGTGCTGCCCCTGTTCTGTGTTTGGCGGAAGCTTGCACTGCTGCAGCCAGTGCTGCCCCTGTTCCGTGTGTGAAGGAAGCTTGCACTGCTGCAGCCAGTGCTGCCCCTGTTCTGTGCGTGAAGGAAGCTTGCACTGCTGCAGCCAGTGCTGCCCCTGTTCTGTGTTTGGAGGAAGCTTGCACTGCTGCAGCCAGTGCTGCCCCTGTTCTGTGTGTGATGGAAGCTTGCACTGCTGCAGCCAGTGCTGCCCCTGTTCTGTGTGTGGAGGAAGCTTGCACTGCTGCAGCAGTGCTGCACCTGTTCTGTGTGTAAAGGAAGCTTGCACTGCTGAAGCCAGTGCGTCGCCTGTTCTATGCGTGAAGGAAGCTTGCACTGCTGCAGCCAGTGCTGCGCGTGTTCTGTGTGTGAAGGAAGCTTGCACTGCTGCAGCCAGTGCTGCCCCTGTTCTGTGTGTGATGGAAGCCTGCACTGCTGCAGCCAGTGCTGCCCCTGTTCCGTGTGTAGAGGAAGCTTGCAGTGCTGCAGCTAGTGCTGCCCCTGTTCTGTGTGTGGAGGAAGCTTGCACTGCTGCATCCAGTGCTGCCCCTGTTCTATGCGTGAAGAAAGCTTGCACTGCTGCAGCCAGTGCTGCCCCTGTTCTGTGTGTAAAGGAAGCTTGCACTGCTGCAGCTAGTGCTGCCCCTGTTCCGTGTGTGGAAGACGCTTGCACTGCTTCAGCCAGTGCTGCCCCTGATCTGGTTGTGGAGGAAGCATGCACTGCTGCAGCCAGTGCTGCGCCTGTTCTGTGTGTGGAGGACGCTTGCACTGCAGCAGCCAGTGCTGCACCTGTTCTGTGTGTGATGGAAGCCTGCACTGCTGCAGCCAGTGCTGCCCCTGTTCTGTGTGTAGAGGAAGCTTGCAGTGCTGCAGCTAGTGCTGCCCCTGTTCTGTGTGTGGAGGAAGCTTGCACTGCTGCAGCCGGTGCTGCCCCTGTTCTATGTGTGAAGGAAGCTTGCACTGCTGCCGCCGGTTCTGCCCCCGATCTGTGTATGAAGGAAGCTTGCAGTGCTGCAGCCAGTGCTGCTCCTGTTCTGTGTATGAAGGAAGCTTGCACTGCTGCCGCCAGTGCTGTACATGTTGCGGGTGCGTGTACTGGTGCTACTCGCTCTGTTTCTGCAGTAAACGTGGGCTGCTGCAGCCAACTCTGGCCCTTTTTGTGTGTAAAGGAAGCTTGCACTGCTGCAGCCAGTGCTGCCCCTGTTCTCTGCGTGAAGAAAGCTTGCACTGCTGCAGCCAGTGCTGCCCCTGTTCCGTGTGTAAAGGAAGCTTGCAGTGCTGCAGCCAGTGCTGCCCCTGTTCTATGCGTGAAGAAAGCTTGCACTGCTGCAGCCAGTGCTGCCCCTGTTCTGTGCATAAAGGAAGCATGCACTGCTGCAGCCAGTGCTGTACATGTTGCGGGTGCTTGTCCTGGTGCTACTAGCTCTGTCTCTGTAGTAAACTTAGGCTTCTGCTGCAAACTCTGGCCCTTTTTGTGCGTAAATTAAGCTTGCACTGCTGCAGCCAGTGCTGCCCCTGTTCTGTGTGTGGAGGAAGCTTGTACTGCTGCAGCCAGAGCTGCACATGTACCGTGTGTGGAGGAAGCCTGCACTGCTGCTGCCAGAGCTGCACATGTACCGTGTGTAAAGGAAGCTTGCACTGCTGCAGCCAGTGCTGCCCCTGTTCTGTGTGTGGAGGAAGCTTGCACTGCTGCAGCCAGAGCTGCACATGTACCGTGTGTGGAGGAAGCCTGCACTGCTGCTGCCAGAGCTGCACATGTACCGTGTGTAAAGGAAGCTTGTACTGCTGCAGCCAGTGCTGCCCCTGTTCTGTGTGTGAAGGAAGCTTGCACTGCTGCAGCCAGTGCTGCCCCTGTTCTGTGTGTGGCGGAAGCTTGCACTGTTGCAGCCATTGCTGCCCCTGTTCTGTGTGTGGAGGAAGCTTGCAATGCTGCAGCCAGTGCTGCCCCTGTTCCGTGTGTGGAGGAAGCTTTCTCTGCTGCAGCCAGTGCTGCCCCTGCTCCGTGTGTGGAGGACGTTTGCACTGCTGCAGCCAGTGCTGCCCCTGTTCTGTTTGTGGAGGAAGCTTGCACTGCTGTAGCCAGTGCTGCCCCTGTTCTGTGTGTAAAGGAAGCTTGCACTGCTGCAGCCAGTGCTGCCCCTGTTCTGTGTGTGGGGGAAGCTTGCACTGCTGCAGCCAGTGCTGCCCCTGTTCTATGCGTGAAGGAAGCTTGCACTACTGCAGCCAGTGCTGCCCCTGTTCTGTGTGTAAAGGAAGCTTGCACTGCTGCAGCCAGTGCTGCCCCTGTTCTGTGTGTGAAGGAAGCTTGCACTCCTTTTCTGGATCTTAATAAAGTTCGAAGGAACCTTTTCTTGCACCGGGACCCCTAACCATGGCTCCGGCATGCCATGTATTGAGGTTCATTATAATATAGATATATATATAGATATTTCTCCCGAACCTTAGCATCAGGGATGACGTCTGTCTGTCAGGTGCGCCTGGGCCTGCTCTGGGCTCACTTGTGAAGGGTGAAGATGTAATGGGTTTATTCTCAGAGAGGCTCAGGCTGGACTCTGACAATCAATGGAATGCGCCCTCTGCCTGCAGCGCTACCCGTCTGAATGTATGTTCAGTTTACACTTATGGTAAAGATCAGGCCCCGCCCACTGCTTTGTGCCAGTTCCGTGGCCCTGCCGGACCCAAAGCAGCCAGAAGTGTGTGAGCCCCCCTCCCCCCAGGCGTTGCCATGGAGACCCCTGCATTGCCCCCTTACCTAATGGAAGGCAATTCAAGTTGCAGTTCTTTTGGCAGCATTTCTTTGGCGGAGGGCAGAGTCTGTCCTTGCCACATCGATCGTTGAGCTCAAAGCTTTTCTTGCACGCTGCTATCACATCCTCATCTATCGCACCACACGGGAGGCCCTCTGCAATGAACAGAATGTAAGAGTCGGTTAGTCTGCGGCCTCATCCTTCAGATCCAGCCCCTGAAGTGTTTTCATGATCATTGTAGCCAGTTTTTAAAATGCGGACGACGGCTGAGCACAGACAGGGGCTCTACAGAGTCCAGCCTTACACAGAGCACCAAAAGCATCAGAGTCCAGCCTTACACAGCGCACCAAAAGCATCAGAGTCCAGCCTTACACAGCGCACCAAAAGCATCAGAGTCCAGCCTTACACAGAGCACCAAAAGCATCAGAGTCCAGCCTTACACAGAGCACCAAAAGCATCAGAGTCCAGCCTTACACAGTGCACCAAAAGCATCAGAGTCCAGCCTTACACAGCGCACCAAAAGCATCAGAGTCCAGCCTTACACAGAGCACCAAAAGCATCAGAGTCCAGCCTTACACAGAGCACCAAAAGCATCAGAGTCCAGCCTTACACAGAGCACCAAAAGCATCAGAGTCCGGTCTTACACAGAGCACCAAAAGCATCAGAGTCCAGCCTTACACAGAGCACCAAAAGCATCAGAGTCCAGCCTTACACAGCGCACCAAAAGCATCAGAGTCCAGCCTTACACAGAGCACCAAAAGCATCAGAGTCCGGTCTTACACAGAGCACCAAAAGCATCAGAGTCCAGCCTTACACAGCGCACCAAAAGCATCAGAGTCCAGCCTTACACAGCGCACCAAAAGCATCCGTGTGCAGCCTTACACAGAGCACCAAAAGCATCCGTGTGCAGCCTTACACAGAGCACCAAAAGCATCAGAGTCCAGCCTTACGCAGAGCACCAAAAGCATCAGAGTCCAGCCTCACACAGAGCACCAAAAGCATCAGAGTGCAGCCTTACACAGTGCACCAAAAGCATCAGAGTCCAGCCTCACACAGAGCACCAAAAGCATCAGAGTCCAGCCTTACACAGTGCACCAAAAGCATCACTGTGCAGCCTTACACAGAGCACCAAAAGCATCAGAGTCCAGCCTTACACAGAGCACCAAAAGCATCAGAGTCCAGCCTTACACAGCGCACCAAAAGCATCAGTGTGCAGCCTTACACAGTGCACCAAAAGCATCAGAGTCCAGCCTTACACAGTGCACCAAAAGCATCAGAGTTCCGCCTTACACAGAGCACCAAAAGCATCCGTGTGCAGCCTTACATAGAGCACCAAAAGCATCAGAGTCCAGCCTTACGCAGAGCACCAAAAGCATCAGAGTCCAGCCTCACACAGAGCACCAAAAGCATCAGAGTCCAGCCTTACACAGAGCACCAAAAGCATCAGAGTCCGGCCTTACACAGCGCACCAAAAGCATCAGAGTCCAGCCTTACACAGCGCACCAAAAGCATCAGTGTGCAGCCTTACACAGTGCACCAATAGCATCAGAGTCCAGCCTTACACAGAGCACCAAAAGCATCAGAGTCCAGTCTTACACAGCGCACCAAAAGCATCAGAGTCCAGCCTTACACAGAGCACCAAAAGCATCAGTGTGCAGCCTTACGCAGAGCACCAAAAGCATCAGAGTCCGGCCTTACACAGCGCACCAAAAGCATCAGAGTCCAGCCTTACACAGAGCACCAAAAGCATCAGAGTCCAGCCTTACACAGCGCACCAAAAGCATCAGAGTCCAGAAGCATCAGAGTCCAGCCTTACACAGCGCACCAAAAGCATCAGAGTGCAGCCTTACACAGCGCACCAAAAGCATCAGAGTCCAGCACACAGCACACCAAAAGCATCAGAGTCCAGCCTTACACAGCGCACCAAAAGCATCAGAGTCCCGCCTTACACAGAGCACCAAAAGCATCAGAGTCCAGCCTTACACAGCGCACCAAAAGCATCAGAGTCCAGCCTTACACAGCGCACCAAAAGCATCCGTGTGCAGCCTTACACAGAGCACCAAAAGCATCCGTGTGCAGCCTTACACAGAGCACCAAAAGCATCAGAGTCCAGCCTTACACAGAGCACCAAAAGCATCAGTGTGCAGCCTTACACAGTGCACCAAAAGCATCAGAGTCCAGACTTACACAGAGCACCAAAAGCATCAGAGTCCAGCCTTACACAGCGCACCAAAAGCATCAGTGTGCAGCCTTACACAGTGCACCAAAAGCATCAGAGTCCAGCCTTACACAGCGCACCAAAAGCATCAGAGTCCAGCCTTACGCAGAGCACCAAAAGCATCAGAGTCCAGCCTCACACAGAGCACCAAAAGCATCAGAGTGCAGCCTTACACAGTGCACCAAAAGCATCAGAGTCCAGCCTCACACAGAGCACCAAAAGCATCAGAGTCCAGCCTTACACAGTGCACCAAAAGCATCACTGTGCAGCCTTACACAGAGCACCAAAAGCATCAGAGTCCAGCCTTACACAGAGCACCAAAAGCATCAGAGTCCAGCCTTACACAGCGCACCAAAAGCATCAGTGTGCAGCCTTACACAGTGCACCAAAAGCATCAGAGTCCAGCCTTACACAGTGCACCAAAAGCATCAGAGTTCCGCCTTACACAGAGCACCAAAAGCATCCGTGTGCAGCCTTACATAGAGCACCAAAAGCATCAGAGTCCAGCCTTACGCAGAGCACCAAAAGCATCAGAGTCCAGCCTCACACAGAGCACCAAAAGCATCAGAGTCCAGCCTTACACAGAGCACCAAAAGCATCAGAGTCCGGCCTTACACAGCGCACCAAAAGCATCAGAGTCCAGCCTTACACAGCGCACCAAAAGCATCAGTGTGCAGCCTTACACAGTGCACCAAAAGCATCAGAGTCCAGCCTTACACAGAGCACCAAAAGCATCAGAGTCCAGTCTTACACAGCGCACCAAAAGCATCAGAGTCCAGCCTTACACAGAGCACCAAAAGCATCAGTGTGCAGCCTTACGCAGAGCACCAAAAGCATCAGAGTCCGGCCTTACACAGCGCACCAAAAGCATCAGAGTCCAGCCTTACACAGAGCACCAAAAGCATCAGAGTCCAGCCTTACACAGCGCACCAAAAGCATCAGAGTCCAGAAGCATCAGAGTCCAGCCTTACACAGCGCACCAAAAGCATCAGAGTGCAGCCTTACACAGCGCACCAAAAGCATCAGAGTCCAGCCTTACACAGCGCACCAAAAGCATCAGAGTCCCGCCTTACACAGAACACCAAAAGCATCAGAGTCCAGCCTTACACAGTGCACCAAAAGCATCACTGTGCAGCCTTACACAGTGCACCAAAAGCATCAGAGTCCAGCCTTACACAGAGCACCAAAAGCATCAGAGTCCAGCACACAGCGCACCAAAAGCATCAGAGTCCAGCCTTACACAGAGCACCAAAAGCATCAGAGTCCAGAAGCATCAGAGTCCAGCCTTACACAGCGCACCAAAAGCATCAGAGTGCAGCCTTACACAGCGCACCAAAAGCATCAGAGTCCAGCCTTACACAGCGCACCAAAAGCATCAGAGTCCCGCCTTACACAGAACACCAAAAGCATCAGAGTCCAGCCTTACACAGTGCACCAAAAGCATCACTGTGCAGCCTTACACAGTGCACCAAAAGCATCAGAGTCCAGCCTTACACAGAGCACCAAAAGCATCAGAGTCCAGCACACAGTGCACCAAAAGCATCAGAGTCCAGCCTTACACAGAGCACCAAAAGCATCAGAGTGCAGCCTTACACAGCGCACCAAAAGCATCAGAGTCCAGCACACAGCGCACCAAAAGCATCAGTGTGCAGCCTTACACAGACCACCAAAAGCAACAGAGCACCAAAAGCATCAGAGTCCAGCCTGACACAGTGCACCAAAAGCATCAGAGTCCAGCCTTACACAGTGCACCAAAAGCATCAGAGTCCAGCCTTACACAGCGCACCAAAAGCATCAGAGTCCAGCCTTACACAGTGCACCAAAAGCATCAGAGTCCAGCCTTACACACAGCACCAAAAGCATCAGGGTCCAGCCTTACACAGAGCACCAAAAGCAACAGAGCACCAAAAGCATCGGAGTCCAACCTTACACAGTGCACCAAAAGCATCAGAGTCCAGCCTTACATAGGGCACCAAAAGCATCAGAGTCCAGCCTTACACAGTGCAACAAAAGCATCAGAGTCCAGCCTTACACAGCGCACCAAAAGCATCAGTGTGCAGCCCTACACAGTGCACCAAAAGCATCAGAGTCCAGCCTTACACAGAGCACCAAAAGCATCAGAGTCCAGCCTTACGCAGAGCACCAAAAGCATCAGAGTCCAGCCTTACACAGAGCACCAAAAGCACCAGTGTGCAGCCTCACACAGAGAGCACCAAAAGCATCAGTGTGCAGCCTTACACAGAGCACCAAAAGCATCAGAGTCCAACCTTACACAGAGCACCAAAAGCATCAGAGTCCAGCCTTACGCAGCGCACCAAAAGCATCAGAGTCCCGCCTTACACAGAACACCAAAAGCATCAGAGTCCAGCCTTACACAGTGCACCAAAAGCATCACTGTGCAGCCTTACACAGTGCACCAAAAGCGTCAGAGTCCAGCCTTACACAGAGCACCAAAAGCAACAGAGCACCAAAAGCATCGGAGTCCAGCCTTACACAGTGCAACAAAAGCATCAGAGTCCAGCCTTACATAGCGCACCAAAAGCATCAGTGTGCAGCCTTGCACAGTGCACCAATAGCATCAGAGTCCACCCTTACACAGAGCACCAAAAGCATCAGAGTCCAGCCTTACGCAGAGCACCAAAAGCATCAGAGTCCAGCCTTACACAGAGCACCAAAAGCACCAGTGTGCAGCCTCACACAGAGAGCACCAAAAGCATCAGTGTGCAGCCTTACACCGAGCACCAAAAGCATCAGAGTCCAGCCTTACACAGAGCACCAAAAGCATCAGAGTCCAGCCTTACACAGAGCACCAAAAGCATCAGAGTCCAGCCTTACGCAGCACACCAAAAGCATCAGAGTCCCGCCTTACACAGAACACCAAAAGCATCAGAGTCCAGCCTTACACAGTGCACCAAAAGCATCACTGTGCAGCCTTACACAGTGCACCAAAAGCATCAGAATCCAGCCTTACACAGCTCACCAAAAGCATCAGAGTCCCGCCTTACACAGAACACCAAAAGCATCAGAGTCCAGCCTTACACAGTGCACCAAAAGCATCACTGTGCAGCCTTACACAGTGCACCAAAAGCATCAGAGTCCAGCCTTACACAGCGCACCAAAAGCATCACTGTGCAGCCTTACACAGTGCACCAAAAGCATCAGAGTCCAGCCTTACACAGCGCACCAAAAGCATCAGAGTCCAGCCTTACGCAGAGCACCAAAAGCATCAGAGTCCAGCCTTACACAGAGCACCAAAAGCACCAGTGTGCAGCCTTACACAGAGCACCAAAAGCATCAGAGTCCAGCCTCACACAGAGAGCACCAAAAGCATCAGTGTGCAGCCTTACACAGAGCACCAAAAGCATCAGAGTCCAGCCTTACACAGAGCACCAAAAGCATCAGTGTGCAACCTTACACAGTGCACCAAAAGCATCAGAGTCCAGCCTTACACAGAGCACCAAAAGCATCAGAGTCCAGCCTTACACAGCGCACCAAAAGCATCAGTGTGCAGCCTTACACAGTGCACCAAAAGCATCAGAGTCCAGCCTTACACAGAGCACCAAAAGCATCAGAGTCCAGCCTTACACAGCGCACCAAAAGCATCAGTGTGCAGCCTTACACAGTGCACCAAAAGCATCAGAGTCCAGCCTTACACAGTGCACCAAAAGCATCAGAGTTCCGCCTTACACAGAGCACCAAAAGCATCTGTGTGCAGCCTTACATAGAGCACCAAAAGCTTCAGAGTCCAGCCTCACACAGAGCACCAAAAGCATCAGAGTCCAGCCTTACACAGAGCACCAAAAGCATCAGAGTCCGGCCTTACACAGCGCACCAAAAGCATCAGAGTCCAGCCTTACACAGCGCACCAAAAGCATCAGAGTCCGGCCTTACACAGCGCACCAAAAGCATCAGAGTCCAGCCTTACACAGAGCACCAAAAGCATCAGAGTCCAGCCTTACACAGCGCACCAAAAGCATCAGAGTCCAGAAGCATCAGAGTCCAGCCTTACACAGCGCACCAAAAGCATCAGAGTGCAGCCTTACACAGCGCACCAAAAGCATCAGAGTCCAGCACACAGCACACCAAAAGCATCAGAGTCCAGCCTTACACAGCGCACCAAAAGCATCAGAGTCCCGCCTTACACAGAGCACCAAAAGCATCAGAGTCCAGCCTTACACAGCGCACCAAAAGCATCAGAGTCCAGCCTTACACAGCGCACCAAAAGCATCAGAGTCCAGCCTTACACAGCGCACCAAAAGCATCCGTGTGCAGCCTTACACAGAGCACCAAAAGCATCCGTGTGCAGCCTTACACAGAGCACCAAAAGCATCAGAGTCCAGCCTTACACAGAGCACCAAAAGCATCAGTGTGCAGCCTTACACAGTGCACCAAAAGCATCAGAGTCCAGACTTACACAGAGCACCAAAAGCATCAGAGTCCAGCCTTACACAGCGCACCAAAAGCATCAGTGTGCAGCCTTACACAGTGCACCAAAAGCATCAGAGTCCAGCCTTACACAGCGCACCAAAAGCATCAGAGTCCAGCCTTACGCAGAGCACCAAAAGCATCAGAGTCCAGCCTCACACAGAGCACCAAAAGCATCAGAGTGCAGCCTTACACAGTGCACCAAAAGCATCAGAGTCCAGCCTCACACAGAGCACCAAAAGCATCAGAGTCCAGCCTTACACAGTGCACCAAAAGCATCACTGTGCAGCCTTACACAGAGCACCAAAAGCATCAGAGTCCAGCCTTACACAGAGCACCAAAAGCATCAGAGTCCAGCCTTACACAGCGCACCAAAAGCATCAGTGTGCAGCCTTACACAGTGCACCAAAAGCATCAGAGTCCAGCCTTACACAGTGCACCAAAAGCATCAGAGTTCCGCCTTACACAGAGCACCAAAAGCATCCGTGTGCAGCCTTACATAGAGCACCAAAAGCATCAGAGTCCAGCCTTACGCAGAGCACCAAAAGCATCAGAGTCCAGCCTCACACAGAGCACCAAAAGCATCAGAGTCCAGCCTTACACAGAGCACCAAAAGCATCAGAGTCCGGCCTTACACAGCGCACCAAAAGCATCAGAGTCCAGCCTTACACAGCGCACCAAAAGCATCAGTGTGCAGCCTTACACAGTGCACCAAAAGCATCAGAGTCCAGCCTTACACAGAGCACCAAAAGCATCAGAGTCCAGTCTTACACAGCGCACCAAAAGCATCAGAGTCCAGCCTTACACAGAGCACCAAAAGCATCAGTGTGCTGCCTTACGCAGAGCACCAAAAGCATCAGAGTCCGGCCTTACACAGCGCACCAAAAGCATCAGAGTCCAGCCTTACACAGAGCACCAAAAGCATCAGAGTCCAGCCTTACACAGCGCACCAAAAGCATCAGAGTCCAGAAGCATCAGAGTCCAGCCTTACACAGCGCACCAAAAGCATCAGAGTGCAGCCTTACACAGCGCACCAAAAGCATCAGAGTCCAGCACACAGCACACCAAAAGCATCAGAGTCAAGCCTTACACAGCGCACCAAAAGCATCAGAGTCCCGCCTTACACAGGACACCAAAAGCATCAGAGTCCAGCCTTACACAGTGCACCAAAAGCATCACTGTGCAGCCTTACACAGTGCACCAAAAGCATCAGAGTCCAGCCTTACACAGAGCACCAAAAGCATCAGAGTCCAGCACACAGCGCACCAAAAGCATCAGAGTCCAGCCTTACACAGAGCACCAAAAGCATCAGAGTGCAGCCTTACACAGCGCACCAAAAGCATCAGAGTCCAGCACACAGCGCACCAAAAGCATCAGTGTGCAGCCTTACACAGACCACCAAAAGCAACAGAGCACCAAAAGCATCAGAGTCCAGCCTTACACAGTGCACCAAAAGCATCAGAGTCCAGCCTTACACAGTGCACCAAAAGCATCAGAGTCCAGCCTTACACAGCGCACCAAAAGCATCAGAGTCCAGCCTTACACAGTGCACCAAAAGCATCAGAGTCCAGCCTTACACACAGCACCAAAAGCATCAGGGTCCAGCCTTACACAGAGCACCAAAAGCAACAGAGCACCAAAAGCATCGGAGTCCAACCTTACACAGTGCACCAAAAGCATCAGAGTCCAGCCTTACACAGTGCACCGAAAGCATCAGAGTCCAGCCTTACATAGGGCACCAAAAGCATCAGAGTCCAGCCTTACACAGTGCAACAAAAGCATCAGAGTCCAGCCTTACACAGCGCACCAAAAGCATCAGTGTGCAGCCCTACACAGTGCACCAAAAGCATCAGAGTCCAGCCTTACACAGAGCACCAAAAGCATCAGAGTCCAGCCTTACGCAGAGCACCAAAAGCATCAGAGTCCAGCCTTACACAGAGCACCAAAAGCACCAGTGTGCAGCCTCACACAGAGAGCACCAAAAGCATCAGTGTGCAGCCTTACACAGAGCACCAAAAGCAACAGAGCACCAAAAGCATCGGAGTCCAGCCTTACACAGTGCAACAAAAGCATCAGAGTCCAGCCTTACATAGCGCACCAAAAGCATCAGTGTGCAGCCTTACACAGTGCACCAATAGCATCAGAGTCCACCCTTACACAGAGCACCAAAAGCATCAGAGTCCAGCCTTACGCAGAGCACCAAAAGCATCAGAGTCCAGCCTTACACAGAGCACCAAAAGCACCAGTGTGCAGCCTCACACAGAGAGCACCAAAAGCATCAGTGTGCAGCCTTACACCGAGCACCAAAAGCATCAGAGTCCAGCCTTACACAGAGCACCAAAAGCATCAGAGTCCAGCCTTACACAGAGCACCAAAAGCATCAGAGTCCAGCCTTACGCAGCGCACCAAAAGCATCAGAGTCCAGCCTTACACAGTGCACCAAAAGCATCACTGTGCAGCCTTACACAGTGCACCAAAAGCATCAGAATCCAGCCTTACACAGCTCACCAAAAGCATCAGAGTCCCGCCTTACACAGAACACCAAAAGCATCAGAGTCCAGCCTTACACAGTGCACCAAAAGCATCACTGTGCAGCCTTACACAGTGCACCAAAAGCATCAGAGTCCAGCCTTACACAGCGCACCAAAAGCATCACTGTGCAGCCTTACACAGTGCACCAAAAGCATCAGAGTCCAGCCTTACACAGCGCACCAAAAGCATCAGAGTCCAGCCTTACGCAGAGCACCAAAAGCATCAGAGTCCAGCCTTACACAGAGCACCAAAAGCACCAGTGTGCAGCCTTACACAGAGCACCAAAAGCATCAGAGTCCAGCCTCACACAGAGAGCACCAAAAGCATCAGTGTGCAGCCTTACACAGAGCACCAAAAGCATCAGAGTCCAGCCTTACACAGAGCACCAAAAGCATCAGTGTGCAACCTTACACAGTGCACCAAAAGCATCAGAGTCCAGCCTTACACAGAGCACCAAAAGCATCAGAGTCCAGCCTTACACAGCGCACCAAAAGCATCAGTGTGCAGCCTTACACAGTGCACCAAAAGCATCAGAGTCCAGCCTTACACAGAGCACCAAAAGCATCAGAGTCCAGCCTTACACAGCGCACCAAAAGCATCAGTGTGCAGCCTTACACAGTGCACCAAAAGCATCAGAGTCCAGCCTTACACAGTGCACCAAAAGCATCAGAGTTCCGCCTTACACAGAGCACCAAAAGCATCTGTGTGCAGCCTTACATAGAGCACCAAAAGCATCAGAGTCCAGCCTTACGCAGAGCACCAAAAGCATCAGAGTCCAGCCTCACACAGAGCACCAAAAGCATCAGAGTCCAGCCTCACACAGAGCACCAAAAGCATCAGAGTCCGGCCTTACACAGCGCACCAAAAGCATCAGAGTCCAGCCTTACACAGCGCACCAAAAGCATCAGTGTGCAGCCTTACACAGTGCACCAAAAGCATCAGAGTCCAGCCTTACACAGAGCACCAAAAGCATCAGAGTCCAGTCTTACACAGCGCACCAAAAGCATCAGAGTCCAGCCTTACACAGAGCACCAAAAGCATCAGTGTGCAGCCTTACGCAGAGCACCAAAAGCATCAGAGTCCGGCCTTACACAGCGCACCAAAAGCATCAGAGTCCAGCCTTACACAGAGCACCAAAAGCATCAGAGTCCAGCCTTACACAGCGCACCAAAAGCATCAGAGTCCAGAAGCATCAGAGTCCAGCCTTACACAGCGCACCAAAAGCATCAGAGTGCAGCCTTACACAGCGCACCAAAAGCATCAGAGTCCAGCACACAGCACACCAAAAGCATCAGAGTCCAGCCTTACACAGCGCACCAAAAGCATCAGAGTCCCGCCTTACACAGAACACCAAAAGCATCAGAGTCCAGCCTTACACAGTGCACCAAAAGCATCACTGTGCAGCCTTACACAGTGCACCAAAAGCATCAGAGTCCAGCCTTACACAGAGCACCAAAAGCATCAGAGTCCAGCACACAGCGCACCAAAAGCATCAGAGTCCAGCCTTACACAGAGCACCAAAAGCATCAGAGTGCAGCCTTACACAGCGCACCAAAAGCATCAGAGTCCAGCACACAGTGCACCAAAAGCATCAGTGTGCAGCCTTACACAGACCACCAAAAGCAACAGAGCACCAAAAGCATCAGAGTCCAGCCTTACACAGTGCACCAAAAGCATCAGAGTCCAGCCTTACACAGTGCACCAAAAGCATCAGAGTCCAGCCTTACACAGCGCACCAAAAGCATCAGAGTCCAGCCTTACACAGTGCACCAAAAGCATCAGAGTCCAGCCTTACACACAGCACCAAAAGCATCAGGGTCCAGCCTTACACAGAGCACCAAAAGCAACAGAGCACCAAAAGCATCGGAGTCCAACCTTACACAGTGCACCAAAAGCATCAGAGTCCAGCCTTACACAGTGCACCGAAAGCATCAGAGTCCAGCCTTACATAGGGCACCAAAAGCATCAGAGTCCAGCCTTACACAGTGCAACAAAAGCATCAGAGTCCAGCCTTACACAGCGCACCAAAAGCATCAGTGTGCAGCCCTACACAGTGCACCAAAAGCATCAGAGTCCAGCCTTACACAGAGCACCAAAAGCATCAGAGTCCAGCCTTACGCAGAGCACCAAAAGCATCAGAGTCCAGCCTTACACAGAGCACCAAAAGCACCAGTGTGCAGCCTCACACAGAGAGCACCAAAAGCATCAGTGTGCAGCCTTACACAGAGCACCAAAAGCATCAGAGTCCAACCTTACACAGAGCACCAAAAGCATCAGAGTCCAGCCTTACGCAGCGCACCAAAAGCATCAGAGTCCCGCCTTACACAGAACACCAAAAGCATCAGAGTCCAGCCTTACACAGTGCACCAAAAGCATCACTGTGCAGCCTTACACAGTGCACCAAAAGCGTCAGAGTCCAGCCTTACACAGAGCACCAAAAGCAACAGAGCACCAAAAGCATCGGAGTCCAGCCTTACACAGTGCAACAAAAGCATCAGAGTCCAGCCTTACATAGCGCACCAAAAGCATCAGTGTGCAGCCTTACACAGTGCACCAATAGCATCAGAGTCCACCCTTACACAGAGCACCAAAAGCATCAGAGTCCAGCCTTACGCAGAGCACCAAAAGCATCAGAGTCCAGCCTTACACAGAGCACCAAAAGCACCAGTGTGCAGCCTCACACAGAGAGCACCAAAAGCATCAGTGTGCAGCCTTACACCGAGCACCAAAAGCATCAGAGTCCAGCCTTACACAGAGCACCAAAAGCATCAGAGTCCAGCCTTACACAGAGCACCAAAAGCATCAGAGTCCAGCCTTACGCAGCGCACCAAAAGCATCAGAGTCCCGCCTTACACAGAACACCAAAAGCATCAGAGTCCAGCCTTACACAGTGCACCAAAAGCATCACTGTGCAGCCTTACACAGTGCACCAAAAGCATCAGAATCCAGCCTTACACAGCTCACCAAAAGCATCAGAGTCCCGCCTTACACAGAACACCAAAAGCATCAGAGTCCAGCCTTACACAGTGCACCAAAAGCATCACTGTGCAGCCTTACACAGTGCACCAAAAGCATCAGAGTCCAGCCTTACACAGCGCACCAAAAGCATCACTGTGCAGCCTTACACAGTGCACCAAAAGCATCAGAGTCCAGCCTTACACAGCGCACCAAAAGCATCAGAGTCCAGCCTTACGCAGAGCACCAAAAGCATCAGAGTCCAGCCTTACACAGAGCACCAAAAGCACCAGTGTGCAGCCTTACACAGAGCACCAAAAGCATCAGAGTCCAGCCTCACACAGAGAGCACCAAAAGCATCAGTGTGCAGCCTTACACAGAGCACCAAAAGCATCAGAGTCCAGCCTTACACAGAGCACCAAAAGCATCAGTGTGCAACCTTACACAGTGCACCAAAAGCATCAGAGTCCAGCCTTACACAGAGCACCAAAAGCATCAGAGTCCAGCCTTACACAGCGCACCAAAAGCATCAGTGTGCAGCCTTACACAGTGCACCAAAAGCATCAGAGTCCAGCCTTACACAGCGCACCAAAAGCATCAGAGTCCAGCCTTACACAGCGCACCAAAAGCATCAGTGTGCAGCCTTACACAGTGCACCAAAAGCATCCTTGTGCAGCCTTACACAGTGCACCAAAAGCATCAGAGTCCAGCCTTACACAGAGCACCAAAAGCATCAGAGTCCAGCCTTACACAGAGCACCAAAAGCATCAGAGTCCAGCCTTACACAGCGCACCAAAAGCATCAGTGTGCAGCCTTACACAGTGCACCAAAAGCATCAGAGTCCAGCCTTACACAGAGCACCAAGAGCATCAGAGTCCAGCCTTACACAGCGCACCAAAAGCATCAGAGTCCAGCCTTACGCAGAGCACCAAAAGCATCAGAGTCCAGCCTTACACAGAGCACCAAAAGCACCGATGTGCAGCCTTACACAGAGCACCAAAAGCATCAGTGTCCGGCCTCACACAGAGAGTACCAAAAGCATCAGTTGGCAGCCTTACAAAGAGCACCAAAAGCATCAGAGTCCAGCCTCACACAGAGAGCACCAAAAGCATCAGTGTGCAACCTTACACAGTGCACCAAAAGCATCAGAGTCCAGCCTTACACAGAGCACCAAAAGCATCAGAGTCCAGCCTTACACAGCGCACCAAAAGCATCAGTGTGCAGCCTTACACAGTGCACCAAAAGCATCAGAGTCCAGCCTTACACAGCGCACCAAAAGCATCAGAGTCCAGCCTTACACAGCGCACCAAAAGCATCAGTGTGCAGCCTTACACAGTGCACCAAAAGCATCCGTGTGCAGCCTTACACAGTGCACCAAAAGCATCAGAGTCCAGACTTACACAGAGCACCAAAAGCATCAGTGTGCAGCCTTACACAGTGCACCAAAAGCATCAGAGTCCAGACTTACACAGAGCACCAAAAGCATCAGAGTCCAGCCTTACACAGCGCACCAAAAGCATCAGTGTGCAGCCTTACACAGTGCACCAAAAGCATCAGAGTCCAGCCTTACACAGCGCACCAAAAGCATCAGTGTGCAGCCTTACACAGTGCACCAAAAGCATCTGTGTGCAGCCTTACACAGAGCACCAAAAGCATCGGAGTCCAGCCTTACACAGTGCACCAAAAGCATCAGAGTCCAGCCTTACACAGCGCACCAAAAGCATCACTGTGCAGCCTTACGCAGTGCACCAAAAGCATCAGAGTCCAGCCTTACACAGCGCACCAAAAGCATCAGAGTCCAGCCTTACGCAGAGCACCAAAAGCATCAGAGTCCAGCCTTACACAGAGCACCAAAAGCACCAGTGTGCAGCCTTACACAGAGCACCAAAAGCATCAGAGTCCAGCCTCACACAGAGAGCACCAAAAGCATCAGTGTGCAGCCTTACACAGAGCACCAAAAGCATCAGAGTCCACCCTTACACAGAGCACCAAAAGCATCAGTGTGCAACCTTACACAGTGCACCAAAAGCATCAGAGTCCAGCCTTACACAGAGCACCAAAAGCATCAGTGTGCAGCCTTACACAGTGCACCAAAAGCATCAGAGTCCAGCCTTACACAGAGCACCAAAAGCATCAGAGTCCAGCCTTACACAGCGCACCAAAAGCATCAGTGTGCAGCCTTACACAGTGCACCAAAAGCATCAGAGTCCAGCCTTACACAGTGCACCAAAAGCATCAGAGTTCCGCCTTACACAGAGCACCAAAAGCATCCGTGTGCAGCCTTACATAGAGCACCAAAAGCATCAGAGTCCAGCCTTACGCAGAGCACCAAAAGCATCAGAGTCCAGCCTCACACAGAGCACCAAAAGCATCAGAGTCCAGCCTTACACAGAGCACCAAAAGCATCAGAGTCCGGCCTTACACAGCGCACCAAAAGCATCAGAGTCCAGCCTTACACAGCGCACCAAAAGCATCAGTGTGCAGCCTTACACAGTGCACCAAAAGCATCAGAGTCCAGCCTTACACAGAGCACCAAAAGCATCAGAGTCCAGTCTTACACAGCGCACAAAAAGCATCAGAGTCCAGCCTTACACAGAGCACCAAAAGCATCAGTGTGCAGCCTTACGCAGAGCACCAAAAGCATCAGAGTCCGGCCTTACACAGCGCACCAAAAGCATCAGAGTCCAGCCTTACACAGAGCACCAAAAGCATCAGAGTCCAGCCTTACACAGCGCACCAAAAGCATCAGAGTCCAGAAGCATCAGAGTCCAGCCTTACACAGCGCACCAAAAGCATCAGAGTGCAGCCTTACACAGCGCACCAAAAGCATCAGAGTCCAGCACACAGCACACCAAAAGCATCAGAGTCCAGCCTTACACAGCGCACCAAAAGCATCAGAGTCCCGCCTTACACAGAACACCAAAAGCATCAGAGTCCAGCCTTACACAGTGCACCAAAAGCATCACTGTGCAGCCTTACACAGTGCACCAAAAGCATCAGAGTCCAGCCTTACACAGAGCACCAAAAGCATCAGAGTGCAGCCTTACACAGCGCACCAAAAGCATCAGAGTCCAGCACACAGTGCACCAAAAGCATCAGTGTGCAGCCTTACACAGACCACCAAAAGCAACAGAGCACCAAAAGCATCAGAGTCCAGCCTTACACAGTGCACCAAAAGCATCAGAGTCCAGCCTTACACAGTGCACCAAAAGCATCAGAGTCCAGCCTTACACAGCGCACCAAAAGCATCAGAGTCCAGCCTTACACAGTGCACCAAAAGCATCAGAGTCCAGCCTTACACACAGCACCAAAAGCATCAGGGTCCAGCCTTACACAGAGCACCAAAAGCAACAGAGCACCAAAAGCATCGGAGTCCAACCTTACACAGTGCACCAAAAGCATCAGAGTCCAGCCTTACACAGTGCACCGAAAGCATCAGAGTCCAGCCTTACATAGGGCACCAAAAGCATCAGAGTCCAGCCTTACACAGTGCAACAAAAGCATCAGAGTCCAGCCTTACACAGCGCACCAAAAGCATCAGTGTGCAGCCCTACACAGTGCACCAAAAGCATCAGAGTCCAGCCTTACACAGAGCACCAAAAGCATCAGAGTCCATCCTTACGCAGAGCACCAAAAGCATCAGAGTCCAGCCTTACACAGAGCACCAAAAGCACCAGTGTGCAGCCTCACACAGAGAGCACCAAAAGCATCAGTGTGCAGCCTTACACAGAGCACCAAAAGCATCAGAGTCCAACCTTACACAGAGCACCAAAAGCATCAGAGTCCAGCCTTACGCAGCGCACCAAAAGCATCAGAGTCCCGCCTTACACAGAACACCAAAAGCATCAGAGTCCAGCCTTACACAGTGCACCAAAAGCATCACTGTGCAGCCTTACACAGTGCACCAAAAGCGTCAGAGTCCAGCCTTACACAGAGCACCAAAAGCAACAGAGCACCAAAAGCATCGGAGTCCAGCCTTACACAGTGCAACAAAAGCATCAGAGTCCAGCCTTACATAGCGCACCAAAAGCATCAGTGTGCAGCCTTACACAGTGCACCAATAGCATCAGAGTCCACCCTTACACAGAGCACCAAAAGCATCAGAGTCCAGCCTTACGCAGAGCACCAAAAGCATCAGAGTCCAGCCTTACACAGAGCACCAAAAGCACCAGTGTGCAGCCTCACACAGAGAGCACCAAAAGCATCAGTGTGCAGCCTTACACCGAGCACCAAAAGCATCAGAGTCCAGCCTTACACAGAGCACCAAAAGCATCAGAGTCCAGCCTTACACAGAGCACCAAAAGCATCAGAGTCCAGCCTTACGCAGCGCACCAAAAGCATCAGAGTCCCGCCTTACACAGAACACCAAAAGCATCAGAGTCCAGCCTTACACAGTGCACCAAAAGCATCACTGTGCAGCCTTACACAGTGCACCAAAAGCATCAGAATCCAGCCTTACACAGCTCACCAAAAGCATCAGAGTCCCGCCTTACACAGAACACCAAAAGCATCAGAGTCCAGCCTTACACAGTGCACCAAAAGCATCACTGTGCAGCCTTACACAGTGCACCAAAAGCATCAGAGTCCAGCCTTACACAGCGCACCAAAAGCATCACTGTGCAGCCTTACACAGTGCACCAAAAGCATCAGAGTCCAGCCTTACACAGCGCACCAAAAGCATCAGAGTCCAGCCTTACGCAGAGCACCAAAAGCATCAGAGTCCAGCCTTACACAGAGCACCAAAAGCACCAGTGTGCAGCCTTACACAGAGCACCAAAAGCATCAGAGTCCAGCCTCACACAGAGAGCACCAAAAGCATCAGTGTGCAGCCTTTCACAGAGCACCAAAAGCATCAGAGTCCAGCCTTACACAGAGCACCAAAAGCATCAGTGTGCAACCTTACACAGTGCACCAAAAGCATCAGAGTCCAGCCTTACACAGAGCACCAAAAGCATCAGAGTCCAGCCTTACACAGCGCACCAAAAGCATCAGTGTGCAGCCTTACACAGTGCACCAAAAGCATCAGAGTCCAGCCTTACACAGCGCACCAAAAGCATCAGAGTCCAGCCTTACACAGCGCACCAAAAGCATCAGTGTGCAGCCTTACACAGTGCACCAAAAGCATCCTTGTGCAGCCTTACACAGTGCACCAAAAGCATCAGAGTCCAGCCTTACACAGAGCACCAAAAGCATCAGAGTCCAGCCTTACACAGAGCACCAAAAGCATCAGAGTCCAGCCTTACACAGCGCACCAAAAGCATCAGTGTGCAGCCTTACACAGTGCACCAAAAGCATCAGAGTCCAGCCTTACACAGAGCACCAAGAGCATCAGAGTCCAGCCTTACACAGCGCACCAAAAGCATCAGAGTCCAGCCTTACGCAGAGCACCAAAAGCATCAGAGTCCAGCCTTACACAGAGCACCAAAAGCACCAGTGTGCAGCCTTACACAGAGCACCAAAAGCATCAGTGTCCGGCCTCACACAGAGAGTACCAAAAGCATCAGTTGGCAGCCTTACACAGAGCACCAAAAGCATCAGAGTCCAGCCTCACACAGAGAGCACCAAAAGCATCAGTGTGCAACCTTACACAGTGCACCAAAAGCATCAGAGTCCAGCCTTACACAGAGCACCAAAAGCATCAGAGTCCAGCCTTACACAGCGCACCAAAAGCATCAGTGTGCAGCCTTACACAGTGCACCAAAAGCATCAGAGTCCAGCCTTACACAGCGCACCAAAAGCATCAGAGTCCAGCCTTACACAGCGCACCAAAAGCATCAGTGTGCAGCCTTACACAGTGCACCAAAAGCATCCGTGTGCAGCCTTACACAGTGCACCAAAAGCATCAGAGTCCAGACTTACACAGAGCACCAAAAGCATCAGTGTGCAGCCTTACACAGTGCACCAAAAGCATCAGAGTCCAGACTTACACAGAGCACCAAAAGCATCAGAGTCCAGCCTTACACAGCGCACCAAAAGCATCAGTGTGCAGCCTTACACAGTGCACCAAAAGCATCAGAGTCCAGCCTTACACAGCGCACCAAAAGCATCAGTGTGCAGCCTTACACAGTGCACCAAAAGCATCTGTGTGCAGCCTTACACAGAGCACCAAAAGCATCGGAGTCCAGCCTTACACAGTGCACCAAAAGCATCAGAGTCCAGCCTTACACAGAGCACCAAAAGCATCAGAGTCCAGCCTTACACAGAGCACCAAAAGCATCAGAGTCCAGCCTTACACAGAGCACCAAAAGCATCAGAGTCCAGCCTTACACAGTGCACCAAAAGCATCACTGTGCAGCCTTACACAGAGCACCAAAAGCATCAGAGTCCAGCCTTACACAGAGCACCAAAAGCATCAGAGTCCAGCCTTACACAGCGCACCAAAAGCATCAGAGTCCAGCCTTACGCAGAGCACCAAAAGCATCAGAGTCCAGCCTTACACAGAGCACCAAAAGCACCAGTGTGCAGCCTCACACAGAGAGCACCAAAAGCATCAGTGTGCAGCCTTACACAGAGCACCAAAAGCATCAGAGTCCAGCCTTACACAGAGCACCAAAAGCATCAGAATCCAGCCTTACACAGAGCACCAAAAGCATCAGAGTCCAGCCTTACACAGCGCACCAAAAGCATCAGAGTCCCGCCTTACACAGAACACCAAAAGCATCAGAGTCCAGCCTTACACAGTGCACCAAAAGCATCACTGTGCAGCCTTACACAGTGCACCAAAAGCATCAGAGTCCAGCCTTACACAGCGCACCAAAAGCATCAGAGTCCAGCCTTACGCAGAGCACCAAAAGCATCAGAGTCCAGACTTACACAGAGCACCAAAAGCACCAGTGTGCAGCCTTACACAGAGCACCAAAAGCATCAGAGTCCAGCCTCACACAGAGAGCACCAAAAGCATCAGTGTGCAGCCTTACACAGAGCACCAAAAGCATCAGTGTGCAACCTTACACAGTGCACCAAAAGCATCAGAGTCCAGCCTTACGCAGAGCACCAAAAGCATCAGAGTCCAGCCTTACACAGAGCACCAAAAGCATCAGAGTCCAGCCTTACACAGCGCACCAAAAGCATCAGTGTGCAGCCTTACACAGTGCACCAAAAGCATCGAAGTCCAGCCTTACACAGAGCACCAAAAGCATCAGAGTCCAGCCTTACACAGTGCACCACAAGCATCAGAGTCCAGCCTTACACAGAGCACCAAAAGCATCAGAGTCCAGCCTTACACAGAGCACCAAAAGCATCAGAGTCCAGCCTTACACAGTGTACCAAAAGCATCACTGTGCAGCCTTACACAGAGCACCAAAAGCATCAGAGTCCAGCCTTACACAGAGCACCAAAAGCATCAGAGTCCAGCCTTACACAGCGCACCAAAAGCATCAGAGTCCAGCCTTACACAGCGCACCAAAAGCATCAGTGTGCAGCCTTACACAGTGCACCAAAAGCATCAGAGTCCAGCCTTACACAGAGCACCAAAAGCATCAGAGTCCAGCCTTACACAGCGCACCAAAAGCATAAATGTCCAGCCTTACACAGAGCACCAAAAGCATCAGAGTCCTGCCTTACACAGTGCACCAAAAGCATCACTGTGCAGCCTTACACAGCGCACCAAAAGCATCACTGGGCAGCCTTACGCAGCGCACCAAAAGCATCAGCCCAGCCTTACACAGTGCACCAAAAGCATCAGAGTCCAGCCTTACACAGAGCACCAAAAGCATCACTGTGCAGCCTTACACAGTGCACCAAAAGCATCAGAGTCCAGCCTTACACAGTGCACCAAAAGCATCAGAGTCCAGCCTCAAACAGCGCACCAAAAGCATCAGTGTGCAGACACACGTATCCGTGAGCACCGTCTGTGTACAAAAAAACCCTAAGGGAGCGTCAGTGTGCACACAGCTCCCTCACAAGGAAGGTCGCACCCTCTCCCTCATGTGCTGAAGCTGCACACTGCTCCTTCCCAAGGAACCTCGCACCCTCTCCCTCATCTGCTGAAGCTGCACACAGCACAAGCTGCAAACAGCACCCTGCCACTGAAGCTTGCACCCTCTCCCTCATGTGCTAAAGCTGCACACTGCTCCTTCCCAAGGAAGCTCGCACCCTCTCCCTCATGTGCTGAAGCTGCACACAGCTCCCTCCCAAGGAAGTTCGAACCCTCTCTCTCATGTGCTGCAGCTGCACACAGCTCCATTCCAAGGAACCTCGCACCCTCTCCCTCATGTGCTGCAGCTGCACACAGCTCAAGCTGCACACACCTCCCTCCCAAGGAAGCTCGCACCCTCTCCCTCATGTGCTGCAGCTGCACACAGCTCCCTCCCAAGGGAGCTCGAACGCTCTCCCTCATGTGTTGAAGAGGCACACAGCTCCCTTCCAAGGAAGCTCGCACCCTCTCCCTCATATGCTGCAGCTGTACACAGCTCCCTCCCAAGCGAGCTCACACCCTCTCCCTCATGTGCTGCAGCTGCACACACCTCCCTCCCAAGGAAGCTCGCACCCTCTCCCTCATGTGCTGAAGCTGCACACAGCTCCCTCCCAAGGAAGCTCGCACCCTCTCCCTCATGTGCTCAAGCTGCACACAGCTCCCTCCCAAGGAAGCTCGAACCCTCTCCCTCATGTGCTGAAGCTGCACACAGCTCCCTCCCAAGGAAGCTCGGACCCTCTCCCTCATGTGCTGAAGCTGCACACAGCTCCCTCCCAAGGAAGCTCGCATCCTCTCCCTCATCTGCCGAAGCTGCACACAGCTCATTACCAAGGCAGCTCGCATCCTCGTCCTCATGTGCTGAAGCTGCACACAGCTCCCTCCCAAGGCAGCTCGAATCCCTCTCCCTCATGTGCTAAGGCTGCACACAGCTCCCTCCCAAGGAAGCTCGCACCATCTCCCTCATGTGCTGCACCTCACACAGCTCCCTGCCACTGAAGGTCGCACCCTCTCCCTCATGTGCTGCGGCTGCACACAGCTCCCTCCCACTGAAGCTCGCACCCTCTCCCTCATGTGCTGCGGCTGCACACAGCTCCCTCCCAAGGAAGCTCGCACCCTCTCCCTCATGTGCTGCAGCTGCACACAGCTCCCTGCCACTGAAGCTTGCAGCCTCTCCCTCATGTGCTGCAGCTGCACACAGCTCCCTGCCACTGAAGCTCGCACCCTCTCCCTCATGTGCTACGGCTGCACACAGCTCCCTCCCAAGGGAGCTCTCACCTCTCCCTCATGTGCTGCAGCTGCACACAGCTCCCTCCCAAGGGAGCTCGCACCCTCTCCCTCATGTGCTGAAGCTGCACACAGCTCGTTCCCAAGGGAGCTCGCACCCCCTCCCTCATGTGCTGAAGCTACACACAGCTCGACCCCAAGGGAGCTCGCACCCCCTCCCTCATGTGCTGCAGCTGCACACAGCTCATTCCCAAGGAAGCTCGCACCCGCTCTCTCATGTGCTGCAGCTGCACACAGCTCCCTCCCAAGGGAGCTCGCACCCTCTCCCTCAAGTGCTGAAGCTGCACACCGCTCCCTCCCAAGGCAGCTCGCACCCTCTCCCTCATATGCTGCGGCTGCAAACAGCTCGCTCCCAAGGGAGCTCGCACCCCCTCCCTCATGTGCTGAAGCTGCACACAGCTCCCTCCCAAGGGAGCTCGCACCCTCTCCCTCATGTGCTGCAGCTGCACACAGCTCCTTCCCAAGGAAGCTCGCACCCTCTCCCTCATGTGCTGCAGCTGCACAACGCTCCCTCCCAAGGGAGCTCGCACCCTCTCCCTCATGTGCTACAGCTGCACACAGCTCCTTCCAAAGGAAGCTCGCACCCTCTCCCTCATGTGCTGCAGCTGCACACAGCTCCTTCCCAAGGAAGCTCGCACCCTCTCCCTCATGTGCTGCAGCTGCACACAGCTCCCTCCCAAGGAAGCCGGCACCCTCTCCCTCATGTGCTGCAGCTGCACACCGCTCCCTCCCAAGGGAGCTAGCACCCTCTCCCTCATGTGCTGCGGCTGCACACAGCTCACTCCCACTGAAGCTCGCACCCTCTCCCTCATGTGCTGCGGCTGCACACAGCTCCCTCCCAAGGAAGCTCGCACCCTCTCCCTCATGTGCTGCAGCTGCACACAGCTCCCTGCCACTGAAGCTCGCAGCCTCTCCCTCATGTGCTGCAGCTGCACACAGCTCCCTGCCACTGAAGCTCGCACCCTCTCCCTCATGTGCTGCGGCTGCACACAGCTCCCTCCCAAGGAAGCTCGCACCCTCTCCCTCATGTGCTCAAGCTGCACACAGCTCCCTCCCAAGGGAGCTCGCACCCTTTCCCTCATGTGCTGAAGCTGCACACAGCTCGATCCCAAGGGAGCTCGCACCCCCTCCCTCATGTGCTGAAGCTGCACACAGCTCGATCCCAAGGGAGCTCGTACCCCCTCCCTCATGTGCTGCAGCTGCACACAGCTCATTCCAAAGGAAGCTCGCACCCTCTCCCTCATGTGCTGAAGCTGCACACCGCTCCATCCCAAGGCAGCTCGCACCCTCTCCCTCATGTGCTGAGGCTGCAAACAGCTCCCTCCCAAGGGAGCTCGCACCCCCTCCCTCATGTGCTGAAGCTGCACACAGCTCGATCCCAAGGCAGCTCGCACCCTCTCCCTCATGTGCTGCAGCTGCAAACAGCTCCCTCCCAAGGGAGCTCGCACCCCCTCCCTCATGTGCTGAAGCTGCACACAGCTCCCTCCCAAGGGAGCTCACACCCTCTCCCTCATGTGCTGCGGCTGCAAACAGCTCCCTCCCAAGTGAGCTCGCACCCCCTCCCTCATGTGCTGAAGCTGCACACAGCTCGATCCCAAGGCAGCTCGCACCCTCTCCCTCATGTGCTGCGGCTGCAAACAGCTCCCTCCCAAGGGAGCTCGCACCCCCTCCCTCATGTGCTGAAGCTGCACACAGCTCCCTCCCAAGGGAGCTCGCACCCTCTCCCTCATGTGCTGCAGCTGCACACAGCTCCTTCCCAAGGAAGCTCACACCCTCTCCCTCATGTGCTGCAGCTGCACACCGCTCCCTCCCAAGGGAGCTCTCACCTCTCCCTCATGTGCTGCAGCTGCACACAGCTCCCTCCCAAGGGAGCTCGCACCCTCTCCCTCATGTGCTGAAGCTGCACACAGCTCGATCCCAAGGGAGCTCACACCCTCTCCCTCAAGTGCTGAAGCTGCACACCGCTCCCTCCCAAGGCAGCTTGCACCCTCTCCCTCATATGCTGCGGCTGCAAACAGCTCGCTCCCAAGGGAGCTCGCACCCCCTCCCTCATGTGCTGCAGCTGCACACAGCTCCTTCCCAAGGAAGCTCGCACCCTCTCCCTCATGTGCTGCAGCTGCACAACGCTCCCTCCCAAGGGAGCTCGCACCCTCTCTCTCATGTGCTGTAGCTGCACACAGCTCCCTCCCAAGGGAGCTCGCACCCTCTCCCTCAAGTGCTGAAGCTGCACACCGCTCCCTCCCAAGGCAGCTTGCACCCTCTCCCTCATATGCTGCGGCTGCACACAGCTCCCTCCCAAGGGCGCTCGCACCCTCTCCCTCATGTGCTGCAGCTGCACACAGCTCCTTCCCAAGGAAGCTCGCACCCTCTCCCTCATGTGCTGCAGCTGCACAACGCTCCCTCCCAAGGGAGCTCGCACCCTCTCCCTCATGTGCTGCAGCTGCACACAGCTCCTTCCCAAGGAAGCTCGCACCCTCTCCCTCATGTGCTGCAGCTGCACACAGCTCCCTCCCAAGGAAGCTCGCACCCTCTCCCTCATGTGCTGCAGCTGCACACCGCTCCATCCCAAGGAAGCTAGCACCCTCTCCCTCATGTGCTGAAGCTGCACACAGCTCCCTCCCAAGGAAGCTCGCACCCTCTCCCTCATGTGCTGAAGCTGCACACAGCTCGATCCCAAGGGAGCTCGGACCCTCTCCCTCATGTGCTGAAGCTGCACACAGCTCCCTCCCAAGGAAGCTCGCACCCTCTCCCTCATGTGCTGAAGCTGCACACAGCTCTCTCCCAAGGAAGCTCGCACCCTGTCTCTCATGTGCTGCAGCTGCACACAGCTCCTTCTCAACGAAGCTCACACCCTCTCCCTCATGTGCTGCAGCGGCACACAGCTCCCTCCCAAGGAAGCTCGCACCCTCTCCCTCATGTGCTGCGGCTGCACACAGCTCCCTCCCAAGGGAGCTCACACCCTCTCCCTCATGTGCTGCAGCTGCACACAGCTCCCTCCCAAGGGAGCTCGCACCTTCTCCCTCATGTGCTGAAGCTGCACACAGCTCCCTCCCAAGGAAGCTCGCACCCTCTCCCTCATGTGCTGAAGCTGCACACAGCTCCTTCCCAAGGGAGCTCGCACCCTCTCCCTCATGTGCTGCAGCTGCACACAGCTCCCTCCCAAGGGAGCTCGCACCTTCTCCCTCATGTGCTGAAGCTGCACACAGCTCCCTCCCAAGGGAGCTCGCACCTTCTCCCTCATGTGCTGAAGCTGCACACAGCTCCTTCCCAAGGGAGCTCACACCCTCTCCCTCATGTGCTGCGGCTGCACACAGCTCCCTCCCAAGGAAGCTCACACCCTCTCCCTCATGTGCTGCAGCTGCACACAGCTCCCTTCCAAGGGAGCTCGCACACTCGCCCTCATCTGCAGTGGGGGACCCTCCTCCACCATAGCAGAGGAGCACCCCCTGGGCAGTGTGTAGAGAAGCCACACAGAGTCTGTACTCACGAGCTGCGCACATCTGGAGCACGGGGCCCAGCACAAGGGCCAGGGCGAGCAGGTAACAGCCAGTGTTCTTCATCTTGATATCCGAGGGATGCTCTGAACTCCAAGTGGTGGAGACTCCATATTTATAGGCCTCTGCCTCTTCGTTTCGCATAGCTGGCCAATGGGGGGCGGGGGATGGACCTGTTTCTTCCTCTGACTCCGCCTCCCATTGAGTCGCCGCCCCCTGTCCTTGCCTGTCCCGGTGTTTGACATCCTGGAGCCGGTGCCAGCATTTCCAGCACACAGCAGAGCGCAGAAGGATGTGTCCACAGGGCACAGTACCATTGTAAGACACACACCCCACAGCAAGGGCAAAGCTTGAGAGTCAGGGCTGGTTACACTCCTGCTGGCAGAGACCTTTGACATGGGCAAAGCTCGAGAGTCAGGGCTGGTAACACTCCTGCTGGCAGAGACCTTTGACATGGGCAAACCTTGAGAGTCAGGGCTGGTAACACTCCTTCTGGCAGAGACCTTTGACATGGGCAAAGCTTGAGAGTCAGGGCTGGTAACACTCCTTCTGGCAGAGACCTTTGACATGGGCAAAGCTTGAGAGTCAGGACTGGTAACACTCCTGCTGGCAGAGACCTTTGACGTGGGCAAAGCTCGAGAGTCAGGGCTGGTAACACTCCTGCTGGCAGACACCTTTGACATGGGCAAGGCTCGAGAGTCAGGACTGGTAACACTCCTGCTGGCAGAGACCTTTGACGTGGGCAAAGCTCGAGAGTCAGGGCTGGTAACACTCCTGCTGGCAGACACCTTTGACATGGGCAAAGCTCGAGAGTCAGGGCTGGTAACACTCCTGCTGGCAGAGACCTTTGACATGGGCAAAACTTGAGAGTCAGGGCTGGTAACACTCCTGCTGGCAGAGACCTTTGACATGGGCAAAGCTCGAGAGTCAGGGCTGGTAACACTCCTGCTGGCAGAGACCTTTGACATGGGCAAAGCTTGAGAGTCAGGGCTGGTAACACTCCTTCTGGCAGAGACCTTTGACATGGGCAAAGCTTGAGAGTCAGGACTGGTAACACTCCTGCTGGCAGAGACCTTTGACGTGGGCAAAGCTCGAGAGTCAGGGCTGGTAACACTCCTGCTGGCAGACAGCTTTGACATGGGCAAGGCTTGAGAGTCAGGGCTGGTAACACTCCTGCTGGCAGACACCTTTGACATGGGCAAAGCTCGAGAGACAGGGCTGGTAACACTCCTGCTGGCAGATACCTTTGACATGGGCAAAGCTTGAGAGTCAGGGCTGGTAACACTCCTTCTGGCAGAGACCTTTGACATGGGCAAAGCTCGAGAGTCAGGGCTGGTAACACTCCTGCTGGCAGAGACCTTTGACATGGGCAAAACTTGAGAGTCAGGGCTGGTAACACTCCTGCTGGCAGAGACCTTTGACATGGGCAAAGCTCGAGAGTCAGGGCTGGTAACACTCCTGCTGGCAGAGACCTTTGACATGGGCAAAGCTTGAGAGTCAGGGCTGGTAACACTCCTGCTGGCAGAGACCTTTGACATGGGCAAAGCTTGAGAGTCAGGGCTGGTAACACTGCTGCTGGCAGAGACCTTTGACATGGGCAAAGCTCGCGAGTCAGGGCTGGTAACACTCCTGCTGGCAGAGACCTTTCACGTGGGCAAAGCTCGAGAGTCAGGGCTGGTAACACTCCTGCTGGCAGAGACCTTTGACATGGGCAAAGCTCGAGAGTCAGGGCTGGTAACACTCCTGGCAGAGACCTTTGACATGGGCAAAGCTTGAGAGTCAGGGCTGGTGACACTCCTGCTAGCAGAGACCTTTGACATGGGCAAAGCTCGAGAGTCAGGGCTGGTGACACTCCTGCTGGCAGAGACCTTTGACATGGGCAAAGCTTGAGAGTCAGGGCTGGTAACACTGCTGCTGGCAGAGACCTTTGACATGGGCAAAGCTTGTGAGTCAGGGCTGGTAACACTCCTGCTGGCAGAGACCTTTGATGTGGGCAAAGCTCTAGAGTCAGGGCTGGTAACACTCCTGCTGGCAGAGACCTTTGACATGGGCAAAGCTTGAGAGTCAGGGCTGGTAACACTCCTGCTGGCAGAGACCTTTGACATGGGCAAAGCTCGAGAGTCAGGGCTGGTAACACTCCTGCTGGCAGAGACCTTTGACATGGGCAAAGCTCGAGAGTCAGGACTGGTAACACTCCTGCCGGCAGACACCTTTGACATGGGCAAGGCTCGAGAGTCAGGGCTGGTAACACTCCTGCTGGCAGAGACCTTTGACGTGGGCAAAGCTTGTGAGTCAGGGCTGGTAACACTCCTGCTGGCAGAGACCTTTGCCGGGGGCAAAGTTTGAGAGTCAGGGCTGGTAACACTCCTGCTGGCAGTCTAGTGGCAGAGACCTTTGACGTGGGCAAAGCTTGTGAGTCAGGGCTGGTAACACTCCTGCTGGCAGAGACCTTTGCCGGGGGCAAAGCTCGAGAGTCAGAGCTGGTAACACTCCTGCTGGCAGAGACCTTTGACGTGGGCAAAGCTCGAGAGTCAGGGCTGGTAACACTCCTGCTGGCAGAGACCTTTGCCGGGGGCAAAGCTTGAGAGTAAGGGCTGGTAACACTCCTGCTGGCAGAGACCTTTGACATGGGTAAAGCTCGAGAGTCAGGGCTGGTAACACTCCTGCTGGCAGAGACCTTTGACATGGGCAACGAGGGCTCTGGCCCGGGGCCCCAGCCTTCCAGGGGCCCCTGACAGAGCCAGCTCTGTTCTACAGTCTTGCCCTGATAAGCTTGTTTTAATTACCATGTTCCTTTCCTTTATCTTTATTTTGGCCGTTGTGTGAGTGTTTATTACAGACATTTTTCAGAGAAATGTGTGTTTATATTTCATGCAACATCCATAAAAAAGTTTTTTTCAGTTCAAAACAGGACCTGACATCAGAGAATAGGAGGGTGTCACAGAGATTATTGTCAGAAGTATTACTAAGGGACACTATAATACAATATTGAAAACACACGTCACAATTTCTGAATATCAGATGTATTTAGATTTAGAATTTGGACAGTGCAATGTCAGTGACCTGGCCAAAGAGGGCATGAAAGAGCTCAACTGGATCATAAGCTCAAAGCTGTACAAACAGGGCCCCCCTAAATCTTTAAGATGCCACTGCCTGCTGGGAGAACCCCAATGGATGGGTTCATGCCAGTTTAGGAAAGTATATGATACCAGATCAAGGCCTGGAGGTTCTCACACTGATGGAGTAGCCAGGACAATAAAATACTCGCCACTTTGTATGACACTAATTTACAGAACAAAGTGAGCGACCCTGGCCTTCCTTCTGGACGCCAGTGAGAACTGATCCTCTCGTGGAAATTTGCATTTAATTTTAAATGTTGAAGCATGGAAGAAATTTGTCTAGCATTTCTTTTATTCATTCTTTCTTTTTAATCTTCTTTTGTCCTTATTTTCTTCTTTTATCTTGTCCTTCTTTCTATCCATCTTTCTTCTATATTTTCTATTCTTTCCAGTTTCATGGTGTTCTTTTTTCCATCTTTCGGTTTGCGTCCTTTCATTTTGTCTCTCAATCTTTCTGTCTGTTCTTGATATATTCCTACTTTGTCCCTTTTCCATATTTCCCTATTCTTATTCTTTCATTTTTTTTGCTCCTTTCTTCTTTCATCATGCTCTTGCCCTTCATTCGCCCCTCTATGGTATCCTATCTTTGTTTTCCTTCCATGTTGTTATTCTCCTCTTCTGTCTTTTCATCTTTCTTTCCTTATTTGCATTCTATTATCTTTCCTTTCGTTGCTTTCTCATTCCGTTTGCCTCACACTTCTTTTTGGTTTTTTTCCATTCTCTCTCACTATCACCATCCTTGTCTATCTAGGCACCGTTTCGCCCCCACCGCACAGTTTTTCCTGGTAACTCTTCTTGCTGGGCTGAATGGTTTCTGATTTTGTCTTGTGATGACCTGTGAGTACCAGATCGGAGCATTGGGCTCCTGGAATAGTCTGAATTATCCCACTTGTAGGAATGTGAGGGTTAGTAGTTGTGTTGGTACTGTCACTGGCAGCGCCGCCAGGGTCAATGGGTGGTGCAAGCTGCATGGCCTCCTGACGAAGGCCCTGGCACTTCATTTTAATTTGACAAATCAAGCACTGCAAGTAGGGGAATAGTATGCCATGCAGTATAGTCTGAAACTTGCACAGACTATCAACAGCAGCTTCAGAAAGGAGAAAACAAAAAGACCTCGGGCCAGAAGAAAAATGAGGCTTGGGTAAGAAATGCAAAAACAACAGTTGATGGACAGAATGCAGAACAATGTCATATATTCACCCCAGTACAGAGATCTGGGCCTAAATCCATCGTTTTTATGCTCACCACACCACCCAGTTCAGACATGGCCATATGCAAATCAGCCCGTAAGGCTAGTCGTCACAGAGTGGGCCGCGCTGGCGGGTATTCTTTGGTGCCATCGGGTCACTTTCACCTCCCAGGACTCTCGGTCCTCATGAAAACTTGTGCACCTCAGTGATCCTCAAAACACATTGGCAATCAGGCCAGATCGCATGAATTCCAGGTAGCAAAAAGCACGGTGCTCGGGCAGGGTAGAGCTCTCGTATGTTTTGATTATTTGTTTAATTGACAGACTTCAAGTCCAATAGCAATAGCAAGGGTGCAAGTCTTTTCTGGCCTGAAACTCTGAGAACAGCGGGAAAGCCAATATTTTGTGGGAGAGCACTTAGGACACAAAGAGGAGCAAGCAGGCCAGCGCACACAGTTACTTGTAACAGAGTGGCAGTCCCTCTTGCAGCTCAGCAGGAAGCAGGTCAGCACAACAAAGCAAGTAGTCCAAGTGGTGGTTCCTCCTGGCAGTACAGCTGTCCTCTGGCAATGTGCAGTTTGTAAAGCCAGCAGTCCACACAGTGACTAGAAAACATGGGGTCAGAGCACCAGTACTTATACTCAAAAATATCTTTGATGAAGTGGTGACTTCAAAGGACCCCTTGGATGTGCACAACAATCACTTTCAGCCCAGTCCTTGCTCCAGAAGACCAATGGGGGGTAAATCAGCCGATTGTGTGAGGGCAGGACACAACCTATTCAAATATAAAGTGTGAACAACCTTTCTCTCTCCCAGCCCAGGGAGACCATCAGTATGATGGTGAATGCAGATGTAACCCTGTCACACCTTGCCTTCCTGTGTTGTGGCTGTCTGGAAAGTATGCACCACGTGTAGCTGTCACCCAGCCCTAGCTGTGTATTGGAGTCAGGCTTCAAAGCACAAAGAGCCATATGCACAGAGAATTGGCTACTTTCTAAAAGTGGCATTTCTAAAATAGTGATGTAAAATTTAACTACACCAGTAACCCGATTTTATCGCCACCATTCTAAACATACCAAACATGGCAACACTACTCCCTTCAGATCAGGAGCTACCACAAAAAAGGAAATTCCCAATGTTAGCCAATGAGAGGAGTAGGTCTCACATCAGTGAGAAAATTAACTGTTTATCTTTACCAGAACACACCAAACATAAAGGCACATGTCTTACCTTTTATGTTGACCACCCCCTTCTCAGGGGAGACGTGGGGCTTACCTTAGAGGTGACCTATGTGTAATTAAGGGTAATTTAAAGCTTGAAAAGAAGTTTTAAATGCCAGGCCACAGTGTCAGTAATCTGCGCACACAGGCCCTGCAGTGGCAGGCCTGAGTCAGGTTTGAAAGGCTACATCTGTGGGTGGCATAAGCAGTGTTGCAGGCCCACTAGTAGCATTTAATTTGCAGGCCCTCAGTATATGATATACCATTTTACAAGGGACTCACAAGTAAATCAAATATGACCAATCATACCTTGTTGAGAGGAAAGAGCACATGCACTTTAGCACTGATTAGCAGTGGTAAAGTGCCCAGAGTCCTAATGACAACAAAAGAAGTCAGAAAAATATGTGCAGGAAGGCAAAAGGTTTGGGGATAACCTTGCAAAAGGAGCCAGGTCCAACACAACACAATTTAATGGGGCTCAGCTATCGGGTTATGATTGCACCTACTATTTGTAGGTAATCATTACAGTAATTACACATATTTTAAATTATATCAGCAATTAGGAAAGCACAAAGTAAACTTTTTTTTTGTAATTCTGCAATGTGATTGAAACACAGATTTCTTAGAATCGGCAACTTTACTTGGTGATGCGCAAATGATTAATTTACATGAAACACAATTTCCACCCATTATTTCAACACTCTTCCGCTGAATGCACATGTGCTGCACTGTTTTTTGTATGATGCTTGGATCTTTCACAACCCCTATGACCTTAGGGATATAATGTTTAAAATCCCTGCCAAGTGCAACACATCTTACGTTAGAATAACACACTTTCGGTAATTTTCCCAGATTACCTGAGATTGTCACTCAAAAGAATTACACTTGGGAGAGCCTCCACAGCTGATGGGATGAAACTGTGTGTTGAACCGTGTGCTGAAGTGGGATAAAACTGTGTAGTTCCAATTTCCCACTTAGCTAGGACATGTAAAAGCTAAACTCTGAGAACTGTTTATCAAAGGCCACAAGATGGCGCTAGTGTACAATGGGAGGTATAGGATTCTCGCTATATTACGACGCGGACATATCCCTCTAGAACAGAAACTCATTTTTGTTTTGTGTTAATTCGAGTTAATTTAGAACAATGAAAAGACCCCAGCTCGCCTAGCAGCCCTAGGCCTCAGGGAAAACAACCTGTGCTGGAACTGCGACAACGAAAAGGGGGACATAGCACACCTCATTTTCTACTGTCCAAAAATGAAAGGGTTCTGGGAGAAAATATTAATTTTCATAAAAAAAGCGCTGGGGTGCACACTAAAACCAGAGTTCTCTACCCTTGCCACCGCGTCTATGACCGCAGAGCTAGATTCACAGCAGGACAGGGACCTGTTGGATCTCCTTCTGACCTCGGCAGTGAAAATGGTACTTTCCAAATGGAAGGATACAGCTAAGGCGACATTCAAAGGCGGCTCAATTGGGTGACTTACCTCAGAGGCGCAGACAGTACCGCCCTGCGGAACTCACCCTGGAGACCAGCAACCAGGGGAATGTGGGCATCACTGGACGAGTCCCTGGACCCTACGAACTCCCGTGAACTCAACTGAAGAAGGGCGCCTGGCCACAAAGCATATCCGCACAGTCCCAGAAAAGACCCACGACTTAAGTAATCTTCTTGTATACTATCTCCTCCCTTCTCTCCTCTAGTCTCTTTATTTTCCCTTTCATCCACTCTTATTCTCCTAGCAAGACAGTGGAAAGGGGAACAGCCAAACATGTATACCACTTACCTGTATCCTTGGCAAAGACAGCCAGTTTGGGCTGATACCCTGTGATGGTAAAGCAATAATAACTGAATTTAAAAATGTAATAAAATACTTTGAAATTAAAAAAAAGCACATAATAGTTGACACATTCAAAGATAATCAGATAGGACAGGAGTAATAAATATAAAATCCAATACATAGCAAGTATAATCCTATTACATGTCACGCTGCAAAACATGTAAATGTATAAGGTGCATATGGGCAGAGAAAGGTGGGAAGAATAAGAATATATATATAACAATGCAATAAAGGTTAAAAAGCTAATAACAATAGAACCTCTAGACATTATGAAAAGCAAATATTACTTATACATATTTGTATACTGTATAATTATAAAATATAAAACGGCAGATGAGTAAGTTAAAGGGATCTTTTTTACTTTAGGAGATACAGTAATGGTTTTATTTACAAGTGAACTAGAAAGTAATGAATAAGGAGGAAGTGGAAGCCATAACAGATCTCTGTATAGCCAACATAACACGTTCACCCATAGGTATCTTGATGCTGAAGAACAGATGCTGATTTGTTACCCAATTAAATGTTACTCATTTTATCAACCTCAGATGGATGGAAGGCTGAGTGGACCCACCAGGATTTGAACCTGAGACCATGAGGTCAGACACAGGCCGCTGCAGTGGAAGCATTAGTCCATGGAGCCACCAGACCCAGCACAATGCAGGTGAGACATAGTTACAGTTTGATCTATGATGAAAACCTATAGCGTTCTACCAAGATCGAAAGCTAACTTCATGAGCTTGTTTCCAACTGGATGTTATTAAATGGAAGCAACAGCTAATAATAAATCTATCAGCTTCTAACTTGGAGGTAAGTGAGGCCACTGAGGAGTTCACCTGGAACTTAATTTGAGGTAACGAGTAAGTTAATTCCCCGTACACTGCACGCAGTTATTGTTCTCCCTAGCTAAATGTTCTAGTCTGAAACCATTGGCATCAAGGGATATTAGGCTGGTAGGTTTTACTAAAAGTAAAGCAGGGAAGGAGGACACAAAAGTTTTAGTTTATTCAGAAATGGTGAAAGATGCATTTGGGAGAGCGGAAGAGGAGGTGTCAAGTGAAGGAATTAAATTGGTCCCCAACAATGAGGGTGACTCGAATAACCCCTTTCTGAAACACCGGCAGGTTTAGGGAACAGCAAAGTAGGACTGGCTCGACAAGAGAATCGGCATAGAAGACAGGTAGAGAACAATAAAGAAGGAACATTAAAAGTCACTGTTTCACAGTACTGTTTCAACGAAAACTAGAAAGCAAAGGGAGTTGGGATTTGTAATGTGATCTTAGCCTCCCCTGCCTACAATGTGGAGAGGTGGCTGTGGAGAGGTGGCTGAGCGAGCTGTTATAGGGCCGATTGGGGTCATTCTCGACATTGCTAAGTTAGCATGAGCTCTGCTGCCATGATGCTGTTTTTGCGTTCGTCACTACATGACTTTATTTTGCAAGACCCTGTTTGTGCCTTTGACATGTGAACTGTCTGCTTTCTGTGTTCTCTGTTTATCCGATAAAAATGCCCCTTATTATTCTGTTCGGATCAGTCCCTATTACCTAGACAAAACATGCTACACACAGCTGCACTGCTGGAGAGCTCGTGCTTTGATATTACGGAGTTGGATGTTGTTCACACACACTTGGAGGGAAATATTTTCTTCGGAGAAGAGCCATGCTGTTCCTTTGATGTAAAGCTACCATCTAGGCTCTAAGGTATGGGGTTTGCTGACAAAGCCCAGAGATCTTCCTTTATATAATAAACCTCAACTTACCAAGGGGAGGGTGGTTAGGCCTTATAGTTGTGTTTCCACTCTCTGTATATAATGACACCCCTTTCATATTCTATGGTATTGTAACAATGCTAACTGTGTTAGGCTTATACATTTTGCTGCAGGTATCCGCTCATATACTGCATTATAGAGCACGATAGTTAAAATAAACATTTTGAACTATACAGTGACTCTGACAATCCTTATCGTGGAGAAGTACAAGTGAGTGAGCAGAAGGGTATGTCTTGCTCCCGCAATTCCTGAGAGAGTCAGGAGGTTTGTGTTCTGGGTTGTCTAATCATTTGTAGCTTTGTGATTATATAGGAGAATGAGTGAGACACTACAGCTAGTCGGTTTTGGGATTTTGGGCACTAAGGTGGTAGGAAGGTACAAACCCCGATACACCGAGGTCCTATTTTCCTGCACATAGTTCTGTGTATGTGCAGAATCCCTGCAACAGAGTAGGAATGACGGTTGTCAAACAGCCTATGCATCTTATCTTGGAATGTGTCAGGTTTAACAAAAATGCTACGTCGAGCAGTATTTAAAGAAATTACAGAATATATGTGATAATATGCTTACAACAATCATAGCTGTGTGATGAATCTCCTGTAAATGGGTTTTTACAGGTTAAAGAAAAATGGGGCCTTGGTATGGCCTTCGGGGGAGGGCTGATAACTCTGATCTCAAGAAATATTGCAAAAAAAATAATACAAATAAAGGCAAACAGGAATTGGTCTGTGATCTGTCAAGTGGAGGTGCATAATAAGGATAAGGGTTATAATGATCTGATCATAATTAATGTATAATTCATGCAGGGAGTTTGGAGGATTTCGGGTCAGAGTTAAGAATTTTCAAGGATGATCTTAAATTGCTTTGCACAAATTATATGTAACGATATGATCATATTGCTAGGAGATTTTAATCATATATTGGATCCAAGTAAAAGAGATCCCTTGGTCAAAGTTACCCCGAGAGAATATAATATTAGGGCTGCAAGATTCCCAGCATGTAAAACTACAGCGTGTGAGGCTGCACTGGTAAAACTTCTGGGCCAAATAGGAAAGTTCCGTATAAATGGCCGCAATAACCTAGATAGTCCCGCTAGACAGACAGACTTGAAATGGAAAAAGCAATTGTGTCTGATTGATTATATCTTTGTATACTCAGGGTAAAAAATCATAAGCTTTAAGGTAATGCAGCTGCATGGTTTATAGCCCCTGAATCTGGTAATAATTTCAGTGGGGACCAGCTCTAAAAAGGTAGTCCCCCTCAGAAGATTAGCTGCAAGGTCTGGCCAACCTACAACAGAACTGTGAGGTGATGCAGTGGGAAGACATACCTGAGAACTTCATAGCAAGAAATAGTGATATGATTACCTAAGCAATAGAATATTAGAATAAAGGACCAGTGTAGGTATGTGAAAGAGAACCTATGGATTGATAGGGAATGTAGAAACCTAAAAAGCCATATATGAAAATGGGAGAAGAGCTTAAAGACAAAACATGATCACGAGAAATACTCCCAGCTACTCAGCACTAAGCGGAGATATAGAAAATTAATAGTCGATAGGAAAAGGTGTTATAAGGAGAGTTGCTGGACAAACAAGCAGAAAGCAATATAAACTAAAAATACAAGAAAGGTCTGGCAGCTGGTGCAGAAAGGTACAGGAAGGTCATTGAGGTGTGTTGTAGAAGAAGAAGAATGAGTAAAACACCTAAAAGAACTGTCTGGTGATGGGTGTGAGGAGAGGGCAAAAGAAAGGGAGGAAAGGACTACGGTAGGGGGGGGGAATTAGGACATACTTCTCCTTCCAGATCATTAAAGCCACCATAGGGACACTAAAACTAACCAGGACGGTGAAGCCAGGCAATCTGTGCAGCTGTTATAATTAAAACCAAGTAGATTGGAGGGCCACATCCTTCTACATAGCTTTCCAGAAAATATTAGCAACTGTTAAGATTTAAGACAGCTGGAATACTGCAAAAATAAAGTGGATATATAAAAAAAGAGGAGTTTAGGGACCCCAAAAACTATAACTTAGTGAACCTCCTCAAAGTGGGCGAAAATGTTTTTCTAAAGTAATGTTGGGAAGGCTCAAAGAATGGGCAGAACAGCATAATACAGTCCCATTAGGACGGGAGAGAGGTTCAGGAGGCCATTCGACTACAGATCACTGTTTTAGCCTATGGGCTCTCACTGTAGGCCGTAGAACAAAGGGCTCCATTGGCTGCTGCTTTGTTGATTTCAGTGCAGCGTTTGATCCAGTGGATACTCACTGCATTTGGGAAAAATGACCAAATCTAGGTATCCATAGGAGCGTTTTGGCTATTTTCAAAGCACTTCATTGGCAGAATTGGGTGCAGGTAATACCGGACACTAAAGGAAGACTGTCCAGGAAAATACCAATCACAAACGGCTGCGTAGAGCTGTGTCTTGGCCCTGCTGCTTTTCTCCCTTTTAAAGCAGATTCGCCATCACTGCTCGCTGCAGCAAGAGGGTTAAGCCCCCATATGAACAGCGCACATTTGGCATGCTTATTATATGCGGACGATCTTGTCATTATTGGAACTTGGATGTCTTTATGGAATATTATCACAAGAAGAAACGTGGTAAATGAAAGTGATGGTGTTTGGGAAAAATTAGCCAAATACGAAGGTACACATAAACTAGAGATTGTAGGCAAATATGAATACCTAGGAGTATGGTTTGCGAAGATGCTTTTGTGGAAAGAGCACGGCGAAGCATTAAAAACAAGAGCAATAGTGTTGGAATCATTCACAGAAACATGGAGTATGAAGATTGGATTTAATGCAGCACGGAAACACAGGTCCAAACAGTGCAGTGTCAAGGGTTCAACTGTATTGATAAACATTGTGCTAAACTTAACTAACTCCACTGGAATGTGGGACCTATTTAAGTAATAACATGTCTCATGCAATGGCTCACGCAGGAGCTCATGCAGGCGCATGCGACAGGTCTGATACTTAAAGGAAAACACACCATAACTAAGAGAGGATGTGACAAATAGTCTCTGTAAGTGGTCTAAAAAAAATGAAAGAAAGATTACAACGGGATGTATTTAGGACCTGTGCTAAATGCATATGTGGCTAGGGTTCGCCTGCAATTCCACTATGTTGTGATGTTAAATTTTTTTTATTTTATTTTTTTATATTTTTTTATTGAAATATTTTACACTTATGTACAGGGCACGGCGATATTAATAACAGAAAGAAAAATAATGCATAACATTGCATTGAGAAAAACAACCAATAGAGCATCAGCAGGCATAATAAAGGAAGCAACTTCCAGTTACAGAAAAAAAAGTAAAATAATTTGATTCAAAATATTATTCCAGATTGTATAGCCTGAGTGTAATCAAGCAAAATTACCCTTTCCTAAGATTTCCATACAGTAAAGTAACTCTCTCCGATTATAACCAGCATACCAATTTATATCTCATATCTGAACCTCATTTAACCCTATTTCAAGCAAAACTCAATTTTAAACTGTTAAATTATCTTTCCAGCGCGTTATTGGATCCCATATTATCTTGCCCAACTTCCTCCCCTTTTTTCCCTTCCTTGCATAAATTTCTTTCTCCACGTTATATGTTAATAATAGCTTAGCCAGCCATTTATGGAAAGTAGGCGGTATAGGGTCAATCCATGCAGAGGCTATACATAATCTCAAAACAGATACTGCAACAAATAGAAATTCCCTCACACAATATGGTCGTGCGTCCTCAAAATTGACTCCTAATAATATAGTTCCGGGAGTTAGCACAATTTCAGTTCCTAGAATATTGTTTATAAAACATTCAATTTCTTTTTTTAGTAGATCTAGATGAGGACACGTAGCAAATACATGTTGTAAATCGGCATCCAGGCTTCCACACCTATAGCACTTAATACCCACTGTACCTCCCCATTGTGCTATTTTAGCGGGTGTGTAGTATAAATGATATATCGTTTTATAATGTTGCGCCTGCAATGGTGCTGAACATAGCAGAGAGTAACCCTTTTCTAGAGAGATACCAAAACGTTCACAACTGATGTTAAGCTTGTCCTTCCACTTTTCGCTCCAGTTTTGGCAGTCATCCCGTTTTAATTTTATCAATTCAGCATAAAGCCTTTTAATTGTGCAGTCTTCCCCGCCTTGGATTATCTCCATAATTGAATTACGCCTGAATCCCAAAGCTCCTCCTTTTTTGTTCAATAGAAAACTCCTAACTTGTAAGTATTTGAAGAATTACCTGGTTTCTAAGTTAAATCTAGTTTGTAAATCTGAGAATTGAAGAATCGCCTGGTCCCCCATTACATCCCCTATAATTCTAATTCCCTTGTTTTCCCACTCCGCAAATATCGGTCTCGAAAAAATCTCTTGTGGAAGATTTAGGTTATGTGTAAGTCTAGTGTACACGTTATATTTCCCCAAACCTATTTTTTTAGAGAAGCTTTTCCAAATGTCATATGCTGCTATGAGCGTCTTAAATTTTGTCCTCTTATAATAGCTAGCCTCTGTAAATTTCAATAGGACATCCTTCGCTTCCATTCCCAAGATTAATCCATAAATTGCTAGTGAACCAAATTTGCTCCACTCTTCTGATTCTTCCCCGCCCAACATACCAATCATGTTTTGTAAAGCCGCCGCCCAGTAATAAGATTTTAAGTCTGGAACTCCCCAGCCTCCCCTTTCTCTCGGCAGTGTCATGAATCTAAGGGCCCTTCTTGTTTTCCCCTTTGCCCAGATGAATCTATTTATTATACACTCTAGTTTTTTAAATATTTTAACATCAAATAATAAAGGTATTGCTCTAAATAAATATAAAAATTTTGGGAGTATCAACATTTTTACTATATTTGTCCGCCCCACTAATGACATATGCAAATTGTCCCATCTATCCAAGTCCTTCTCTACTTTCTTAATCAAAGGTCTAATATTCCTTTCTACTAAAATATCCAAATGTGGCATTATGATAACCCCTAAATACATACCTTCCTGCACCACCCGATTGTCTACACATGGAGTAAATGAATTTTTTATTATCTGCGTTTTAGATGTATTTAATTTATACCCTGATATCTTTCCAAATTTCATCGCCTCAAGTTCAAGGTGCTCTATAGATTCAGAGGGTTTTGGAGAGATTACAGCAATGTCGTCTGCATAAGCTAAAATTTTACATTGCCCGATGAGTGTTGTTAAGGGTGCGATCATCTCGGATGCCTCTATACTCCGTATTAATGGGTCCATATATATGGCAAACAATAGCGGTGAGCAAGGACACCCTTGTCTAGTACCTCTTTTTATTTGGAATTGGCCCGTATTTCCACCATTCACTCGTAAAGTTGCCACCGGTTTTAAATAAAGAGTTTTCAGGGCTTTAATAAAACCGTGCTTAATACCTGTTCTTTCTAAAGCATGCCAAAGGTAGCCCCAGGAGACCCGATCGAATGCTTTTTCTGCTTCAAGTAACATCACTGCAATCGGGTCTCCTGTGACTGAAGTAACATCGAGTAACGTTATCACTTTTCGTATATGGTGGGTAGTTCCTCTCCCTGGTATAAAGCCGTGTTGGCAGCTACTGACTATTTTATCAATAACTCTTGCAAGCCTTGATGCCAGTGCCTTGGAGAAAACTTTTACGTCCGTGTTGAGTAAAGTAATAGGCCTATATGAACCTGGGTCTTCCGGGTTTTTCCCTTTTTTTAATATAACAACCACCTCAGCACTCCCCCATGACTTAGGTACTGATTTGCCCAACTGTGCCAGTTGCATAACCTTCATTATTTCTTCTATCAGGAGGTCCCAAAATACTTTATAAAATTCTATAGGAATTTGATCGGGACCTGCTGCTTTGCCAGAGGGCAGATTCCATATTGCCTCCTTAATTTCTTCTGTCTGCAACACTCCCTCTAATCCATCTGCTTCCTCCTCCTCGATTATATCTATAGGGATCTCTTAGAGATACTCCTTCATTTCCTCATTATCTCTTTGAGTATCTCGACCCTCTAGTTCATCATCATACAAGTTCTCATAAAATGTCCTAAATACTTCCCTTATTTCATTCGACTCTGAATGAACCGTGCCCGATGTATCCCTAATTTCTCTAACTATACCGACAGCTTCTTGTTGCCTTGTCCGACTAGTCAAAATTCTGCCTACTGACTCACTTAACTCATAACACTTCCCTCGTTTAGTATTATAGATTTTCGCTGCCTTGCTAGCAATTTCACCCTCTGCCTCACCTTTTACTTTCACTAGTTCTATCAAAGCCTTTTCCAAATCCCTCCCCGTCAAAACGCTATTTTCTAGGTTCTCCTCTGCCTTAAGGACCTTCTCAGCTAACTCTAAATTCCTCAACTGAACTTGTTTCCTTTTATAAGAATTATAGCTCTTTGTTTCCCCTCGTACTCCAGCTTTGAATGTATCCCAGACCACTCCCACTTCTGCTGTGTCCCTATTGAAAATAAAAAAATCCCTAATCCATTTGTTCATACATTCTATATATTGTTCGTCTTTCAATAGTTCTCTTTCGAAAGTCCAATTTGTGTATTGTCTGGTATTTGTTTTTGTTGTCATAGTGAGTACTAAGGGGTTATGATCACTAAGGATCCGTGGCAGCCTTTCGATCTTTGAATTTGCAATAATAGTGCTTGAAATAAAACAATAATCTAATCTTACACATATTCGGTGTGGAGCAGAGTAATATGTGAAGCCTTTATTATCCATTCTCTTTTTCCCCCAAACATCTGAAAGAGCATTATTTAAAACTAAACTATGTAATGCCTGGTTTACTTTCTTTTTCCTGCCTTTATATTTTCCAAAGGAACCCAATCCTAATCCATCTGCTCCATTAATATTGAAATCACCTCCCAATATAATTTTTGGAGCCCATGTTGCTAGCTCAACATCTAAAAATTGAAAGATCTCAGGATCATCCTGTGTTGAGCCATAGACAGTTACAAGCGTTATCCACTCCCCATCAATAAAGCACTCGATCATTGCCCATCTTCCCCATTTATCCTGTGCTTTCTTCCTGGTCAAAATATTGTTATTCCTAGCTAAAATAGCTACCCCTCTTTTTTTAACCCCTTGGCTTGAGTGTACTAGGAGATGAAATCCTAACTGAGTCATGAGGTGTGCTTGTGTTATCATAATATGAGTTTCCTGTATAAATACAAAATCCAGATTCATTTGTTTCAGAGCTAAGACAATTTTTGCTCTTTTTTGGGGATCATTTAGACCACATAGATTCCATGTTGCAACCCTAACGCTCATCGTACACATTGTCACATATCTTTTCTCTCCTAGAATCTCTTCTGTGTACCACCCATTTAATTATCCAACATATTATCAATACTCGATTGACGTTCTTTCTTATATTGCCTCCTTTAAATTTTTGCCACTCCACCTTTTCCCCCTTTGTTAAAAATGCCCTTTTTAAACTCCATCTCTCTATTGTGTGTCCTGCCGGGCCCTGTTCCCCCCCTAAGACCCACCCCACACCCCCTTTTCCCTCCCCCCCCTTCCCTTACTGGCAAATAGGTCAATCCTGACCTATGTGTGACAGCCGCACCCCCCCAGGGGAGTTTCCCCCAGCCACTCCCACATCATTTTCAAAAATTAACTCATATTATTCAAGAAAAAGGCTCAGTTATTTCTTTGTAATAAGAGCTACTTGTTTTAAGCTTTCTATACGATCAGATTGTATATTCCGATCCCTATGTGTTCTCTCTTCTCGAAGAAAAGTCAGATACTCTTGCGCAGTGATTTCAGAAAAGAAGACTCTAAACTGGCCATTAAAACCTACTTTGAGGCGGGAAGGAAATAATAAGTAGACCTCACAGCCTATGTTCTGAAACGGTGCTATGAGTTGCCGCATACGCCATCTTCTTTCCACTGTTGTGTGGCAAAAGTCTGGTCGAGCAAAAAAAGTTATGTCTTTATAAGTTCGTTTCTTCATGGGTTTAGCCTTCATTATCACTTCCTCTCTTAATAGATAGTTTCCCACGTACACAAGGATTGCCCTTGCTCTTACGCCCGCACTACCCTTTTTCTGTGTGAGGGGAAATCTGTGCGCACGTTGCACCTCTTTGTCCCAGTCCCATGCGTCCATCTCTGGAAACGCGCCTTTCAGCAAATCTACAACAAAGGCTCTTATATCTCCTCCTTCCTTGCCTTCCTCCACTCCAAGCAGTCTTATATTATTTCTCCTCTGCCGATTTTCGAAGTCTTCCAGCTTCCAGAGTATGTCAGAGTCTGTTTTCTCCTGCATCTGCCTAAATTCCTGCATCTTTACCATCTCATCTTCCATTTTGCCAGTCCTCTGTTCAACCTCAGTCAATCTGCCTGTGGCTTCAGCACACATTTCCTGTACTTTGTGGAGAGATCTCTGTATTTTCTTGTTTGCCCGCTTGGCTCTTTGGCTCTCTAGCCGGGCTTCCCCTTGTATCTGTTGCATTGTGGAGAGTATAAGATCAAATCTATCCTTATGCGGCTCTGTACCTGACTTATCCCGATCGGGCATCTTAGATATTCCCCTTTGTGGCAGAATTCCTATCTTGCTATTTCTTACGCGGGATCTTCCCCTAGTCTTATGAATTTTAATTTTGGGTTTCGAATTTGTTTCTTTCACCGCACTGCTCTGCCCCTTCTCTAGACGCATGGAGCGAGTCTCATACTCTTCGGATTCGCTCATTGAGAAGTTCTCTGACTCCGGTTCTGATTCTACCGAAGAAGTGATCGATGATTCCGTCTCATCCTCCTCCTCTTCCTCCTTCTCCTTCTCCTCCCACTCTACCAATACATTATCATCACTGTCATTGCTATATTGTAGCCTTTTAGTCGAGGTTTTGTTAAGAAAAGAACGTCTTGGACTATTTAGCATAGTTACGTTTTTTTCCTGCTTTTTCCTATAAGAGTCTGATGTTGTAGCAGAGCCAGGCGTTTTAAAAGGTTTAGTTTCATCCTTACCCTTACCCTTACCCTTATCTTTAGGAACTGCTCCTTGGTTTAATACTGGTGCTTTTTTAACTCCAGTTGCTGCAGCATTTGGTATTATAGGTTGCGGTCTATCTGCTTTGCCGGTATTCAGGCCCTCTCCTATGCTAGTGGTAGTCTCAGTAGGTGCACGCTCATCACCACCTTTCATGACTTCAGGATCAGTTACAAACTCCTTTACGATTTTACATGAGCTATCCTCCTCTACGGGTTCTTGTTGCATGCTCCGATGTTCAATGTGCCCTGTATTTAAAGTTTGCACTTCCCCCTGTGGGGCACTCAGCTGCGCTCCCAAACCCACATGTGTGTACTGATCCACTGATTTGGGCAATACAACTATCTGATATAGGCTTTTGTTCGTACTTATTGCCTCTTGTGGCCCCAGATTCTCCACATTTCCCGCATTTTCCACATTACCTCTGCTGCTCTTAGTAATATCCAGTTTGCTGCACTCCAAATTGCATTCCATATTGCACCTTTGTAGCCCGGTGCAGTCAGCCCCTCAAGCTCCTCCTCCATCTTCGTCTCCATGACACTTCTCTCCCTCCACCCGCTCCATGACCTCGACTCCGCCTCCATTGAACACCCCGCCTACTAATGAGCCTTGAGACGTGCATTCTGTAACCTCCGATAGAGGTGAAGCTGAGTGCTGAATCAGGACAGCTCCTGTCTCCGCTCCTGCCACCCCAGTCACTTTGCATGGCCCAGTGTCTTCGAGCCCGCCTCCTGCGTCTCCTGCATCTCCCGCGGTCTCCACCGCCGAACACTCCGCAGCCTCCAGCGCCGGCTCTGCCATTACCAGTTCTGATAACAACAACTCCAGACCAGAGCCGTCCGTGACAGCGGGTGCACTCTCTGCACTCTCTGCAGCCTTTCGCGGCGGGCCCGTCACAGATCCTGACTGTGATGTTAAATTTAAGTGGAAAGTGGGATTAGAAGTAGGAAGAGAAAAAATGTTTAAAGAGCCTGCTGTCAATCAATCAGCCAATAAATCAATCAGGGTCTTGTATAGCGTGGCTACTCACCTGTGAGGGTCTCAAGGCGCGGGGGCTGCTGGTCGGACTGGGTAGAGGAGTATTCAAAGAGACAGATCTTTAGGTCTGCCCTGAATAGGGTCTGCAATGCGCATTGCCTGAGGTGGTGAGGCCAGGTGTTTCAGGTCTTGGCGGCGAGGTAGGAGAATAAAGTTCCATCAGTTCTGGCCCTGTGGATCCTGGGCACAGAGGCAAGGGCAAGTTGGGAGGATCAGAGTTGTCTGACAGGTACATGGAATGTGAGGATGTGGTTTAGATATGCTAGTCCTTCGTCATGTCGAGCTTTGTAGGCGTGAGTAAGGAGCCTGAAAGTGGCTCTCTTGCTGATTGGGAGCCAGTGGAGTTATTGGAAGTGTTGCGTGATGTGGCTGCGGGCTAGTCTGGCTGTGGTGTTTTGGACTTTCTGTAGTTTATTGAGCTGTTTCCGGGTGATTCCGGGCAACCTACAACAGAATTATGAGGCTATGCAGTGGTAGGACATATCATGCGTTGTCGTAGTCAAGTCTGCTAGTGATGAGTGCGTGGATGCCGTCTTTCTGGATTCTCTGGGGATCCATCTGAATGTCTTTCATAGCAGGCCGGAGCAGGCTGAGGAAACTGCACTGACTTGGCGGTTCATAGTGAGCGATGAGCCCAGTATGATGCTGAGGTTGGTCCGTCAGGGTCAGGGGGGTGCCCAGAGCAGCTTGCCACCTGAAGTCGTCACAAGCTGAAGGGGTGGGTCAAAGGATGAGTACTTCGGTCTTGTCCAAGTTGAGCTTGGGGCAAATGTCTTTCATCCAGGTAGCAACGGTCTTCATTCCACTGTGGAAGTTGGTTCCGATAGTTGTTGTTTCATTGGTGAGGGAGAAGGTCAGCTGGGTTTTGTTGGTGTAGGAGATGATATTGAGTCCATGGTTTCTGATGATGGCTGCGAGATAGGCCATCAATACGTTGAAGAGGGTGCGGCTCAGGGAGGTATCCTGTGGGACTCCACGGCTGATCTCTATGGGTTCTGAGGGGAACGTGGTAGTTTGACTCGCTGTGTCTGGCCGAGGAGGAAGGAGTGGATCCAGTCCAGTGCCTTGTTGCAGATGGCGGCGTTGTGGAGTCTTGTGATTAGGTTGCGGTGGGAGAAGGTGTTGAAGGTGGCCTAGAGGTCTAGTAGTAAGAGGGCTGCGGTCTGGCCACGGTTGAGGAGGGAGAAGGGATAATGTCGGTGGCTGCGAGGAGTTTGGTCTCCAGGCTGTGGTTACTTCTGAAGCTGGATTGGAAGGTTTCCAGGAAGTGGTTCACTTCAATGAACTCGTAGAGTTGCACGTTGATGGCCTTTTCAATGACCTTGGCTGGGAAGGGGAGGATGGAGATGGGTCTGAAGTTCTTAAGGTCTGTTGGGTCGTCACCTGACAGACATTACCCAAGACAATAATGATACAGTATATAAGGATGGAAACGGATTTACCCTCCTGGAGCTACTCTGCCGATGCTGAGGTGGTGAGATTCTGGCTTTGCCTAACAACAGGTGATAGACAAAAGGTAGCAACACACTGTAAAAACGAGATAACACACAGTGAACTGAAATGGGCCAAGGTAGTCAGAGTAAAAACTGGGAGGCTCATGTAGCAGAGTAGTGTTCGCGATACATAGACAAGATCTGAAAATTAAGACCACGAAGAGGGAGCTTCCCACTTTAACAATAAATGCAACCAGAGAACATGACGTGGGGAATTTAAGGGGTACGACATCCCCCAATTTGTATATGACTCATGGTAAAATGAGGAATGGTTCCCGGACATAGAGGCATTACCCAACCCCAAGCTTAGATATGAGGTACACAGATTAAGAACTGACCTAAATCCTTTCTAGAGCAGTAAGGTGAAACTGGCCGTGAAAGGAAAACTGCACCTGTGATTTAATAATTAGGTGTGACTGCCTGTATATCCTATTGAACTGTCTAACTGCGCAATCCATATAAAAAAGTGTTAACCCTACTCTTATTAAAGTTCGACATTCGGGATCTCCTGCAAGAAACTGAGGGGCATATTCTCAAGGAACTATCGCCGCATCATCGGCACTTAATCGCAGCCAAAGTTGCGATAAACCTATCGCCCCATTCACAAACTGGTGATAGCATCCCATATCACAAGTTTACCTGCGATAGCAGCCGCAAAAAACATTGCCACAGATGACCCATGCAACAATCGCTAATGAGATGCAGAGTAGGCGTTCCTGAGCCAAAAGCTGCGACAACACCACTCCACAACATTCTCAAAGACCAGCCAGATCAGCGATAAGATCCGAAAACAGGCGATAAGGCACGTCAGCAGTAGGAATGTAACACTGTAAGAAATGGGGTTACCAAATCTCCAGGGGGGTAGCACGGAACCAAGCGGGCAGGTCAAACTTCGGAGGAAATGTGAAGCACTCACGCAGTACCCACAGACAATACACCAGGTACACCACAAAAGAGGCAGGACACCAGCTTGAGTTGGAAAATTAGTAAGTAGTTTAGTATATCTCCAACCTGCAAGGCAAAAATGCATCAACAGTGGTATCACAACACGGCACCAACTGGCACCAGAGCCAAGTGTATCAGGGGGGATTATTTACATGGGAAGTAAGGGCTGAGTCTGTAAGTCCATGGCTGAAATAAAGAAGGTGATTACAATTGTCATTAAACCTGGGGTCACTATGGCGGGGCCAACTCAGGCTCTCATCCTTAGCAGTATAACTCCAACCCAACCCCTGTAAAGGAAAACTTCAGGGCATAACAGTAAATCCCAACATACAGGAACACCTGCAATAAATCAGCAATGGGATATCAAACATCAGGCGGGGCAGGCCTTAATCAAGGGGCAGACAACCCCTCAATCCAGAATGCACATATCATTAGATATCGGTCTCATCACCTTAGGCCAGGGAGATGACCATCTCATCAGGGTAGTAGGCACATTGGGCCTTATTTATGAAGGCCTTGCGTCACTTTTAACATGGGAAAAAGTGACGCATCGGTGGCGCAAGGCTTTCATAAATAAGGCCCCTTGTATGCAATTGAACCTTAGGCATACACATTACGCTGTGACATTAGGTATTTTAACCATAAGCATTTCAACACTGGCGCATTAACACATTGCGCACCTCACTAGTGCGTACATTAGTCTCACTTAGGCGGGTAAATAACATCTGAGGGGCCCACAACCATAGTTGTCTAACAGCCTGGAATCAGCGTAGGATCACCTAGCAGGCGTGAAACATTAATATGCATTGGCATCAGTAACATTAACAACAGGGGGTACCCTTAACATTTCCCTCACCAGGTTTCCGTAATACTGGGGGACCTCAGGGCAACCCATACAGCAGGGATTTATATCTTCAAAGGGGGGGGATGATACTCTCCACCCCAATAATATTCAATGAGGGCAATCCCGAGTTATCTGGTGGGGCAGTTAAGCGCAGGATTGTCAGGACAGTTCAATCCTTCTGGAGCCCAAGTTGCAGGTGCCCTCTGCCAGACGGGGCACCTGATAGGGCAAAACAGTCCCCGGGGGCGGGCACCGGCAATGTACCCCGTTGCCCCCCCTCCACCAACTTAAGACAGGCCCCACTCACCGGCTGCACTTGATGCTCCCTGTAGAGCTCAGCTCCTCAATCCTGCGCAGGCCACTCGGGGCCAGCAAGGCCTCACTCAGGCCTCTGCTGCACAACCGGGGCTCCCTCTCCACTACGGTTGCCCCGCAAAACGCCTCCAGCTGGCTTCGGCCCTCCGCCGGGCTCCTCTCCATTCTCAGGGACCCGGGGCTCTCCACAACAGGACTCAGGGATCCTTTCCATGGGAGGTGGCAGGCACCGGCAATGTGCCTCGAGGCCCCCTCTCTCTCTTGGCGTCACGGGGCCTCTCCTCCTCACGGGGGCCCGGGAGGGGGGTTCAATGCGGCATCCGGGCGGCACAATATGGGCTTCCTCGTCCTCACGGGAGCCCCGCAGGCAATATGCTCCTCTGGCCGACTGCGTTTGGTAGGCGGGGCTGGCACCGACAGTGTGCCCCGGCCCCGCCTATCTTACTGGCTGCTCACTCAGGGGCTCAAACCGGCGGGGTGGCCTCCCGCTCCGGTCGCTGGCAATCGGGGCTCCCCCTTGACTACGGGGGCCCCGCAACGGTACTTCACCCGGGTCCCCCCTCCCTCACGGGAACCCAGGGCTTCGCGTCGCTCCTCTTCCCGGGCTGCCGGTCGGCAGCCAATCCCTGCGTGGCCTTCAAGGGGCACGGCCGCGCAGGCCAATCCGGGCACGGCATTGGCGGGGGTGGGCCGATGATGCGGCCGGGCCTCCGTCACGTGATGGGGGATCTGACGGCCTCAGGGCCTAGCGCGGCCCTCCCTTCACTTCGGTGGCCCTCTCCTCACACCGGGGGCCGCCGCGACGGTATCCAGGATGGTGGGGGTCCCTCCAAGGCGGCACCGGGCCGCGGCTGTGATTTTCACCAATTTCCACTCGGCGCAAGGCAGCGCCAACACTCCTCGGGCCTCGGCAGCGATATCGGCGGCAGTAAGGGGTAGGCTCCCTTCTATTTAATTATTTATATGGCGCTATTCACAGCGCACCGCTCCTCCCTCGGACCACACAGCAGGGGGCATGAAATTATCTCTTCTCAGCGCTTCGCAATTATAGCGTTTCCAAATTATAGCGCTTCTTCCAAATTACTGCGCTTGACAGGCAGGCTTTACAGCACTAGGGGGCCACAACAGTCCCAGGGCCCAGTGCTTCCAAAAAGCCTCAAAGCACCTCAGCTAGCAACAGTTCTTTTGGGGGCACAATCTTCCCCATGCGGTGCTTCAAAGGGGCCACAGCTTCCCAAGGGGGGCGGACAGTCCTACAGCTAACCTCAGGGGCACACTCCTCACCTCCTGGGCGCCTCTCCCACGCAGCGCTGGCGTGGCCACAGGTCCAAACAGCGTCAGTGTCCCGGGTAGGGGCCCTCCCTTGTCAGGGGCCCAGGGGACAGCAGTGGGGGAGGGTTTAGGGGTACAGGGCCCAGCTCACAGGCCCATGTGGCGGTAGCTCCTCGCAGCAGGTCCCCTCTGTTTCTTGTCCCAGCTCTGACTGACTCTCTGGTGGCACATCCCCCTTGCTTCTACCCTCCTCCAAGGCAGTGCCAGAACCTTCCAGAATGTTGGCAAAGCTGGCCTAAACTGGCTCAAGGGGAGGGGTTGAGCACCCTGGGTGCCAGGCTTTCCCTCCAAAAGCTAGGGGTAGCTGGGTAATAATATCTAGACCGCTGACCTATGGCAGTCCAGTGGCAAAACCCATTGCCATGGCATCCATTTTAACCATAGAACATTTCAGTCAGGTGCATTTTACAATGGGGGGAATTTACAAGTGCTCACACCATTACATAGCATTACAATTTTAACAAGGTGTCTCACACCACACATGGCCTATACAGCTTTAATCCCATGGGGGAGACACTCCAAATTAGGGGGGCAAAAGCGAAAAATTTCAGGGGACAGGCCAAGTCCAACAAACACCTTCTTCTACCTGGTGTAAATTCGAACGACAGCCTGCACCAGAAAAGGGAGCCCAGGCCAGAGCCACACCTGAAGAACAACAGATGCCATGGAGACACTAATCATGCAGCCTGGACACCCAAGAGGGCCACTACACCCACCGCCACCACCCTCAGGACCCCTCTTACTGGAACCGGACCAACGCTGAGGCAGCGCAGACAAAGAAAGTGACCGCCTCAAAACGCACCAACCTCACAGACCCAACACCAGAGAATGTTATTGCCCACCACAGGCTCAAAGGGACAACCATCCTCCCCATCCTGACCACCATTGCCCACACGCTGACAGTACCAACACAGCGGACAACCAACATCCCACCTCAGACAAAGCTGCTAGCCGTGCTGCACGTGTTGGCCTATAGTACCTTCCAACCAACAACTGCCAGAGATAGAGGAGTCTCACGGCCAGACCAATCCAAGTTCTTCACAACGGTTGTGGATGACATCATCTGTTTGGTACCCCACTATCCTAACTTCTACCACACTACACAGGAACAGCTGGAGACCTAGCAAGGCATCTACGCCATAGCTGGCTTCCCGCACGTGTTGGGGCAATTGACTGCACACGTGTCCTACTTGTGCCCCCTGGCAACACTGCACCTAATAACCACAACAGAAAGCACATGTATTCCATCAATGTACAGGCAATAGTGGACCACTGGGGAATCTCCACCAACGCCGACGACAACCACCCAGGCAGTGTGCATGACTCCTTCATCTACCGACAGTCCATCATCAACCAGCGCCACCAGGATGGCACCTAAGGAAATGCACTGCTTGTTGGCAAGTACCAAATGAACACACCTCAACTCCACAATCATGCAACTGACAACACTGGTAATGCACATGTTACCAACTCACATACAACGTGCCAAACAACATGCCCACCCAACAGACACAATAGCAAAACTTACTGTGAGAACCTGGGCCAGCCATGCACATAATCTAGCAACGGCATGGCACCTCAGCCAGGCAAGTGCGAAGGAGGTAAGTGACCGATGAATGAGAATGTACACTATGCCAAGTGTGCCCTGGATGTGATGGACAGACTGCAGTATGCAGACCACAAACATATCCATGTCGACATACACCGCTGGTGTTTGGAGTGTAGTGTACAGTGGACCCAACCATGTCACCCCAGCCATTGGAGAAGATCGCGAAAATGTAGCTTGTTACATCCCCCCCTGTAAGCTTGAGAGGAGTGGGCTGGCCAGGCATACGCCAGGCCAGCTAGGGGTGTGAATAAAATCACAGAGCTCTGGGCCTTGTTCTCTTCTGGAAAGCCCAACATTTCTGCCAGCACGCCGTCCCTCACCCCGCCACGAGGCCGATGCCATCGCTGTGAGCGGTGTTGCCTGTGATCCTGTGCAACTGCAGCACCCCAGGCCGCTGGTCCCCGAACCAGTCTTGCCCGCCCCTGAGCAGCAAGGCCTCACTGCTCACCTGCTGACACCGGTGTGTGTCAAAGAGGGGCCACCATGTGCCGGTGAAAGCTCCAGGCCCGAGGCCTGCTACCCTGGTAACCTGCTACGACCATCACGGCCTCCGCGAGCAAGGCCTGCAGTACTCCTTTCTCTTTGACGTATTCTACCGGCATACACAGTGGACAAGTATGCCACACATTTGAAACTGAGTCTTGAGAACACTATGGCAGAGAACATTATTTATGGCTGATTTTATGTCACTATACTCCCTTCGATGTGGTGCCAACAAGTCTCTGCATAGCATTACAACCACACATGTCTGTGGCCCCACTCGGACTACTACCCTCGGGCCACACTAAGCTCGATTAGGTCACACATTTCGAACTGAGTCTTGATTTTTTAGTGGCAGAGTACATATCATTGCACGCAAGGAGTGGTGTAACAGGATGATGCGTTTCAGTCATGAGGAAAAAAAGGATCATCGTTACGAAAGTGATCGAATACTACCGACAACTGCCATGGTGTCACTAACTCTGTGCATCACAAGCCAAAGACATGTGGGCCACTGCTGACCGCTGCCTCCGGCCTACACTGTGGTCGAGTAGGTCACACATTTGGGACTCAGTCTTGATTTTGCTATGGCAGAGTCTATATCATTGTACAAGTCTCATCGCAAACTGCATAACCTCAGCCCCGGTGCCAATAAGCCTGTTTCCCGACATTCATGGACACTCTCTGATTGAACTTTGGTGACATCTGAGTCTATAAGGGGTTGTCTTCATCCTCATGTAGCTGATGCAGACTTGGTGGTAGTAACGAGGCAGTACCATTCCACTCCTCAATTTGCCACTTCCGGGTGGCTTCTGCCCTCTGCATCATGCCCTGGAGGACACCTTCCACTGTCCCCAGCAGCCCCCTGCCACATTCCCCTTGGACATCGATGAGGACCTGCTCAGTCCGCGTGGCCCTACCTCAGTGCACCGCAAGTCACTGTCCTGTGGCGGTGTGCCTATGCCGGCCGCAGTGCAATCGGGGCCACTAACTCTGTGCAGCTCAAGTCAGGGACTCTGCCATCTGAGATATTGGATGGCCTCTGAGACGATGGCCTTGGGTTACCAACGCCATGTGTCTGTGGCCCTGCTCTGTCCGCTGCCTCTGGCCTACACTGCAGTCCACCAGGGCTCACACATCAAATCGAGTCCTGACCGGCCCGGACGTCGCATCACTGCAGGAGGCACACGCCTCCACCGCCAGACCACCTCCAAACGCCAACTGCCAGAGTCGAAACAGCTGTACTGGCAGACTAACGGAGTTGCTCACACCTGTCGTGGATACCATCATCTGCCTGATACCCTCCTCAGCACTCCAGGTGCCACTGACTCAGTGCACCATGAGTCATTGTCCATTTTTGTTTTGGTTATTTGCTGTGGAGAGCTCATGTAGCAATGTCACCTGTGGTAAATAAAATATTACCCTGGCATAATTTCTAGGCATTAACAATTATCATGCATCAAGTGAGAGGCAGAGTCCGTGGTATCTGAGTTAAAATGGGCTTTATTCCAATAACTCGAGTCATGGGAGAATATGTTCCATCACCACTGAGGTTCAGGAAGGGTCTTCTAACATTTAATAACAAAACATCATATATACACTTTTTACTCCTTGTACATAGGGAGCTCGAGGCAGAGCAAGACGGAAAATGAGATAAGAGCATGTGGGCGTGCATGAGGGTGTGTACTTTGATGAGTCATAGGTAGGTGATAGGTAGGTGTCATAGGTGGGTGGGTACTTAGAGGAGGAGTCTGCATGACCAGCTGGAACTCTGCCCTACTTGTGTGCAACTTGGACATGACGTGCAATTGATGTGTAACTGGGAGGAGAGCTGACTTTCAGTCTAGTAGAGAGATCTCTTGTGTCAGGGCGACCAGCACGTCTAGTACAACTGATATCTAGAGTCAGGGAATGTATTATCTGAAGCAAAGGTCGCTCAACATTAAAAGACAGAAAGGCATATATTTCTTCGTTCATTACATGGGGGCTGTGAGCTTTCTTATGGATGCAAGTACTGTGATTTACTTTAATGGAGACAGAGAGGCTAGGCCCTATCTTAGCAGACGGGTTCTGTTTACCTTTTTCACCGGACTGAAATGTGATTCTGCAGAGCAGACAGATAACTGTTATTCATAATACTGTCTTGGCAGGCCTCTTGCTGACGTAATTGCAGCTTTCAGAGTGCCAGGAGTCATGAAAACCCTTAATTCAGGAAAGTGGCTTGGGTTGCGCCATAAAAAGAGGTTCATTACGATATTTATTTAAAAGTGCACAATGCAAATGCAAATACATGGGCCTTCATGTTAGCTTAACTTTTGGGAAACTTGATGACAGGCACCTTAATGCAGGACGTGATTGCAGAGGCCTTGTGATTCAGGCCACTTAAGAGAAATATGCATGGGTGACATGCACATACATGTAACATAGGGTACACGCAGGGGGCATCTTGGTCAGGCAAAATTTCATTTTCCTCATTACCTCCTTGTCCCCTACGTAACCCTTTAGGATACATCTATATTCATGAGACCGTATAGTTGATCATACAGCATCATTTGTTCGTCCTTAACCCTTTGTATACTTGGATGTGGAATACAGGCAGTTGCACATAGGCCGCAAATGGCCGGGCCACACTGCAGACAGAGACAGCAACCAAATATCATAAGTAGAATCATTCCTAGGAAGGTCAACACTTTCCATCCCCAGGCAGATATCACACCCCAGAGCCAACTGGACCAAGTCCATGTGCCTGGGTCTTGATGTATGACATGAGCAATCTTGTGGAGTCTTGTTATTGCTGCGTACACAGATGGCGCGTTATTTGGGATGAAAATGCAACAACTAGATCGGATCACGCTACAAGCTCCGCCCCTATCCGCCAGGATGACGTCGAGGACAAGACGATTTTGAAGGACAACAAGTCTCATAGCAGATTGCTCCTGCGTCAAGTTCGCCAGGGCAGATGCAGTCACATTCACTACTGCTTCCAGGGTTCTTGTTAATTTGCGTATCAGTTTACTGTTTTGGACGGGGCCAACAAAGAAAAAGAAACCTTTGTTGAAATCTGTATATTGCTCCCATGCTGTTTCAGTCTGATCGATACCTGCAGAATCTGTCTCCCTCTTTTGTCTAACGTGTTCTAGTCGTGAATCTCTATGATAGTGGGATGGGGCTAGAAAAACAGGTGGCAATAAGAATGCTATATAACAAGTCCCACCCCAGTCTAAGGGCAGATGTACATAGGCTGTCTGACCGCAAATGAAATAGGTATGGCGTGATGTTTTGAAAGAAGAAAGTCCTTTATCGTCAAACTCTATCACAGTTTTACACTCGCTGTGTCCCATAAGTACTGAGCCTTTCTTACTAACACATAAATCACCTTTTGCTGGTAGAACTGAAATAAACGGTGGACCTGTATGTTGCTTGGGTTGAACATTTAACATTATAAAGGTAACGGATGCATTTCCCTGCTCATACTCTTAATTTTCTAAATCAGTTCCCTTCCTTTGGGGGAATCCGTCTTTGTCTGGAAAACATGCTTCATTCATTACTTTATTCAGGTTTCCATATATCCAGCCACCTGGATAAGCTATGTACTTTCTATCAATTGAGGTCATTAAAGCAAACCATGCTCCACACGAACCATTGTGTGAGAACGGTAAAGAATAGAATGGCAGAACTCCCTTTGTTTCTTGATAAGGTGGCATTTGGCCACATACCCAGCAATCAGTTGCATTGCTGGTCTGGTGAGAATGTTGTAACATTCGAATAAAAGTATTGTTACGTAGTGCAAGTCGATATGACAATTCATGAGGTGGCAGGTCACTAAATGTATGCTCTGCGGTGCTGTTACTGGAAGAGTGTATATGTGAGGAAATAGGGAAAAAAACATGTAGCAATAAACTGACACAGATTATAACAACGCACAGAATAAAAAGAATGATCAAGGTAACTATACATCTACTGTGTAATATCTTGCAGTATTTTGCTTCTTATCTCTCTTCTTGCTATTCTCGTATGTGATCTTATACATGTTAGAAATCTAGTCTAACCGATTCACCACCTAGTGGACTTAAACAATTAAACTACGTCTGACTTACTAGATCTTAATTTGGATTTATACTCCTGCTGTGGAGTCTTTTCTAGCAAAGGCGGCGCAGGAGGCGCAAGCGGCGCAAAGTCTGTATGGTCCTTATTGTCTATCAAAGTTCCAGAGTACTTTTTGCAATGCTGAAGATGAATTCAGCCTTTACGTCCTTCCACCAACTTCGGCGTCTTCCAACGTGGCTCAAGGGGGCTTGAACGATCAAAATTCCGGACACAAGTATAGAATCCTCTGGTGCTATGGCATGTTCCTTGACCTGGGTGTTGTCAGGGAAGGCGGCAGCAACCTGTGAACAACAAGAGAGTAGTGCAGACATCAAGGAAGCCAGGTAATCTGTCAGCATGTTACTGTCAACATCAGTAATTTTCTTTGGCATAGGCGTACCCCACATATTTGGCGGTCTACCGAAAACTACTTCATAAGGAGATAGGCCTGTTCTGGAAAGAGCTACCATACGCATGTAAAAGAGGGCAACCGGCAAGGCTACCATCCAATCCACGCCTTTTTCTGCACAGATCTTTGCGAGTTTTGTCTTAATTGTCTGATTATGTCTTTCTACAAGGCCTGCTGCTTCTGGGTGTCGGACACAATGGAACTTCCAGGTATAACCTAACAGAAGAGACACTTGTTTCATTAGTTCAGAGGAAAATGGCTGCCCGTTATCTGAATAGATGACACGGGGCAATATCTGGGGAAGAACTCGCGCACCAATTGCCTGGCTGTTGTCACAGCAGTGTAATCTGGAACTGGATATGCTTCTGTCCATCTAGATAGTGCACACACTACTACCAAGACATACTTGTAACCTCTACATCTGTCCATTTGGATATAATCCATCTGGAGAACCTCAAAAGGGTGGTCAGGAGGATGAAATCCGCCTTGTTCCACCGGAATGCCTTTTCCTGGATTGAACTGGCAACAGATCATACATGTTCGCACTTTCTGTTTCACTGCTGCACGTAGGTGCTTGTTAAACCAAATATTCTGTAAGCTGTCTATCATTGCCTTCTCTCCTAAGTGTGCTGGACTATCTGCTGTAGTTATGATTACTTGTACCATAGAATCTGGGAGAAACCATGTACTTTTTCCCTTAGTCATCCAACCTTGGTCAGTCTGGACCCCTTCTTGTTCAGTCCACTTCTTTATCTCATCTGTGGTGGCATGTGTCTGTATGTCGAGTACATCTTGAGTGTGATCCCTGACTGTCATACATGTTGTCAGCAACGGTACCTCTGTCCTTGTCGTGTCTGTTGGTGTCTGGGGTGTAAGTTTAGCTGTTCGGTCTGCCAGGTCATTACCCTGGGAAATGGTGTCTGTAACTTTGGTGTGAGCTTTGCACTTCAGGATAGAAATGGCTGTAGGTAAATGTATGGCTTCTAACAGGGCTTGGATAAGCTGGCCATGCTGAATCTTGGTCCCATGGGAGGTCAAGAAACCTCTCTCCCTCCATAGTACCCCGAAATCATGAACAACGCCAAAAGCGTATTGTGAGTCAGTATAAATGTTTACTTTCAAGTCCTTAGCTCTTATGCAGGCTTGTGTCAGAGCGATGAGCTCTGCTGCTTGTGCTGATAGTGTGTCTATTTTCTGTGTCTCTATGACTTCTGTAGCAGTGGTCACAGCATAGGCTGCTACTAACTCTCCTGCACTCGTTCTCATGCATGATCCATCTACATAGAGCGTTAGGTCTGGGTCTGGAAGTGCAATATCTGTCAGGTCTTGTCTTGGTTTCGTCACTATATTCATAACTTCCACACAGTCATGTGGTGGTGCATTTACTGTACTTGAGGGCAAAAGTGTTGCAGGATTCAGAATATTACAACGTCTGATCTCTATGTGTGGTTGAAATAATGTCAGTTCATATCCTGTCAGTCTCGCTACAGTCAAGTGTTGTGTCTGAGTCCTGTTTAAGAGAACATCCACTGCATGTGGAACCTGTACTGTCAGAGGGTGTCCTAGCACTATTGAGTCACTTTGTCTTATGGCTAGGGCTGTTGCTGCAACTGATTTCAGGCACGCAGGCAGAGCCTGGGCCACTGGATCTAGTGTACTGGAAAAGTAAGCACATGGCTTGTGTTTTCCTGCTTGAACTTGTGTGAGGACAGATAACGCTGTTCCATCTTGTTCAGTTACAAAAAGCATGACATTTTTCTGCTGTAACATGGAGTCGCTAAAACTGGCGCTTGACATAATGCTCTTTAATTCCTCAAATGCCAAGGTGTGTTCTTGTGTCCAAGGGAGGACAGTCAAAATGGCTGCCTCCTTTGTTGTCAATTGTATGAGGGGTTTGGCTAGATATGCATACTGGGGAAGTGAGGCCAATAAATGCACAAACTTCCTTTTGTGTCCTGGGCTGTGAAAGGTTAGTAATGACCTGTATGTGATCTTGTGTTAGCTGTCTACCCTCCTTGGAAAGCAAGTGTCCTTGCGCACCACTTGCTTTTCACAGAATTGCAACTGTCAGTGATGCATTTTTGCAGTCTGGTTCAGATCTGGTTCAGATTTAAATAAAAAAATGAGGATGTCATCTACATCCTGGATCAGGGCTGTATTGGCAGGCATATAAATACTGTCCAGCTGTCTCTTTAATGCTTGACTGTAAATACTAGGGCACATTGTCATTCATCTAACAAAAATAAATTATATAAAAATAAATAAATATAAATGAATTTTCAATTCAAAAGCACAATTTTTATTTTGGGGAAACCTCTTTCCAAAAGCTCTGCAGTTTATAAAAATCCCACTCTAAATCTTGGGAATAGTATGACCATGCTACCCACAATATGTTCGCTAAATGTATTTGAATAAAAACCAAATTATTCTAGCATAGACAGAATGGGCTGGAGCCTCGCTACTCCTCACTCCTTTGAGAAGCAGCCCCTCCCTCTAGAAAGATGGTCGCGCTCGTAGTTTTGAATCAACTCCAAGCCGGGCTTCACTGTGATCTAAAATTGAATGACTGCCAGATGCTTAACACATTGCAAGAGCAAAACTCCTGGCAATTATTCTGTTTACACTACTGAGGGACAAACTATTCATTTGCAAGCGTGACTTATCTGAAGTCAATGAAGCTCTCAGTGTTGACTGTAAGGAAGAGCAACTTTTTTGTACACAAGTCAGAGGGGCTGGGGAGGTAACTTCGCTACGAACTCACTCCTTGCTCACCTACCCCTCCCCTCAGAGCCAGGAGCTGGCTCAGTGTCAAACATAACAAATAGGAGACAAGCCTCTCACTCTTCTCTGCTTCTCTAAAATTGGGTCGCTGCCAACGCTGAGCTCATTGAAAGAGTCAAGCGTCTGCCAAGGAAGCTAGTGTCAGTCGGAGGAGTAGCCCTCCCTTTACATAAACATTTTCTCCGTGGCTCATCAAGTTTTTTTTTTTCTTTTTTTTTTTCTTGCGAAGGAAGCCTGACTCAGCTGGAGGACAGCCAATAATTGTCCGCGGAAAAGAATTGGAGAATGGCCAATAATAACAAGACAGGCACGGCTTGTGCTCCAAGAGGGAAAAGCCCTCCCTTTACATAAACATTTACTGGGAGCCAGGACCTCGGACGGACTGTCTCAAGGTCAAAAAACACATTCAGTGTAATTCAAAACATATCTGTTCCCAGGCCAGAGAGCTTAACCAACATTCTCTAACTCAACTGAAGCAAATTTAAAACGTGGTAAAAAGCATTCTAAAATCAGTAGTTAATAAGGACATATTTTTTTGTAACTAAGTGACATGCTAGCATTATAAAATAATTCTGTACTGCTACTTAAAAGCTCCACTTTCTAAAAAAACACTTTTGTCTAACTAATTCAGCTAGAAGGCAAGACATTTGAAACATGGGCATTTGTTTAGCATGCAAATTAACACACAAAAAAGGGACAATTTGCTTCTGCACACAAGGCTATGCATTTTGCAGTTGAGAGAAAAAAACGAATTATCATGGACTGTTGGGTTGGGACTGTTCTCTGCATACATCAACTGAAGCTTCTCCACTAAATGTTTATCTGAAACCATCTGTGTAAGCATTGCAGCCTAACTGACCTCTGAATCAGACATAATAAATCCTATTTTCAAAGGCTGGTGGACATATATCAGGCAGCATGTTTAATGAACACTGCTTTTACCGTGCAAGATTATACCTTTCTATCAGCAGCCTGTCAAAGTACATAGGTGAGCCTTGAAACTAAATGAATGTAAATTAAACTAATGTAGGGGACACTTAGCAATGCATTAAGATGGTAGTGTATTATAGCTATCAAAAAGGGCCACGTTCATTAATTTACAAATAGCCACTTTCCTAAGTGAGTGGGATAACTGTCACACGCTATTCTAAAGGGCAGCTTGCATTGGGAAAAATAATAATTTATATTTTGCAGAAACATTCCTATTTAAAAAACACACGGTTTTATTACACTAATTAAAAACGCATTCTATGAAGGGTCTGTTTTATATTTTCTTCTCAACCGTGAAAACATTAAAGCACTCTCCGTGCAAAACCCTTATCTCAATAAGACTGGTTTATTTACAACTAACGACCTCTGAGTGAAACACATTAAATCAAGTGTTCCAAGGCAAACCCTTACGAATACACTACTTTACTCTCCATGCAAGATGTTACCATTCAATCTGCAAACTGACAAAGCACATAGGCAGACCCAGAATGAACAAGTTAAAGAAACCTTCAGTCATTTAAACACTCACTGACTTTTAGTGTCAGTTCACAGAACCATGCATGGTAAACAATATGTTAAAACAAATACTGCCTTCTCAATACAATATATTAACCCTTTGGCAGCTGAAGCACAATCATTCCCCAATGACTGCAGTACATGGGAAAGTCATGAACTCATCTCTCCACGTTATCACATAACACGTACGCCCATCTTCAAAACGTTTTCTCCAAGCACTTGAAAGAGATCCAGCTCTCTCCTGCCTAACATAATGATAACATGCTCTGCACAAAACATAACCACATGGCGCTATTCACAAGCCATATTCACAAGAAACTCAACAAGTCATAATAATGACATGCTCTTCATAAACCATATTTACAAGGAGCTACATTTAAGAAAATTCAACAAACTACTCACAAGTCTCAATCACAAGGCGCAACACACATGGATGTAACAAAACTATTCACAAGTCTTAAGCACAAAGCGCAATTCACAAATAATTCAACCAGTTACTCACAAGGCACTTGCGCAGTCCAGAAGGGACTTGTCTAGATAAAAGGAAATGAACGCTTCAGATGCTGTCGGCTTCCTTCTACATACTCTAAAGGGTACAGGTGGTGGCGTTCGCGACCTACTGGGTCTTTCTCAGGTGGTCACTTCAGCTAGTTCTTCTGACAGGACGGGATAAATACCAGTAACAACGGCATTTCATTCTCTATCAGTCCATTCTGTTTTCCTATGTGACTCTTTGCGCCATAACTCAATGGCATCTTTCTGAGAGGGTCTTGACTTCCTCTTCCATAGCGCTTCCTCTACTCATACATTATACATATAATGACCAGGTGTGTCTCTAGGCGGGATGTTAACTGACTCTTCTAGTATACCTTTTCTGGTCCCTATCTGACGTAATTTCGAAAACAGTGGCATGTTGAAACTTATTGCGTTGGTTTCACCTCAATGAAAACACAATACACGAGAATAAACTGAAACAATCAACAATCATTCACACAATAAACATTGTAACATTAAAACAAACACAAAATCTGAACTGATACAGAGAACTAAACATGTACTTGAAAAACTTTGTGCACTGGAATACAGTACAACCATACCGGTCTCAGAAATGAGACACATCTTTACAGTGCCCACGTTTTACCGTGGACCCGTCTTGACCGCGCTCATGTAAATGAGGCACGTCTTTACCGTTTTCACGAATAACGTGAACCCGTCTTGACCGTTTCCACCTTTTACAGTGGACCCGTCTTGACCGTTTTCATACAAAATGAACCCGTCTTGAAACTTGATGCATTCCCCATAGTGGTACTCACCGGGAAGCAGGACTTGAAACTTGAAGGCCTCGGACCTCTACGCATGCGCCTTGGAACAGGTGGACCTCTGGAGACCTCGGACCTTGCTCTCTCACGGGTTGGGCTCTGGTTGAGACGATCCGCGTTCCTCACCGCCTCGCATGGATGCCTGGTCGCAGTCCGTCCTCCTCCTGGGCCTGAGGGAGTAGCGGGAAATCCCGATGGCGTGTACACTTTAAAGTCCGTCACGGCTGTAGAAGGGGGCAAAGCTGGACCTACACCTCCGGCGCGTGGGGAAAGGGATTGTCCTGGTCGGGCGCCAAATTAATGTGGTAAATAAAATATTACCCTGGCATAATTTCTAGGCATTAACAATTATCATGCATCAAGTGAGAGGCAGAGTCCGTGGTATCTGAGTTAAAATGGGCTTTATTCCAATAACTCGAGTCATGGGAGAATATGTTCCATCACCACTGAGGTTCAGGAAGGGTCTTCTAACATTTAATAACAAAACATCATATATATACTTTTTACTCCTTGTTCATAGGGAGCTCGAGGCAGAGCAAGATGGAAAATGAGATAAGAGCATGTGGGCGTGCATGAGGGTGTGTACTTTGATGAGTCATAGGTAGGTGATAGGTAGGTGTCATAGGTGGGTGGGTACTTAGAGGAGGAGTCTGCATGACCAGCTGGAACTCTGCCCTACTTGTGTGCAACTTGGACATGACGTGCAATTGACGTGTAACTGGGAGGAGAGCTGACATTCAGTCTAGTAGAGAGATCTCTTGTGTCAGGGCGACCAGCACGTCTAGTACAACTGATATCTAGAGTCAGGGAATGTATTATCTGAAGCAAAGGTCGCTCAACATTAAAAGACAGAAAGGCATATATTTCTTCGTTCATTACATGGGGGCTGTGAGCTTTCTTATGGATGCAAGTACTGTGATTTACTTTAATGGAGACAGAGAGGCTAGGCTCTATCTTAGCAGACGGGTTCTGTTTACCTTTTTCACCGGACTGAAATGTGATTCTGCAGAGCAGACAGATAACTGTTATTCATAATACTGTCTTGGCAGGCCTCTTGCTGACGTAATTGCAGCTTTCAGAGTGCCAGGAGTCATGAAAACCCTTAATTCAGGAAAGTGGCTCGGGTTGCGCCACAAAAAGAGGTTCATTACGATATTTATTTAAAAGTGCACAATGCAAATGCAAATACATGGGCCTTCATGTTAGCTTAACTTTTGGGAAACTTGATGACAGGCACCTTAATGCAGGACGTGATTGCAGAGGCCTTGTGATTCAGGCCACTTAAGAGAAATATGCATGGGTGACATGCACATACATGTAACATAGGGTACACGCAGGGGGCATCTTGGTCAGGGAAAATTTCATTTTCCTCACACCGCTGGCAGAGTGGGAGACCTGGGACGATGATGAGGAAGATGACGCAGGGGTGACACCCCCCACTGCAGCTGCATCAGAAATATCCCTAAGGGACACAATCCTAGACATTTTCTTCATGAGCGCGCTCAGCTCTAGTGCCCCAACCTCGGTGCACTGCAACTCATGGACACTTCTGTTTGCTCATTGGGTGACCTCTGCACTTGTTCTGGCTACCGGGATGATGCTCAGCTGTTGTCTCTGTAATGCTGGTGTTTTCTGTTTTCGATTTTCTTCACTGCTGTAGTTGTTGCCAGCATAAGCAACTCTGTGAGGGCTGGCTTACACTCACTCCACACACATCCAGCAAAGGCATCACTTTACATGTGACCCTGCCAATAAAGGGGCCGGGTGCACGTGCCCGTAGCCAGTCCCACCAACTATATAAGTGTGTCCATGTGGTCATAATGTATGCATGAGGGCCCGGGCCTTACAACATTACACTGTGCTGTGTAGAGCGGGCGCAACCATGCCCCAGCTGGCAGCGGGTACGACCTTGGACATGAAGCTTTGTTGTAAGCCACTCAATACGTAGGAGGAGTATACTGGGCCGTCGAACGGAGGTCCAGCATGGGTGTGTGAATGGTACTTCCGGGGCTCTGGGCGTGGTTCAGTACAGGAAATGTGCAAATGCATGTGTCTCTGTCGCAGTGTGGGTCTCCTTTGTGGGGTGTAGGTGGTCCCTGATGGGACTTAGACACACTGTATGTGATGTAGTTCAGCTTTCCTGAGCTCTGACCCCACCCGCACCTGTTTGGCCACCTTCTTTTGGCATTCTGACACCTGGTTTCTGAATTCGATGTGTGCCTCGGTGGAGTGTTGAGAGCAGGCCATGGTGGCGGGTGCTTCCTGCTGTGTGCTTCCTGCTGTGTGCTTCCTGCTGTGTGATCTGTGGAGGGGCGGGGTTCTCATCTATGTAGATTGGCTGCCCTACTCCTGGGGGTGGGTTACCTAAGATGTCCGTGAGCTGTTGAAGGGCATCGGTGTAGTAGGTGTGGTGGTCGTCTCCAGCATCACTGATCATTTGTCTGATCTGTTCTGCTGGAGGTGTAGTATGTCCCTCTGCAATGTGAAGGGGAGATGCATGTTGACATGTGTTGACATGTATGTTGGCACATTGTTCTTGTTGACATGCAGACTGTATGGCAATGTACATTGCAACTGTTTGGGTGGTGCTGGCAATTTGATGCGGGATAGTGGACATTAGGACTACGTGACGGATGTGAGGTTGTCCACATACATTTCAATCAGTTTCCTGCTCTGTTAGATGCGATAGGCCTGTTTCTGCGCATGAGCGGAGCCAGTTGTGTCCCCTGTTCTGCAGTGTCGGTGTTGCACTTTGTACCACATTGTCATGGGATGTGCTGTGATTGCCATGTGTGTGTGCTGCAGTGTGCCACTGGGATCAGGGACATATGGGTGTGCAGTGTTCTACACGTCGTTGTGCATGTGTGTCATTGTGCCCATCTCCCCCCCGTCCCCCCAGTCCCTAGTCATTACTCACCCTGTTGATGTTGTGTCAGGTCCTATCGAGCTGAGTCCATACTCCCAACTCCTTGCACCGTCTCCACATTGATGCCTGTGGCCTCCATTTCCTCCAGCTCCTCCCTTGGCACAGGACTACCACCTCCTGTTGCCGTTGCTGCCTTGCTGTTGGCTGTGGGTTAGTGCTTGGTTTTGCTTTTCACATCATGCCAGCGCCTCTTGGCCTCCTTCTCGACACTTCAACTGCATTCACGTTAGTCTACTTGTGGGTAAGTTGATGGTAGTGCACTGTCACCTCTGTGACGCTGATCTAGTTTTGCTGCGGACTGCACCCTGTCTTCCTCTTCCTCTTCTCTTTGGCCTTCCCTGACCCAGAGGTTCCTTGCTGGTGGTCTGTGGGGCTTGTGGCGTTCGTGTAGGCCTCTGCACTAGGTCCGGGTGCATCGATGGTGCTACACACTTTGAATTGTTTTTGGTGTGTTCTTTTTGTTGCGTTTATAGTGCATTTTCCTGCCTTGTGCGTGGGATTTGCAGGCCTGTCAGGTTTTCGCTGCTTTTTGTATCGCAATTGGCCTCATCGTAACATTTTTTGCGTTGGTGTTTTGCATTTTTGCAGTGTCGCGTTGTCTTTATCACGGACATTTGACTCGTTGTCGTGGGCCTATCGCATGGTACCTGCGTGCTGTAAATACAGAGTTAACACTGCGTTGTTTTCCAGCGATATGAAGAGTTGCGTTAAGCTAATTCTGCAGTAATTATCACACGTTCTTGAGAATATTCCCATGTGTATTTGAACTGATATGAGATTCCTTGTGCCTTGGGGAGATTTATGGCTCCTGAGAGGGACTTTTACCCCAGTTTAGGGTATAAAATCAGGTATTTGGGGGTAGTGTTTTTAGGCATAAATTGAATTGATGGCATATTCTTATCTACCTTCTAAATGTAGTAACTTTAGTAAGTCTTACAGTACTTTATAAATAGGGCTCCCGATGTTATTGCATTTATTTGTTTGACATTTCCGTCTGTATTTATCCATATTTATTTTTTGTCCACTTTATCTGTATTTATCAATTTTTAGGTCTCGCCTACGCAGCGCGCATGCTCTGCATAGGAAAAAGACCTATAGAAATGGCTTCGGCTTTTTAGCCAAAAACGCGCACGGATTGCATTACTTTCAATGACAATGCGTGCATGGTTGGCGATTCCCTTGTGGGAGCAAACTTTGGCAACATATGTTTGCCTGCTGCCGAAAGGGAATCGCTGTGTGTTGTCTCGCACTCCCCCCCATCCCTCCCACTTTGCCCAGTACTGTTTCACTTTCACGGCCGCTTGGCCGTGTTTGTGTTTCAGCGCTTGTTTTATGCTGGAAAGGTTCCCTGCCTCTTGCAAAGCAAAACACTTGTGATATGTTTATTTGCTTACCTCTGTGCTTTTTTTGTTCCCCTAGTTCGGTTTAATTTTGATTTTGAAGCCTTTTTCATAGGTGTTCACCTGCTGAAGTGGGACGCGTGAAATAGTCTAGGTAAATAAAATTGCGGTAGGGTTTCTAACCATACCAACCCTTCGCGGGGGTTGGGGGTTGCTCAGAGGGCACAGGGGCTGCCCATCTTCTATGGCTTGTCATGTGCACGGTACATGTGCATTTTAACAGGGTCATAATAGCTTTCAGGTAGTCCAATGGTAAGAACTTTATTTCTGGCCGACAGGAAGCAAATGGTGAGCTCGTTTTCTCAAGATATAATGCACACAAGCACACCCTCGTGCCCACACACACACACACACTGGGGACGTTTTGAGAAGCTGGCGCTAGATGTCTCCCTCTAACGTGCCCGCTAGGGAAAGTAGACAGAAGCACAGCAATGAAAAACAGCCCAGTGCAGCTCCTGGTCAAAACAATACATCCTAGATTTTGAATCCACAAACGAAGACCGTTAATTATCATCGATAAGCTGCTGGAAGACGAATACCAAGCACGGTAGTTGAGATGTGTACGTCACTTTTTGCGGCATTATAGTGCGCCAGATATTGGCTCCTAGCGCAACTGTCAAAAAAGAAAGGGGTTGTGAGTACGTTAATGTCTGGAAATTATTATCACTAAAATTGTAGTTTATATTTTGGTATATCAGTGCTTGCCCCTCCTACTCCACTAGTCTGTGCAGTGTCTATGAGGCCTGGCGATGCGTGTCTCTCTGTGTGGTCCTGCACATAGACCCCACGAGCATGCCCTCTCGGACAGCAGAGGTAAACACTGCATGTTTGGCTCACCGGTTAATGTTTACAACAAGCCCGTTTATTGTATGACACAATTGTTATGAGTCAGCGGCAGGCAGGGGCTTTAAAGAGTTTATAGTCTGCGTATGCCCTGTATTGTGCCCAGTGTGCCATTCTTATCGGTCCTACCAGGGAGCCACCGGGAACGGCAGAGGGACAGGGTACCAGGCTCTCCTTGGAAGGGAAGGGGCTGGGTATCTCAGGAGACATTTGTAATTGTCAGCAGAACGCCGGGATGGTATCACTGGGCCTGGTGGGACATGCATGTTTTAAGACAACATGAACTGGTATGACAAGATGCCCCCGTACACACACACACTCTCTCGCCTCTCCCTGTTTCTCACTCGGACAATGGACCCTCATCCCCCTCTCCTCTCCTTACTGTGCCTCTCTAAGCTCACTCCCTTCTCCATTTCCACTCAGCCCCTGCCACCTCAGCTCCCCCGTAGGCATTCCATCCTCTCCAGCTCTTTCGTTCAAACCCCACTCATCCCAGTGCAGGGGCCCTCCTCCTTTCCCCCTCTCCTCCCCACTCTCTCCTCACCCCCCACTTATCATCCATGCTCTCTCCCCTCAGACTCCCTCTCCTCATCCCCCACACATCCGGGTGCAAGGCCCTCCTATCCCCCTCTCCCCCTTTCCCCCTCTCCCCCTCTCCCCCTCTCCCCCTCTCTCCTCTCAGACTCCATCTCCTCAACCCCCACTCATACCAGTGAGTAGTGTGGCTCACTGGTTAGAGGCAGCAGGCCCGAGAGCAGAAGTCAGCCTGGGACCAGGGTTCAATTCCCGACGCGGCAGGGTCGTGGACCTTGGTCAGCGGACTCGATAATTCTCGCTTCGGTGCTTACTCTAATCAGAGGTTCCACTCGGCAACTCTGGGCATTAGCTTGCCTAATCTCCACAACGGCCCCACCAATTCCGGGGATGCCTGGCTCCACCTTGGGGACTCCCAGCAAGGGACCATCCCACAGGGAAAGCCAGGACGGGTTCCCCAGAGTTATACAGCGCCGGGACGCCCCGTTGCTGGGGCAGCTGTGCGCTTTACAAGTATACTACACACACACACACATCCTCACTGCAGGTCCCTCCTCTCCCCCTCTCTCCTCTCAGACTCCCTCTCCTCAGCCCCCCGCCCCCCACTCCTCAGCCTCCACGCTGCCCTCGCTCAGACCTCTGTGGAGACCCCACTCTGCACTCACCCTTGGCCGAGTGGCAGCTTCGGATCTGTCTAATAGGCTCATATTTCGGGAATGCAGGCTGCGGCCGGAATTACAAATATTTAGAGATTCGCACCTGGGTGGATCGAATCCGTGCTTATTGCAGGATGCTAGTATCTCCTGGGGCCAACAGCCCTATGAAATGAGATATTAAATGGTCTAAAACAAGAATATTGAAACTATTAACACTTAAAGGACAGCCATCCCCATTAAGACCCAGCCCCATCCTACTATCAGAGACATCATCTTCTGCCACAGAACTGTAATTGAAACAGTTTGCCCAAGCCCGCCCGAGATGCAGGATTCATTGATAAAATCTTATAACACAAATTACGCTGCTGCAGCTAGCTAGCAACACTTTGTTGCACAGCCAACTCAACTCTTCACTTTTAGAATATCGGTCAAGAGCAGGCTGCAGCACACTCAGAGCAGTTATTCAGGCTGCGGAAGGAACCGGCTTTAACACAGGCTACCGTGACCACCGACTCCTGACGCAACGTCTGATGTGTTCGGCGATCATTCACCCCCAAGGTTTCCTTTCCACCAGTGTTGTAGAAAGCTACCAACAACCAACACAGGAAAAATAATAGGCATAACATTATTCTAAATGTCATGTCAGAAGGGGCAAAAGAGATGACTGCCACAAGAAAAAAATAAGCAGTAGCATAGCCAATTGGTCTTGCTTTTGGGACCTTCTAAGTATTTAGTTATGCAGCACAATATGCTTGGTGCAATAACAACTGTTGCATGGCTAAACACTTAAAAGGTCACAAAGGCGAGACCTATTGGCTATGCCAATGCTTGTTATTGTGGTGTTTGTGAAAAAAGTAAAGCTGAAACAGGTATATTTATGCAATCATGCTTGAATGGCTGCCAGGTTTCAGTGATGTGAACACCCGCAGAAGATACTACTGCTGTTTAAGCCTCTTCCCTAAAATTCATTGCTTTTTTAACCCTGTTACATATCAATCCATACAGTTATTGCCCTGGCAGTTATGGCAAAGTGTATTTAGAATCACTCACAAAGCATTGAATTTCTGTATTTATCCACATTTAAAAATAAATACAGACAAGAAAATAAATGGTTTTCTGTCTGTATTCATCTGTAAAAATCAGTAAAAACGGAAAATAGGAAGCCTCTTTTATAAAGTATTTGTTAGAATTTGTGCTTTTAAGGATACATGCTGCTTGTGGCATTTCGTTTATCCAATGTAAAGTGAATCAGGAGACTTAGGGGTCTATTACGACCGCGCGCCATTGTATAGGCAAATGGGACTGCCTGCTATGTGTGCAGCGGTCCCGCATATCCAATTAGGATGCGCCTGCCACACTGGCGGGCGTATCCTTCATTTTTAGGTCTCGGCCTAGCGTTACACTGCGCAGCAGTGTTCGCGCAGCCGAGATTTAATGTTTACAGTATTGGGGGCTTAAACCCACCCTCTTCTCCATTGGCTGGCCTCGTAAATGCTGGCCAGCCATTGGAGGAGAGGGGCGTCAATCCATTTAAGCCCCGTATTTTTGGGACAGAGGGGTGTGTTTTTGCTCTTCTTTCTCTCCCTGATGTCCTCGGGAGAGAGCAGGCCTCTCATCACGCTGCCTGAACGCGCAAGTCGGCCCTCTGATTGGTGTTCCGTATTAACCAATCAGAGGCTTGACTGGCGCGTGGAGGCAGTGTGAGCAGACTCTGCCTCGCTTTTCTTGCCTCTGCCCAGAGGCGCAGGGAGAAGCCTGCGGGAGCCGCTGCACTGCCGGAGGTGACCCGGAAATGGACGGGCCTCGGCAGAAGCTGTAGGAAGTAAGCTGGTTGACATGCGGGACTCCCGTGCTAGGGAAGAGCCCCGCCGGTCTAAGCCTCGTCCCGATGTGGAGGACGCTGGCCTTGGCATCGCAACCCGGAGAGCGTAGTTCCCAGAGCAGCCCGGTGAGTGCAGAGGGCTGTGCCCTGCTTGTGATCCAGTTTTTGTGCCTCTGTGCCCCCCTGCCTCCTCATTGCTTGTGCTTGCTGCCCCCTCGTTGCTTGTGCTTGCTGTCCTGCCCCGCCTCGTTCGTTGTACTTGCTGTGCTGCCCACTCATTGCTTGTGCTTGCTGTCCTACCCCCTCGTTGCTTGTGCTTGCTCTCCAACCCCCCTTGTTGCTTGTGCTTGCTCTCCTGCCCTCCCTCGTTGCTTGTGCTTGCTCTCCTTCCCCCCCTCATTGCTTGTGATTGCTGTCCTGCCCCGCCTCATTCGTTGTGCTTGCTGTCCTGCCCCCTCGTTTTTGTGCTTGCTGCCCCCTCGTTGCTTGTGCTTGCTGTCCTGCCCCCCCTTGTTCGTTGTGCTTGCTGTCCTGCCCCCTCATTGCTTGTGCTTGCTGTCCTGCCTCCCCCCTCGTTCGTTGTGCTTGCTGTCCTCCCCCTCGTTGCTTGTGCTTGCTCTCCTACCCCCCTGTTGCGTGTACTTGCTCTCCTGCCCTCCGTTGCTTGTGCTTGCTGTCCTGACCCCCCCTCGTTGGTTGTGCTTGCTATCCTGCCCCTGCCCCCTCGTTGCTTGTGCTTGCTGTCCTGCCCTCCCCCCTCATTCGTTGTGCTTGCTGTCCTGCCCCCTCATTGCTTGTGCTTGCTGTCCTGCCTCCCCTTGTTCATTGTGCTTGCTGTCCTGCCCCCATGTTGCTTGTGCTTGCTGCCCTGCCCCCCCTTGTTTGTTGTGCTTGCTGTCCTGCCCCCTTATTGCTTGTGCTTGCTGTCCTGCCCCCTCTCGTTCGTTGTGCTTGCTGTTCTGCCCCCTCATTGCTTGTGCTTGCTGTCCTGCCCTCTCGTTGGTTCTGCTTGCTGTCCTGCCCTCCCCCCTCGTTCATTGTGGTTGCTGTCCTGCCCCCTCGTTGCTTGTGCTTGCTGTCCTGCCCCCCTCGTTCGTTGTGCTTGCTGTCCTGCCCCCTCGTTGCTTGTGCTTGCTGTCCTGCCCTCTCGTTGGTTGTACGTGCTCTCCTAACCCCCCCTCGTTCGCTGTGCTTGCTCTCCTGATCCCCCCTCGTTGGTTGTGCTTGCTGTCCTGATCCCCCCTCGTTGCTTGTGCTTGCTATCCTGCCCTCCCTCCCTCGTTTGTTGTGCTTGCTGTCCTGCCCCCTTGTTGCTTGTGCTTTCTGTACTGCCCTGCCTCGTTCGTTGTGCTTGCTGTCCTGCCCCCTCGTTGCTTGTGCTTGCTGTCCTGCCCTGTCGTTGGTTGTGCTTGCTCTCCTGACCCCCCCTCGTTAGTTGTGCTTGCTCTCCTGACCCCCCTCGATGGTTGTGCTTGTCTCCTGCCCCCCCTCATTGGTTGTGCTTGCTCTCCTGACCCTCCCCCCTCGTTGCTTGTGCTTGCTCTCCTGCCCCCCACCCTCGTTGCTTGTGCTTGCTGCCCCCCCACCCTCGTTGCTTGTGCTTGCTCTCCTGCCCCCCCTCGTTGCTTGTGCTTGCTCTCCTGCCCCCCCTCGTTGTTTGTACTTGCTCTCCTGCTCCCCTCGTTGCTTGTGCTTGCTCTCCTGCCCCCCCGTTGCTTGTGCTTGCTGTCCTGCCCCCTAGTACACCCGAGTAGCTGTACGAAAAACCCCGTTATTTTGGTTACCTTCCCAAAAATCTACCCGGTAACAGAGCTCGTCCCCAAACCCTTCCATTGTGGACATGGGTTTGCGTGCTTCTGTTCCCAAAAATCTACCCGATAACAAAGCTTGTCCCCAAACCCTTCCATTGTGGACATGGTCTTGCGTGCTTATGTTCCAGCACCAATCCATTACTTTCCAACCCCTAGAGTTTCTGCTTGGATATTCCGTAGTTCTGTGTGATGCTGCCCGAACTTCACTCTTGGGTTTGGCCTTCAGCAGGTGCTGGATGGGTAAATTGAACTCTGCCTACTTTACAGTTGTGAATGTCTCTTGCGAGTGTGGTGCTCCACCCAATGCCCTCCCCACTCGAACCCCTCCAACCTCTGAGGAGGGTGTGCCTCCCTTTCCTTCATGTAAGTAACAGCTGCTGGAAGATCACAGGCGAAGACATCTTCTCCCCAGCCAGAGCTCTATGTCAAATGAATGACTAGAAAATACCAACAGCACGAGTCGAGTGTCATGGGCGAAAGCCATCTGAAGCATGTGAGTAGTGGCTAGTGGTGCTCTAGTCTGGACTGTTTCTGTGCCAGTGTCTTTTGGGCGAGTATTGTATTTCTATAGGGGAGGGCGTGTATGTAAGTGAATAGTTTCGGCTAATGCCACAGCTGCTTGTTTTTAACTTTTATCTCCATGTCCTTTTTTTCTCATAATAACAATAACAAAACATAGCAATAAATGTTGTTGTATAATGTACAGCTTGCGAGTCGCGTAAATTACAAATAATTTTTCTGAATTATACTCTGTGTGTGTTGGGCTGTCTGTGTTTGTTGGGCTGTCTGTATGTGTTGGGCTGTCTGTGTGTAGCTTTTTTGTAGGTGGCAGTGTGTGTGTGGGTGGCTCTGTGTGTGTGTGGGGGGACTGTGTGTGTGAGGGGGCTCTGGGTGTGTGTGTGGGGGGCTCTGTGTGTGTGGGGGGCTCTGTGTGTGTTGGGCTCTGTCTGTGTGGCTTTGTCTGTGCGTGTAGCTTTTTTGTAGGTGGCTCTGTGTGTGTTTAGGTGGCTCTGTGTGTGTGTGGGTGGCTCTGTGTATGTGTAGGTGGCTCTGGGTGGGTGGCTCTGTGTGGGTGGCTCTATGTGAATGACTCTGTGTGGGTGGCTTTGTGTGTGTGGCTCTGTGTGGGTGCATATGCAATAGGTCTCGCTTTGGCGAGCGATTAAGCTATTGGCATTGTAAATGACAATGCCATTTATTTATGTTTTAAAAACAAAAACATAAATAAAAATAATGTCATGAGCAATGCCAATAGCTCTACCTTTAACAATGCCGAGACCATTGCATTGTAAATGCTTGTTTACATTGCAGCTGGCGGTGCTTTCAGCAGCACCTGCTGCAATGTAAAAAAAGGCATTTGTGCATTTGGATGCACAATGTGGTGCCTGCCACTTTTAGCCATGAAAATGCAGGGGGTACCATAGGTCCCCTCCATGTGTGCACCCTCCACATCCCCAGCACCCAGGGGGCCCGCAACTGGCCCCACATTCCGGCTCCGCATGCCTTTCCATGGTGGGAACTCCGCCATGGAAAGGCACTACTCTGCCACTACTCTGCCACTACTCTGCCTGAATTGTAACATGGATGGCGGTCTGCTTGGAGACACCACCATCATATCCAGACCCTTTTCCGCCCGTTTGACTCGTCGATGGCAGAAAACTGGCGGACGGTCTTTCTGTCCGCCGGGGTGCCCCCCGCCATATTACAATGGCGGGCGGTAAATAATGGCGGGCGGATCGCACCGCCATACGGGCGGTGGCGATACGCCTGCCATTATAATAGACCCCTTATTATCAATATTGTGCACCTCGTTTTTACTGTTCTTTTAAAACCAAGGTCTAAATAAACAATACTTTTGACTAAGGTTTTTGAGATGGGACTTTGTTTGACTGCATACGTGACTCGGAGCATATTTTGTAATTAAGAGCCTCTGTGTGTTATTTAATGTTTTTACTTTGCATGAGTGGCGACATTTTAATTACTGATTTATAGCTGATTAACTGATGAACTGTGTGCTCTTTGGATGTCATATCCTTTTATAAAACACAGTTTTATACATTAACTGCCCTTGCTAGTTAATTCAGTTTTTTTTCTGTATCACAATAACTAGTTGTTGAAGATATACACACACAGGCTTTCATAAGATGTAAATCAAACACTGGTGTTTTATGTATGTTCCAATGATATTTGCATTTGACAATATAAAGATGTGCACACACATGCTTTTTTAAAACTGCTTCTAAAGTATGTGCCTTTTTTTGTGCTCTACTACTTTTGTCGTGTAGTGACTTTGCCATTTGTGCTCTTTCAGAATGTGCACACGGTTTTGTCTTTTGCAGCAGTGTCTTTCATGTATTTGAGATTGTGTCTACCTATCATCATTTCATAAACATATGGCCCTGAAGGGAAATGCACTCATTACTACTGTGACCACTGACAAAGTGCTGAGATATTTACTGGATATGTAGTTACCTAATTCTAAATGTATTCTATGGCATATGCACCGTTTCATTCATAGCAAAAAACTGCATTATGATTTTAAAACATTCCGTCTGTAAACGTGTTTTTCCACTCGTGAAGCAATGTATGCCGATCTATTTATCAAATGACACAAACATAAGTAAAAGTACATGCTTCTTTTACAAAAGCTCTGAGCAAAGTAGGTTAACAATTGCTAAAAGAAATACTAATGCCCACATCTATTATCTTTTTAATTCTCATTCAATTTCTCTCTGAGGCATCAAACTCTGATTTTCTTCTTGTCTCACTGTAGATGTTACCTACATAACAAACAGCACCTTTGTTCAATGTGACTTGGAGCATGGCTGAATGAATGTATGTAATCTCATAGAATTCCCTCATAACATTCTAAGTTGTGATTAACTGTTCTTCAAAGTTTTTAAGGCAATGCTACAACTTGACAGAATTTCATTTTGTTCATTTTCTGTCGAGGGACTCCCTGGGTTGTGGAGCCTAATCTGTTCCTGTTTTGTTTGCTTCACATTACACTTGATTACAAGATTGTTACTAATTAGCCGCCTCCAACCAGCACACCTATTCCTTGTTTGACCCAAACTCTGTACTACACTTCACTTTCTACTTCAGCTTCCTGAAATAGAAAACCACTTGGGACCCACAGCCTCCACATCCAATCAACAATCCTGCTTGGCAGCAGTGTCAGATGTAGAACCTTACACGTCTATTCTACCAAGATATTCCCTCCTGGTACATCCAAAGAGGGTTCAAACATGATAGTCCCTCCTGGTACATCAAAAGAGGGTTCAAACATGATAGTCCCTCCTGGTACATCCAAAGAGGGTTCAAACATGATAGTCCCTCCTGGTACATCCAAAGAGGGTTCAAACATGATAGTCCCTCCTGGTACATCCAAAGAGGGTTCAAACATGATAGTCCCTCCTGGTACATCCAAAGAGGGTTCAAACATGATAGTCCCTCCTGGTACATCCAAAGAGGGTTCAAACATGATAGTCCCTCCTGGTACATCCAAAGAGGGAGACAGAAGAGCCAGGATTGCCCTGATGCGGCCTATCCAAATTTGGAAGCAACACTCATCATTAGGCAATCCAGTTGTGCAAAAATAATTGGAATATTAATAATGCAGACCGATAAATGGTGACAGTGCCCACACAGGACCTTGAACCCTCACCCACACACTGAAGCAAGCTTCAACCCCAGGCTCTCCAGTTCACACAGGGAGATTCTTGCAGTGGAGAGTTGTTTTTTTTTATATGTATTGTCCTGTAAATCTTTCTGGATCACTCACAGTGAATGTATAGGTCATTTTGTGTTGAAGGCAGTTTGTGAAGTGGGGTTGCTCAAGTTGTGGGTAACCTCTGTGGGTAAGCTAGGCCTTGCCCTTGCTTAATTAGAATTTGCAGAGGATGGCACCTCTGAACCCAAACAAAACAGATGGGGTGGAGAGCTAGGAAAGGAGCATTGGGAATTAGGTCCTGAAACTGTTGAGGTAGGTAAGCTCCCCAAAGGGACTGACCTGGACAGAAGGATTGTGTGAAGAAATGGGTGTCTGTTGCAGTAAACCACCCTTTTTGCTAGAGTTCTGATGCACGTTGACTTGATGTGCCATGGGTCCCTGCCAATCAGGCTCCCAGGGCCTGTGTTATTTCCCCAAAACCAAAACTAAATTAGCATCTCTGGCCACAAGTCAGACCCTGGTAAGTGGTACCAGAGTTACCCAGGGCACTGTGACCAGGGAAGACCTCTAAGGGCTGCAGCACGTATTGTGCCACCCTTAGAGGCCCTGTACCTTGGCACGCACATACTGCCCTTGCAGGCTGAGTGTCTTGGTGCAGAACAAAACAGAGAGTCAGCATGGCACACATCCCTGTGTGCCATGCCCACAAACACACTGCCCTGGCATACCTCAGTCTCCCCTCCAGTTGAGTGCACTATGCCAGTGGTGTGGGTACAAGGGCATCAGCTCTGTGCCCCTACAGTACCAGGGTCCATTCCTGGGCGTTGGAAGGTTTTCATTACGAACTCCACAGCGCCATAATGGCTACACTGAAGACTGAGAAGTTTGGTATCAAACTTCTCAGCACATTATGCCCGCCCTGATGCCAGTGTGCGATTTAATGTAAAATGCAGGAAAAAGGGCAACTTACAATTGCCCCCTGAAACTAACCCACATCCTGTGGTTGGACTGAGAGGCTGCCTAGGCTGCCACCCAGCAGACATGTTGCTGGACTCCTGGGTAGAGAGCCCTCTGCTCTCTGGGGCCTGCAACAATGCACATCCTGGGACGAGGTGCTAGGTCTCCTCCCCCAGGATGGGCAGGGGAAGCTTCAAAGGCATGCCACCTTGTGCGCTTCCCCAGGCCACTTGCTGTACTCAGCAACTGGCCCCCACCGGTTCTGACTCCCACTCTGGCGGGAAGACAGGCGGGAAAAACACAGGAAGGAAAGGGGGTGTGATAGCCTCTGCCAACCACAACCCTCAGGTGGGGGAGGTGAGGTAAAGCACAACTCCGGGCTCTCGCCATTTTGCAAATGGGGAGCCCTACCCAATCAGAGCTAGGCCCCTGCCCCCCTCCCACTAGAGAGTGGCAGGATAGGGGGTGTACTCACCCCAGGACAGGGATCCATTGGTCCATGCCCATGCCCTACCTGTAATGCCCCTAAATTTTGTATTTAGGGTAACCCTGAACCTTCCTTCTTCAGATCCCAATTTTGAAACAAGAAGAAGAACAAGAAGAAAGAAGACCTGCTGCGCAGCTGCTAACAAAAGGACGATACCAACTGACTTGGCCCCAGCCCTACCGGCCTGTTGATCCTTGAACCTGCTCCTGCTAAAACCCCGGCGTCTCCTGCAGACAGCAAACTTTAAAACCCCCGGGGACCTGCCCGCCTTGCTCATCTAAAGACTGGGACTTCCACGAGCAGTGGTTCTGCTCAAATAGCAACAATCCTTGGTGCCAGCCAGGAACCGCGAATCCAGCACACTCTGCACCAGCCGAGCCCGGCCTGTGCCTGAGTGAACAAAGACCCTGAGGACCCCCCCCGCAACTGTGACCAAGAATCCAGCACCTAAGGACCCTCCTCGACAATCTTGATGACACCTGCAGCCTCACAACGGGGGTCCCCTCCAACCGCGACTAGCTGATGGTACGATTTTCCAACACCAAAAGACACCCCTCTACCTGGTGCCTGACGGACCCCTGTGCCCAACTCCTGGGTGTCTACCTATCCTCCAAGATCCCAATTTACCCCTCAATGTGGTGGTCGCACCTGGAGAATCTCCGTCCCCGAGTCTGCAGCCTTTGTTCAACATCCAGCTTTCCTATTGAATAACAATGGGTGCCCAAAGGCCCAAAAGCACCCTGCACCCAGCCGCCCGAGTGCCGCTGGAAGTGCAGCAACTACCCTACTCTACTTCCCCACTTGCCCTGTGTAAGTGACCAGGAGCTCAGCTCCCTCAGAGAGTGGTCTGGCTGCTAGCAGCCACCAATCGAAGGCCCCCTATCCTTCATAGGATAACATTGGGTCTACTCTCTCTGCACCCGGCTGCCCATGTGCCGCTGAGGGTGTAACAACTGTACTTACCTGACCCTGGGAGACCCCTGAGTCTACCCACAGAACCTTAACTCTGCCAGCCAAGTACTTACCCAAAGTCCGATAACTTGATTTTCTCCATAGGGTAACATTGGCTGGGTTTCACTCATAATTTCTTGTGTCGGCTTTTGCAACTTTAAAATATTCGCTAAAAATCATCCGATCAATGAAAACCAAACTTCTCACCTGTTCCCAGCGCTGTATCTTTGAGCCCCGCGCTGAACCTGACATGTAACTATAACCGTGATTTACTGTTAACCCAATTTTCCTCTAAAGGAATACATTGTCTGGTTTTTACCAGAAATTCTTCTAAGTGTCGATTTTCAAAACGTACAAATATTCATTAAAAATCGCCTGTAACACAAAAATTATTTCTTTCAACTGTTTACAGGAAATGCACCAGGGCTGAATCCGGGATCCAGCCCTGAGTAAGAAAAACTATTGTAAAGTGATTTTAATGCATTTACTTAAAACTCCTATTGAGCTCAATGCTTTTTGTGTTTAACTAGTGTTGCATTTTGCAACAACTGTATCAATTCCATTTAAAAGTCAACTGCTATTTGAAAGTATTCAATAGCAATGTCTCATTCTGAGAAAGTATTTATGATACCTACTTGTGGTTCTAAAATAAACAACTATATATTTTTATATACAACACAATTCCTCTATGGCCTCTTATATTTCTTTTTTGTTGCTTGAGTTCGAGATAGTGTTGTTTCTAAACCGCCATCTTCTGGGGATAGCTTCGCTATGGCAGCTGCTTAGTTTTAGATTGATGGCCGAGTGGTCTGAGACTAACCTTGGTTCGATTGCCGATTCTTCGATCGAGTGTGTGTAGCTGCCTGATATTAGGATATAGTCTATCCTTGAATGTGATTTATGTGGGTTGGAGTAGAAGGTATAGTCCCTCGTGTCGGGATGTTGTAGTCTCCATGCCTCTTTGAGATTGAATTTGGAGCATATGTTCTGTAATGTTGAGTGGGAGTTTGATGAGTGGTATTGGCAGGAGGACTGTCTGGCTCCAGGGATTTTCTAATGGGCACAAAATGGGTGGGCGGCTTACGAGGCATTGGGCCAAGCCCCCACCTACCCTTACAACGTTCACCAGTCTTTCTACTGTCTAAAAGATTACCATGCACGGGGGGAGTGCCCCCTGGCAATGGGTTTCTGCCCCCCAGAAGCAGATTGGGGCTTCTAAACTTCAATCATCCCCCCAGAGAGCAGAAAGCTCACTAGGCAAAACATGATGTAGCATTTGAATCAGTCCAAATGGGAGAACGGTGGGTGGTAGATATTTTATGGATTCCTGTTGATTCCGGAAGTTTCCATCACAGAAATTCAAGAAGGAAAGTGTGCAATTTTAGGCAAAGTGTTAAGTTTGCAGAGCACTGTAAGTCAGAAAACCTTGTGGGTTTGGTACATTTCCCTGGGAGGCCATTGATACTTGGCAGAGACAAAACCCCTACTCCCATGCCAAATCAGATCCTTTTTGTGACAGGAAATGTTGGTCTCCACATTGTATTTTGGCGCCGCTCCTGTTGCGGGAAGTAGGCCTACCCACACAAGTGAGGTACCATTTTTATCAGATGACTCAGGAGAAGGCTGGGTAGAAAGACAATTGTGGCGCCCTGCAGATTCAGAACTTCCAAGCACAGAAATGTGAGGAAATGTGTTTTGTTCCTCAAAGTTTGAGGTTTGCAAGGGATTCTGGGTCAAACAACCTATTGAGAGCCATGTCGGTCATCCCTTCCTGCGTTCCTCTAGTTGTCTAGTTAAAAAATATGTATGGCTTTGGTAGGCTTCATTTGGTGCTGCTGAGCTAGAGCCCAAAATTTCACAGCTATCCTCTTTGCAATAAACAGTTCCGTTTTGTGTGGAAAAATGTGATGTTCCTTTGTTGCGGTTTGGGCCATTTCCTGTTGCGGGCACTAGGCCTACCCATACAAGTGAGGTACCAGTTTTAGTAGAAGATTTAGGGAAATGCTGGATGTTAGAAGGTTTGCTGTTCCCTTCAGATTACAGAACTTTTGTTCACAGAAATGTGAGGAAAATGTGTTTTCAGTCAAAGTTTGAGATTTGCAAGGGACTCTGGTTAAAACAACCTGGTGAGAGCCAAACAAGTCACCTCATTGTAGGTTACCCCAGGTTTCTAGTTTTAAAAATGTACAGATTTGTTAGATTTCCCTAAGTGCCAGCTGAGATAGGGCTAGAAATCCAGAAATAATGTGATGTATCCATGTTGTGGTTTGGGTCATTTCCTGTCATGGGCACCAGGCCTCCCTGCACAAGTAAGATGCCATTTTCATCAAAAGACATGTGGGAGTGTAGAATAGTGGATATTTATTATTACCAGTTCGATTTTGCTGCATTTGTTCCATCCAAATGTACACTATTATTTAAGAAAGGTTACATTTTGGAAAAATACCCTCCAAATCATATGCTCATATGGGTACCCACAAATCCAGAGATGGACAAAAACCCACTGCTCATAAATTCCATATCTTGGACCCATTTCAGAAATACATAAGTTACCTTGATTCCTATTTTTCACTCTACATATGAACTGGTCTGTACTCAGTACACAATGACAAACCATTGTACGGTACAGTTCCGTTTTTTTGGCTCAGGGAACCTCAGGCTCTTGGAGAACCTACAAACCCTACATATCCCCACAGCCAAAAGTGTCTAGTGAATGCAATTGTTCATTGCTTTTGTAAATCGGCCATTGTGACAAAAAATTTCAGATGAAAATATTATCATAAATGTATTCAATATTACTTTATTTCAGCAGTTCGTTTTTTGGGGATCTACACATATGACCTATTGCAGACTTCAGAATGTTGTCTACTTTTCAGAAATATATAGCTTTCCTGGACCAACCGTGGGTTTCAGACTGGTTTGCACCACAAACTGAAAGTAGGTTGAAAGCACAAAAAATAAAAACAATTAGCTCCCTCTTTGAAAAATGCTAAAATTGTGGTGAAAATTGTTTTTTTTATACATCTTGACATGCTGCTGGAAGCATGTATGCTTTAGCAAATCAAATCGTGTTTTATAACATCTTTATGAAAAAAAACAACACTTTTATCCAGAGCACTTAATTCCTATTGTTCCCCCCAAAAATCGCAAATTTGGCGTGTATAGCTAAATTGGAATAAAAACTTAAGGAGACCTAAGCGCTAACTATTCCACATAGCCAAAAAATAGCTTAGAATGGCTGTGTGGGGGTATCCTATCAGTGAAAGGGTTCACCCGCTTTGAAAAACCCATAATTTTCTCAATTTTTTTTAATTTGAGATACATTTCCCCAACAATAGAGCACCAGTTGCTTATTTAGTGGACGTGGCAGAAGAAGGAACCTAGCATGAAATTACCAATAACACATTCAGCTTCCCAGACCCTGGAGCATTCTTGGCACAACAGATGTTTGCGCAGTTAGAAAAGTGATGATGCAGAGCACAGCCCTGGCATAGGATGACTGCAGGTAAACAGAGGCCCGGAAGGTCCCTTAGATGCAAAGCATCTCTAGAGGAAGAGCTGACCTGGCACGTAAAGTAGGGTTAGTACATCACTTGTATAGGACTTGGAACGCCTAAGGCACCGGAGCCTGCCTGTCACAGAGAGCAGGGTTAGTACATCAGATGGTAAAACACATAGAACGCCACAACTATCCAGGCCCTGGCAGGGTCCAGTTGATGAGTTGAATAGCCAAGTCTTTGAGAATTTTGGGACTCCAGAAGAAACGGGGAGGTCTGTAGATGAAAGGGTAACTTGTTCCATGTCCTTACTGCTAGGTAGGAGAAGGAGTGACCTCCGCATCTGCCGTGGTGTAGGCAGGGGGTGAGGGTTGGAGAAAGGGACACAGAGTTGGGGTGTCGCTTGAGCTGATGGAAGTTTAGAAGGTGGTCCAAGTAGGCGGGCCTGTCGTTATTTAGGGCCTTGTATGAACATGGCAGGAGTCTTGCCTAGCATCTTTTCTATACAAGGAGCCTGTGGAGTTCCTGAGGTAGGAGATGATGTGAGTTAATCTAGTGAGAACCAAGACGGGGTCTGGCTACACCGTTCTGTATGGTCTTTAATTGTAATAGGAAATGATCTGCAATCCCAGCATAGAGAGCTTGCTGTAGTCAAGTCGGCTGAAGATGAGGGCCTGGGTGATGCTGTATCTGGAGCTTTGGAGTAGCCATTTGAATATCTTATGAAGCAAGAGGAGGATAAAGAAACAGGAGAATGAGACAGAGTTTACCGGATTCATCATGGTTAGCTTGTTGTCCATAGTGATGTCTAGGTGCCTAACGTGATCAGTGGGGTTAGGAGTAGGTCCAAGTTCTGGGGGCCACCAGGGTCTGTCCCATGGGCAGTTTTTGTTTCTAAAAATCAGAACCTTTATCTTGTATGTGTTGAGGTTCAGGCAGTTGTCCTTTATCCAGTTGGCGACGTCAGTCATGCAGTTGTGGAAGTTTTGTGTTGGTATTGGTGGTGTCTTCGGAGCAGGAGAAGATGAGTAGTGTGTTGTTAAATTCAGTACTAATAAACTGAGCTATTGTAGGTACGTTAGTCATAGTGCATTGAAACAGAGAAATGGTAGTGGTGAGTACCAAAGAAAAGCAAAGGATTATTAATGTACTAGTCCTTGTAAAGGAAGAAGATTGTAGCTCTCTGTTAGGCTGGGGATACTTTATATTAAGCTATAGTATTATATCCTAGTACAATACCACCCCATCAACAGCTATCATAATTAAGTAGAAAATACTAAACAGAAGTGATGCTTTTCCTTTCAAACATTATGTCTAGACTCACATGCAAATATTCGGCATGGATACGCACTATGATAAGTCTAACCATCTATGCCTTTCCGTTTGTTTGACCCAAACTGAGATCCCTATATGGAGTTTTTATGGGGTAGTTGTTTTGTTTAGTTCTCTAGTGTATGAGGTGTATGAATTGTGATTTCCGAATCTTGCTAGTGGAAGAGAAGAATATATTTAATGTGTCATGTGTTATGTATTTGGGAGAAATATTCCATATCTTCTGTCAGATGTGATGATTGTCGGTCTTTATATATATTTTCGCTGTTTGCGATTACAACGCCCTGGGTTCCCCCCTCCATAAAGCTGCCATGGATGCAATGTTACATTTTCCTTCATACATGCCTAGTTTTTCTTGCTGCTCATAATGACTGGATCCGGCCAGCTCTCTTTGATAGTTTTATTGCTGCGTCTTTCGCGCTCCTCCACGACATCCCCCATGCATATTGTCGGTCCATGGGGAAGCCGCTTTTTTTCGAATTGGGGTTACCACCGCTCTTTTCCAATCTGCTGGGACCTGTCCTTTGATGAGGGAGATGTTAATAACACTCTGTATGGAGGGCCCCAGGAGAGACATCAGAGGAGGAACCATTTTGGCAGGGAGGAGGTCATTTGGAGATCCAGATTTGATATGAGTGATAAGAGGTGGGAGCTCTGCACTATCAATTAGAGGAAAAGATGATAGTGGATATACGTTATCCTTCCGCAGAGTTGGGGTTTTAAGCTTATTAGTGTCACTCATACTGTTACTATTGCTGGCCGCCACTATTTTTTCATAAATAGTGTTTATTTTGTTCTCCAAGAAAGATGATATTTGGTCGCATAAAGTCTGTGAGAACTCATCTGAGCTCTCACATGCGGCGGGTTTAACTAAATTTTGCAGGATTTTAAAGAGCTCCTTGGGACAGTTGCCTGCTTCTACTAGCTGTTGCAGTAGGCGGTTTTTCCTAGCCTGCTTAATGTTTTTATAGTATATTAGTTGAGCGTGATAAAAAACTGCTCGAGTCTCCTCAGTCTTATTTTTCCTCCACTTTTTCTCTGCTCGCCTACATTTCTGTTTTTCCTCCCTTAGCTCCTGTGTGTACCAGCTTTCTTGCTTGGAGGAGGGATGCTCTTTATATAATTTTAAAGGGGCCAAAATATCAATGGCTCGCTTGATTGAGTCAGTGAGTTTGGCCAATGCCATGTCTACTGTATCTGCTGTTAGTATAGTAGGTTGTACCCAAATTTCCTGTAGATTATTTAAGGAAATTTTATGCCATTGACGGCGCCAGGTGGGAGGAGATGGCGCTTTATTAGTGGGTCTCTTAAGAGTCAGGAGTTGAAATTCTAAAAGGAAGTGGTCTGTCCATAGAATCTCTCTTGCTGGGAGACAGGTGATCTTGGTACAGTTGGAAAGGACAAGGTCCAACGTATGGCCACCTCTATGTGTGGGTCCGTTGTTTTGTAATTTTAGACCTAGGTTGGATAAGTCCGTGATAAGGGAATGGGATTCAGGTAATGATGGTTGGTCTACATGAATATTAAAATCCCCTAAGAGGATAAAATCTTCGTTGGATTTAAGTCGGGGAGCTAGCAGCTCTTGAAGAGTGATGGGAACTCTGGGTTCGGTCCTGGAGGGCGATAAACCAGAGCACCTTTCCAAGAGGTGTGGCTGGTTAGGTCAACTTTGAAAAACATGATTTCTTGTTGTAAACTTTGATGCTGTGCAAGTATAGTGACCTTTATATCGTCTTTGTGTATTATCGCTAGGCCACCGCCTGTCTTCACTTCTCTGTCTAAATGTTTGAACTTATATCCTATTGGGACCCCCATTGTTACAGCTGTAATTGTATGGGGCTTCATCCATGTTTCGGTAACAAAACATATATCCGGCTGGATAGTATTGACCAGATCCCAGGCTTGATGCTGATGTTTGGGCAGGGAACGCACATTTAAAAGGAAACACTTCAGTCCATCTGTAGGAGTTCTTACATCAGATTGAGTGTTGCTGCTGCGTGTTCGACGGCGACACTCTAGACATGAGAAGCCTCCCTCAACTGTATGCCATGGTATTTTAGTGCTACATACAGAAGACGGCTTCAAGTCTAATAGGGATTGAGCAGGATATGTAATATGTTGTTTCCACGTCCCTGTTCGAGAAGAGGCAGAATCCATGGCCCCTGTGCCCCGTCCTATCGCGGACGGGCGCAGACGGGCAGGTCTTAGGCTGGTCTTTGGCGCTGTCGAAGGCGCCCCTCTGCGCGCAACCGCTGCGCGCTAGGGCTGACGACTGGCTAAATAGTCCTTCGAAATTGGTACTAGAGCGCTAACCGCTCGACTGCCTCGGGGTTGCTGGGCGTGTCTGTCTCTCACCTGCCCCGCCCTCCGCTCAACGGTATTGGATACCGAGTCGGACCAGGGCGGGCAGGCTTGACCACTGAGAACAGACCGGGAAATGAGCCCCTGGATCCCCTTACAGTTCTGGGATAGCTTGTATGTGCACAGAGGGTGAGTGTTTAAATTCGTATTTCAATTTTAACACAGCGTGCATTTTTAAAATCAGAAATCAAGTGACATACGGCGCAAGTGAAATGTATTTTAAAAATTGGCAATCAATCTAAAAATACCACAAGCTATGACAGCTTATACGATAGTTCCGCTCTGTGGAGTATTTTACCTGGCACCAAGCGGGGTCGGGAGACACTGCCACTGTCCTGCCCTTACCGCAATGAGCCCAGGCTTCCTCCCGCCTAAATAGTCCTTCGAAATTGGTACTAGAGCGCTAACCGCTCGACTGCCTCGGGGTTGCTGGGTGTGTCTGTCTCTCACCTGCCCCGCCCTCCGCTCAACGGTATTGGATACCGAGTCGGACCAGGGCGGGCAGGCTTGACCACCGAGAACAGACCGGGAAATGAGCCCCTGGATCCCCTTACAGTTCGGGGATAGCTTGTATGTGCACAGAGGGTGAGTGTTTAAATTCGTATTTCAATTTTAACACAGCGTGCGTTTTTAAAATCAGAAATCAAGTGACATACGGCGCAAGTGAAATGTATTTTTAAAATTCGCAATCAATCTAAAAATACCACAAGCTATGACAGCTTATACGATAGTTCCGCTCTGTGGAGTATTTTACCTGGCACCAAGCAGGGTCGGGAGACACTGCCACTGTCCTGCCCTTACCGCAATGAGCCCAGGCTTCCTCCCGCCTAAATAGTCCTTCGAAATTGGTACTAGAGCGCTAACCGCTCGACTGCCTCGGGGTTGCTGGGCGTGTCTGTCTCTCACCTGCCCCGCCCTCCGCTCAACGGTATTGGATACCGAGTCGGACCAGGGCGGGCAGGCTTGACCACTGAGAACAGACCGGGAAATGAGCCCCTGGATCCCCTTACAGTTCTGGGATAGCTTGTATGTGCACAGAGGGTGAGTGTTTAAATTCGTATTTCAATTTTAACACAGCGTGCGTTTTTAAAATCAGAAATCAAGTGACATACGGCGCAAGTGAAATGTATTTTTAAAATTCGCAATCAATCTAAAAATACCACAAGCTATGACAGCTTATACGATAGTTCCGCTCTGTGGAGTATTTTACCTGGCACCAAGCGGGGTCGGGAGACACTGCCACTGTCCTGCCCTTACCGCCGGGATCCAGGGTCTGGCGTTGAAGTGGATTTCCTATGAGACTAAGGAATCCCCTATTACTTTAAGGTCCAGGAGGAGGGGGACAGACAAACCACAAAATATGCGAAACCTCTTGACAGACCTATCTAATTTATCAATTCGTATTTACTCTACAAACAATTTCAACACAGATACAACATTTCAGAAAAGAGTGACTTTCATTTAAATTTGTATTTTATTTTTCACAATACATTTTTTCTCTCTATTTTTGTATACATATATCAATTATTTTCTTTTTTGTTTTTTTGAATCAAAAGCTCAATTACAGTCAAAATCATACTCTCATTCAACCTTTCACTCTATTCATCCTTCTCAAACAACCTAACTCTTATATTGTGCAAATATGATTATGAAGACAACAGCAACATCTGAGAAAAAGACCTGTTACAAAGAATCTCTTTGTTCTATATTTGTATTTTTCAAAGGATCTCTTTGTTCTATATTTGTATTTTTCAAAGGGCATCAGTCCATAATTTTCATCTATAGATAGTCATTTGTCTTGACGTAATTCTTAGATGGTATTTTCAGATGTGTGTACTTTTTGTGGGGGTCACAGAAATAATATTCTATGAAAATTGTAACATTAATTTATGTTCTTTTTCCATTTTCACAAGTTATTGTAAACATTCATAAATTGTTTTGATTAAAAAAAAAATATATATATATATGTATACAAAAAAAGAGAGAAAAAGCCTATTGTGAAAAATAAAATACAAATTTAAATGAAAGTCACTCTTTTCTGAAATTTTGTATCTGTGTTGAAATTGTTTGTGGAGTAAATACCATTTGATAAATTAGATAGGTCTGTAAAGAGGTTTCGCATATTTTGTGGTTGAAGTGGATTTCCTCCTTTCTCGGCAACCGATTCCAAGCAGTTCGCCTTGTTAATTTTTCTTCCCAAAAAATAAAACTAACATGTGGGGTTCACCAAGGGTCTTCCCTATCGCTCCTTTTGTTTAATTTGTACCTATTACCCTTGGTCCGGTCTCTGCGCGAAAAAATGGTTGAAACTTTTAATTATGCAGATGACCTACATCTGGTGTTTGACATCAATTCTTCCACTTCCTCGGTTCTTAATTTCCAATCTACCTTGAGCTTCATCAGTGACTGCATGAATGTCAACCAGCTGAAATTAGATCTAGATAAAACAGCTCATTCTTAAAGGTGGAACAGCAAATCTGTGGAATTCTAAGTTTTTGGCCTCCTAGTCTGGGTAGCCCACTCTACCAGCAGGCTTTGTTAAGAGCTTAGGGATTGAGATCGGTAACGATCTATCCATGAAGGCCCAGATTGGATCTGTGGTCTCCGCTTGTTTTTTTCCACCTCCGAAGAATCCAGAAGATCAGCAGATTCTTGACCACTGAGGCCTTGACTTTGGTCATCCTAGCCTTGGTAATCTCGCATATTTGATTACACCAAATCATTATATGCTGGCATTCCTGTATATCAATTACAATGTTTACAGTTGGTGCAAACCCATGCGGCCAGGTTAATCGCCCGCCATCCTAGACAACATCACATTAAACCTCTGATGAAGAGTCTACAATGGCTTCCAATTGCTAAACGCTTTGCCTTTAGGCTGGGATGTACCCTCTTTAAAGCCCTAGGGAGGAATGGACCAGCCATTATTTCCTCATGGATCCAGCGCTATATCCCTTCTCGGTAACTGCATTCTTCCAATCTAAATCTGTTGACCACTCCCTCATTTAAATGCAAAAAACACAGGGGCTCAGGTTTGCGGTCTTGGCCCCATAATTCTGGAATTTGCTTCTTGTGGAAGTCAGGTCGGCAACTCCTTATGCACAGTTCAGGAAAATGCTTAAGACCCATCTATTTTCCCAGGCATTCCAGTACGCCAACTGTCTTGTCAATGCTGCATCCTCCTTGCTCTTAGGGACATGAAACCGCTTGGTGTAGGTGCGCTCAATAAGTACTCTTAACATAACATAACATGCTTGGAGGTGCTGCAGCGGCACAGCGAGCATAGTACAGCTTCACACTGCTGCAGGACCAGGGATCCTCAGTAGTTGCTGCAGTCCTGTGGCGGTCCCACTACCGTAGTTGTAATACAGCAGATGACCGCCATTCTGGCAGTCCAGGGATGCCACGGACTGCGTAATTAGGCTCTAAGTCCGTCCACACCATTACGGGGCTGTCAGTCCAGTTCCTGGCTAGCACACAGTACCTCACCCAAAGCCCCTAACCTTAACAGGCTCGAAGACGATTATGGCAGCCGGGACTTGAAAATCTGTCTCCCAAGCAAGTCATGGAAGCAGATCTCACCCTTTCATTATATTACTCATATAGTTGCAGACAAAACACAAGAGAGAAACGAGGTAGGTCTTCAATTTATTCATTGAAACAATCGTAGTCTTGTAAAGAGAGGATGAGCTGTAATAAATAGGCAGACGAAACAACGCAAAGTGTAGTGTAGTTCCTATATTCCCATTAGGCTCTGCGCATTGGAAGAATATAAATAGTAGTGTAGACGTAGGACTGAGGTCGACTAGGTCTCTACTAACTATATTAGATTTAATTAGTTTTGCCAGCTAGCTCAGAGGTCACGAGAAACTTTCTCGAATGTTCAGGAAAGAGGTAACTCTCCGGATTTAGATAAGAAGGGATTAGCTTCTGACAACCGCATAAACATGACAACTTTGCTCCCTCAGAATAAGGGTGTATCTCTAGAGTCGTGTGAAAACAATAGACAGCTATTTCACTCAGTCAATCATGCATACTTAGTTTCACTAGAGTGCAGAGAAATAGAGAGACGGTCGTATTCAATAAAAGGTGTTATTTATTGAGCAGTCTTCTTCCTCATGCAAGAGAAATGAATTGTCACAATTGCAATACGTATAGTAAAGTAAAGTGCATATAGTAAAAGGGGTATTATAAAATAATACTGTAAAAGCATTGATATGGTTTGTTAGCCATATACTTGAAAATAGATACAATATATACATACATAAAAACATTGACTAACGTACTCAACTGGTGCTTCTAGATACGCCTACCCCTGTGTACCGGACATAAACCTAAATGGTGGGAAGGAGTAAGTAAGTAGCAGTTTAAGTTAAGTTGGTTCTTGCCAAGGAATCTGAATCAAGAATTCTGTTAAGGGTTTTGTCAGCTCCGTACCTTGGTAATAGAATGTGGGAGGTCTTGTATTTCTCTCTCCGGACTCGATATCCCAGAAACCCGCAAGGGTGGCTGGAAACACCAGAGCTGGAATTTTCTCGGCTGGTGAAAAAGACAGATTCTTTCTCAGTGCGTCAAAAGGGAGGGGCAGCGTCCGTGGGCTCTCGCATCAGCTGGGCTCTCGGGCAAGTAGATAGCCGCTCTGCTCCAAACATTGGTATATTTATACCTGAAAGGTGCCGGGTTTGACGTAAGGTTGGACATAAGACGTCACCAAGAACTAACAGTTCTTTCTGACTCTAGGAGTTCTTGTGCAAATCAAAACAAGAGCAGGGGGATTGCCCGGGCTGCTGGAGGTTTGGTCTGTTTAAAGAACGCTTTGCACTTTTTAGGAGTCTAGGGAAGTAGCCTTGCCATATTTGGAATGCGTGGGCTATTACTAAATATGGATATGATTCTTATGCCTTTATAAGGATATTATTTATTATAACCATATACGGGCATAAATCGGGAATATCGAATTAGGGTCCTAGATAAAAACACAACACCCACTCCACGAATTAATGTCCATCATTACTAAAACTAAGCAATATTAAACATATAACGATGCATGTGTGTTTTCCAACCCACCCCAAAATACATAAATCGCATTTGAAATGGTATATGGCAAATACACAAAAATGAGTATTGGTACTGTACGCTTTTCAAGCAGTGTCATCATTCAGTTAAATGCATATATATATATATATCAGCTGAATGAATTGCGAAAATTTACACATGAAATGGCTCTGACTACAGAAAAGAAGGTCGAGACCAGTTCATCACATATTTATACAAATGCTGTACATGTGCTAGAGGCTGAGGTAAAATATTGTCTCTAGAGTTCCTAAATAGAAGATCTTTAAGTAAAGTAATGTGTTGCTTAATTTCAGCCAGTGTGGATTTCTGTAGCCATTCAAGGCATAGTTTCCCTACACTGTATGTTGTGGAGAAGTGTGGCTCACCGGTTAGAGGCGGCAGACCCAGAAGCAGAGGTCGGGCCGGGACCAGGGTTCAATTCCCGACGCGGCAGGGTACATAACCAATGTCAGCGGGCTCGATAAATCTCGCCTCGGTGCCTCTCTAACCATGGGTCCCACGCTGCAAATCTGGGCAATAGCTTGCTTAATCTCCACAACGGCCCCCTCGCTGCTGGGGATGCCTGGCTTCACCTTGGGGATGCCCAACATGGGACCATCTCACAGGGAAAGCCAGGACGGGTTCCCCAGCGGCACACAGCGCCAAGAAACCATGCGGTGAATGTGCGCTCTACAAAATTCAGACTAACATAACTATCCCTGGATGTTTTCTCTGGGAGTATCTAGGGTCTGGCCTGGTCTGTTTAATCCCCTGTGTTTTGTTCAGGAATCTATCTTGACAGTTATTTGTGTCTGTGGGCCAGATCAACAATTTTTTCCAATCAGGATGTGTTCTGTTTTGGTGTAAAATATGGGATACGTCTATCTCCATGTCTGTAGCGCTATTACTACCAGGTATGGGCTTCGGAATAGACTGCTTATTTAAGTCTTTTATCTTAGCTAGGCCAAGACAAGTAGTCTGTTGAACGGTGTCATTCAAGAATATTATTTGTTCTGGGATCATGCAGGCTCTAAATAATGCTTCTAGACCTTGTACCTGCCATTCTTTTGTACCCCAGATGGTTTTTGTTTCAATGTTGTTTTTCCAGAATTCAAAACCAAATGTAGTCATTTTTTCATAAAATGTTTCAGAATAAATCAATTTAGTATTTGTCAACATTGTTTTCATTCCTGTCTTTATTTAACATTTTAAAATAAAACGTTTCTGCATCACTTGTGTTAAACCCTGAGAAGTATGGGAATTTCTCATAAAATGTTTTCGAGGTGCCTTTAGGCGGTGTTGCACAATGTTCCCATCGGTTATAATTAAAAACATTTCTAGGTTGAGAAGATTTATGCAAATAGTGATTACCAAAATGATTATAGCAATACAATTCTTCATAATTTGATGAACCCTGTAAATAATCATGTTCTGTAAATTTTGCTGACATTACTAAATCTGACATCATATTGTTAATATTTTCAAAGTCCCAATCATCAGAGAAAGTGCTTGGTTTTACAAAGTCACTTAATGAAACCTTGAACTGGTGTGGATATTTCAAGAGCTCAATTGGGCCATAAATTTCATAATCCGTTTTGTCCCATGCTACCCCACCTGGTATTGGATTGGCTGTGATGGTCACTGATGACAGTTGTCTTTTCTCGATGTGAGATGACTTGTGAGGCTTTAGGACCAAGTTGATGTTCTGACTTGCTGTGTCCATTGTACTGTATTTTCCTTCAATGAATTTTCCCAAACAAAGAACCACGATGAGCCAAAGCAGGAGAAAAAGTACACCTAACACAATCCAAAATTCAATCCATGTTGAAATCAGATAGATTTCTTTTAGTTGGTGAAAGAGTTCAGTTACTTTGTCCTTGAAAGTTTTTGTTCGCTTGCATTTCTTCATGTTCACTTTGATCTTCAGAAAAGTCATTGAAATTGATGAAGTAGCCAGATGCAGTTCTGTCAATTGTTGGAATTGCTTCCAAATTTTCATTTGCTTTTGGATTATTCTTTGTTTCATTAGCATAGCCTGATGCGACATCATTGTAGACAGGTGGTTCTTGACGAACTGTTGCAATTTGGGTTTCAAGAGGCACAAGTTCCATGGCTTTGTTGCATAGTCCTTTTTTATTCCCTGCAGGTTTATCAAATGTGATTAGTCTTTCAGTTTGAACCTCTTGGATTGTAGCAAATTTTGGTATTCTGCTATTTCTTGGGAGTCCACTTGGCCTACTACTTATTATTGGCCACATGATTGTGGTTTTACCAGGTTGATGGATACAACTCGGTTCTCCTTTTTACCGGCAAGGGGCGGTAGTACAACTGATCTTGTTCTGCTGATAGCTAAGACAGGTACTGCTTTTCTGTAAGAAGGCCCAAATTCCTTCTTCACCGCGATCTTCTCTCTGACCAGATCCCCAATCTTTAGAATCCAGACAGGTCTTGCTGGGACTGGTTGTTTTTCTTTAGTGGCTGTTGGCTGTTGTTTTAACTTTATATTACTCAGGTTTCTTCTTGTTTCATTTAAGTCCTGTAAAACAGCCAAACGGTCTTTGATATCAAAGGATTTTTCCTCTACCACTGAAGTGTGACTATCAAGATCCTGAATGTACATTCTAGTACCGAACAATATTTCGTACGGAGTGAGACCTTTTAGAGAATTTATTGGCAGATTGTTAAGACTACGTTGGACACTTGTTAAATGTTTGACCCACCCTTCACCCGAACCTAATACCCTCGCCGTTATAGATTGCTTTATATCCCGTTTTTTTCTTTCCACTACCGCATTTCCCTCAGGATGGAATGGAGAAGAGTACCGCAATGCAATGCCCATGCTGGCCATGGCCTCCTTGTAAGCCCGAGAGCTAAACGCAGGACCCTGGTCAGAATGTAGCCTGCCAATTGCGTATATGCCAATAAAGACTCGCAAATCTTTTATAACAGTTCGGGCGTCAGCTGAGCGCTGGTGTCTGCATTTTAAGTGAATCTAGTCTTAAATATCATGGGGACGCATTTATCCTGCTGGATTTCTGCGTATAGATAGCTTGATCCTTTCTAAAAAAGGGGTCCTGGCACTACTCCGGTCGGTTCACGACTGCGATCTCTGTTGCAGTTTGGACAATCCTTTGCAAATTTGTAATATTGCAAGTTCATCCTCGGCCACCAGTATTCTGAGTGTAATTATTTAAGAGATTTCACGATCTCTTGGTGCCTTAGACCCTCACCCATGTGTGCGTCTGCTATCAATAAGACTCTCCTGTTCGTGTTTGGAATTACTCTATCCCCCACTCCAGGGATTTGAGCAAAAGGAACGGAGTTTGCATCAATTATGTATGTATTACTGAGTGGATAGTTCAGAGGTAATTCTGCATAGTCGCCTTTTAAAGACGCTTTTACCGCCAGCATGGTTTCTACGTCTATGTATTTTTTAGAATGCTTTTTTGTGGCTACGGAAGCCGGTTGAACCGCTTCCGCTGTGGCTCTGTTAGCCAATGAATTCCCTGCAACGTGAACGCCATCACGTTGATGACTCAGTGTATGTATCACGTGAGTCTTTTGTAGTTCTTTCTGCAAAAGAACTACCTGTTCCCAAAGCTTCTTATGCTTTATTGTGGCACCTGTGTCATCTTTGTAATCGTTTTGAACCCAGTTCTGCAAGTCATTATTGTAAGACCTGACGCAGAAATGCGAATCGCACACTATTAGTGTCGGGAATTCACAATCGGCATTTTCAAGCGCCATTTTAAGATCTTATTTCAGCTCGCTGAGCTGATGAGTTTCTGAGTGATTCAGTTTTGGTGACTATTGGTCTGAATTTACCAATGCGCCAGCGACCTTTAACAACCGCGCACGCTGCGTTGTAGGATTTTTTCTCTACATCGTAGTGTTGTGCAAATCTGTCCATGTAGATTACACATGTGTACTGTTCGAGAGGCAGAATTTCGATTGGCAGAGGATATTCTTTTTCATATTCTAGATTTTCTAGTTTTTTCATTTTCGGGTCAAAATAGTATTTCACGTCTTCTGCAGCAAGAGAATTTTCCCATTGTATCCATTTTGGATCTAATGCCACAGCAGTCAAATTGCATGGACTTGTTAATGCCTCAAGGGCTGATTCTGCTGTTAAAACAGTTATTCTTCTGCCTTGGGCTTGGGCTCTTTCTTTTGCTACAGCAGTTTGAACCGCTATTAGAATCTTTTCAGTAGAACTGAATTTCATTTCAGCTTGTGGTACAAGTGAGATTTGTAAGCTATTGGTACCGTTTCTCCCTCATTAAAGGTCAGGTACGTGAATCCGCATCTTCCTGGGATGACTCGGAATACAAGGTTGCGTACGTTTTCGCGAGTTTACAATTTTGTTTTAGTTAACATGTCTGTTTGCAATGATCTTAAAATTTCTGTGTGTTTCTGAGTCCAATTGATTGGTTTGAAATCAGGTTTTATTAATTCATAGAGAGGTTTAACCCTCTCTGCATAATTTAGAATGTATGTTCTTCCGAAATTCAGGAAACCTAGTATTGATTGTAAGTTCTTCAGCATTTTAGGTGCTTGGAGTACAGCACACTTCTCTAAGAAGTTGTCTGCTAGGCTCTTGCCTTCACTTGATAATTCATATCCTAAAAATAGGACAGTTAGATGGGCAATTCGTGACTTTTTAAAGTTGAATTTGTAACCCTCAGCTGCAAACCCAAGTATTATGGTGTTCACTCTTTTCAAGTGTGTCTCCAGGTCATCATCTGTGAGATAGATGTCATCGACATAAGATAATGCCTCATCATCATATATTTGTAGTAACTCTGTTACTCTTGCTGAGAATAATCCTGGGCTATTCTTGAATCCCTGTGGGAGTCGACAGAAGTGTTTTTGTGACCCCATTATTGAGAAAGCGGTTAAATACCTACTTTCAGGTGCAATGTTTTAACAAAAGAATCCATTAGAGATATCTAATGTCGTTTTATATTTTTTGCGCACAATGTTATTCATTAGTGCTGCACTGTGTGAGTTTTGTACTGCAAATGTTTTGCAACAGGAGTTTAAGTGACTGTAGTCCAAAACTAGACGATATGAATCGTCTGGCTTGGAGACAGGAAACAAAGGATTGTTCATTTGTGAGGTGCATGTTTCAATCACTCCCTGATATTCAAGTTGATCTAAGATCTCCCTGACTTGCTTTTTAGCTTCTTGTTTAACTGGGTACTGCCTTTGTGCAGTGGATTGACTTTTTAACTGGATTTTGTGAGGAGGAGAGTCCTCATCCCATCCTACAGGATTTGTGTATAATGCAGGATCTTGGGCCACAGCCCATTTTCTTGCATATATGGATTTTGTATGAGTTGAAATATGATTTGAGAAGGCAGGCATAATAATTTCTTCGCCATGAGGGCACTCCCTGGCAAACTCTGGTGGCCAGTCTTTCACAGCTAACAGGATGTCATAGCCTTTATAAAGGTTATCCCAAGAGAGACCCCTTACTGTCCTAGTCTTGTCCCCCTCTATACGCAATGTTATTTTGTATATTTTATGAGGTTTGCTTACTCTGGTATCTGCAGTTTCCACTTGAATGTATTCATTCGTGTCCACTGTCTCCAGAAGATTCATCAGGATCTTGCGAGCTATGGTCACTTCTGCTGCGCTGTCTAGCATTGTCTGGGCCCACACTCCATTTTTCAGTTGTGTCCTCAGTATCTTTGGCATGTTTTATTATTTTAATACTGGCTACCTTCTTTCTTGGAAATTGTAATTTTTTACTTTGATGAGCAGGTTCCTTGTCTTTGGACTTGACGTGCTCTTCCTTGTGTTCGGACCATCCTCTTCTTTCCGATTTCTGTGAGGAAGTCTGAAATGATCGAGAGGGACGTGTATCAATATCTTGATATCTATCAGGTTTTCTTAATTTATCCCTATCTCTAAGGTTGTATCTTTTCTCAGAGGGCTCCCTCTGGGGAGAGTTGTTTCCTCGGTCCGGAGATCTTTCTCTCCATTGAGGAGACCTTCCTCTGGACTGAAATCTTTTTTCTCTGGGAGTGGATTGTTTATTACCATCCCAATTCTTTTTTGGAGTGTTTAGATTATTTTTAATAAATGTTTTTTCAGGATTTTCAGTTAGTTGGGGTTTTACTGGTTTCCCACCCAAACTATCTTAACCTAGTTCTTCATAGGATTTTTCTATGATTCTGGCAAGTTCAAATGGTTGTTCTGCTATATCTGTTTCTCTCAATTTCTGGCGGATCGCCACAGATGCTGCTTCTCCTTTTATGTTGGCTAATATTATAGCCGAGACCTGCTTGAAGTCTTTCAGTAATTTCATACTCAGAGTTAAAGCAGGTTCTGGTCCGTATTAATTTTGAATCTGTCTAAGCACATCTGGTATTACCGCCATGGATGGAACACCATGTGTTTTTGTGTATATCGAAGCAAAGACTGTGCCCCAAGTGTCACAGTCCTCCACATGTGGTGCGATCCCCATTGGAAGACAGATAGTCAGAATTCTGTGTTTCTCAGTAGGTGTAGTATCAGGAAATACTGCCTCTATTTGAGTGATTTTCTGAGCTAACCAGAATGGAATTTGTTCCCGTTTTGCAGGTATTTTGCCAACGGCTGATTGTATATTCTGTGGTGTGATTTTGTTTGTGTTCCCCTGATGAGGGGGCAGCTGCGGAATGGTAATCGCTGGTTGGACTGTTGAAGTCCGCATTACATATTGGACCAATTGTCTATGTATTTTAATGAATAGTTTTAGCTGACCTAAAAGTTCCCGGTCTGACATTTTATCAATGTCTGGATGTGGTGTGTAGCTGGCTAGAACCGGCCACGTGGCTCCTGGTCTACCTAGTGTACCTAGCCTGGTGATGTGATTTTGATGTTTTAGGGCGCCTTTAAACCAGAGCAGGTGCTCTTGGTAATTTAGTGGGATTTCAACGTCCTCGAAAGGAGCGTATTCATCCGGAGGTTCCTCTATTTTGTAAAAGTGGAATTCTTTTGTTACAGCGTTTGCTGCTGGAAAGTGTTTCCATGAATAGAATACCTCTGTCTGCCGATATTCATGGGCCACTACCACAAATATGACTGTACCACCTCGTGATGTCAGTCCATTTTCTATCATTTTAATAGTTATAGTTCTTCTTACATTCTCCGGGATGATTATTGCATCCGGGTCATTTTCTTGGAGACTTGTGTCATCCGCTAGGAGTTGAGCTGCTATTCTAGCTGCCTCCCTTTCGTCTTCACTTTCCCCCATTTTACTGAAAGAAGTTTTGTTGCAGATCAAGTTTCAAGGAAACAAAGATTAGGTGCACAATATTTTGGAACACTGTATCCTTCAACGTTGACTAAACCAAAAACTAATACATAGGATTCTCATCCTACTAAGTTCCGGAGGATTTTTACCTTTTACCCACTTCAGACGTCTATTGGAGTTTTTACGGGAAAAGGGGTCTGTGTGAAAAAGCACGACTGAGTTACTCTAGACCACATAGATGTCGATACCAGAGTTGCAACAATTTCTTACTCCATTGCTACTATTTTTATTACTATTTTGATTAACCAAGTAGACAACACTCTAGGTGACTGTCTCATTACTCAAAGTGATCATATGTATGCTTACATATTAATATGTATGCTTACAGAGCCTATATGAAGAGTATTCTCAATTACAGCAATGACACTGTACATAGCCAACTTTCTGGGGGGCCGTTATACAAGGACTCATTTTCCCACTTTAAATATGCAGAATTAGAAGTTGACAATAATGGTTTCATAATAAGAGCCTGTTTGGCATCTAGAAGAAGCAGTTTGACCTCCTTGGCCATTCACATTCTGATCCTTTTTCAGGATAAACTACTCATCAGTGGAGTTGATCTTAAGGTTGAATTTTCTTGCAAGAAAGATGCATTTTGTCTCATCGCAGGAGATGCCGAACAATATAAACTGTTGATACTTTTGGCCAGTTTATTAATGAAGCAAGTGAAAGTGTGAAGCAGCGTCATATTAACACTCACTATCAAATGTTGACCACACTATTGAGAGATTGACTTTGAAGATATTCAGTATAACTTCAGGGTCACGTTTGAACTAGAAACAAAATATATTTTTGGAGCAACTTTCAAAGCTCATCATTATAGGCCTTGTTGACAATACTACCTGTGGTGGAATGTACGCCTCATATCTATTCAATTAAAAAAAACTATGACATCACTTACGCGTCACTGGTCCATGATGGGGCTTTCATTAATGCAAAGACCTACACCCCAAGCTTAGAAGATGACAATTTTGTCCAGGAATGTCTTGGCCTGGTTTCAATACCTGGAAAACGTCCACTGGACTCTCGCATTTTGTAGGCAGAGAGGGATACAGTGGCTGGATATCCCCTGTTTGATTTTAATCTGAGTGCAGATATGGAAGATAGCGGTCATTATAACCCTATCAAAAATGGAAACCTAGAAGTCAAAATACACTTTAAGCAACAGCTTACAGATTTTGTAAGCAGCCATAAAAACACATAGAAGTTTTTTTTATAGTCCTTACTTTAAGACATGCTCCCTACAAATAATCGATTTGAAAGTTATTTTATTTTTAATAGGGACCCCCACTATAAGGAAAGACGTCTTTTGACTGCTTTGTTTTTATCTACAAACTATCCCCCAGATTCATCATTGTCCTGTTTTGCGAGTCCTTAATAGCGATTATTAAGGAATCGCTATTAAGGACTTGCAAAACGGCATTCATGTAGAAATCGCAATTTTATTTGCGATTCCTACAGCTTCCTTATTTGCGATTAGCAAATTGCTAATTGCAAATAAGGAATGACTCCCCATTCATTCCTATGGGCCCAAATAGGAATGAATGGGGAGTCATTCCTTATTTGGGATTAGCAATTTGCTAATCGCAAATAAGGATGCGATTTCAAGGGTGCCAGGGGTGTCCAAAGGACACCCTGTAGCACCCCTGAAATGTAAATGTCGACTGATGTTGTGCACACACATGTCCAAAGGACATGTGTGTGTGTAACATCCAACTTAGAAAAATGCACTAAAGTGCATTTTTCTAAGTTTTCGCTATTTACCACAAAGCCAGACTTCGCGGTAAATAGAGGCCAAAATTAGTGAATTCGCAATTTAAAAATGGTTAATGAATTGCATTTAAGGAATCTCAAACAGAGATTCCTTAAATGCAATTCCTTGCAATTTAGCGATTTAGCAATTAGCGATTTTTGCATTTGGGATGATGAATCCCAAATGCAAAAATTGCGCTCGCAAAGGGCCAGATTCTCAGAATCTGGCCCTTTGGGAGCCCATTTTTCAATGATGAATCTGGCTGTAATTGCCTTAGACAGTTTTTCAGTCTTTCCTGAACATAGCATATATGCCATGCCTACATTGTTCAATTATAAAAAAAGCCACAAAAGTGTTTGAATATAATAAAGTGGCTGTCTGATACTGGGATACCCCCATTGATATTAAGGGCCTAAACGTTCAGGTGCTGGCCAGCTGTGATTTTTTTCCTTCAAATAAATCGCAAACCCACTGTGTCACGTCAGACACACTTGCATACAGTGAGGAATACTTGTTCAGGCTCACACAAGGCAGGATGACACCTCCTTCTTAGTAGCAGCTGCCATCCCATTTGACAACACATTCAATGAGAAACTGTATAATTGTGGAAAGTTAGAAAAAAAAGCTGATCAGAACTAGACTACATGGCCATATGTTAACCAAGTACCTCCAGGCAAACATCATTGCGGTTGGGCTCCAGGTCAAGAATGAACCTGCCATCTTTATTGAAATTCCCAAATTTCGGTAGAATTTCAGTTTCATTGCCAACAATTGCTCCAGGCACTGGATGGTGCTAAGAGTTGAGACGGCCCTGGAATATATCAAAAACAGAGAAAAGAAATAATTGACCTTAAAAAAGAGATCTTATTGGATAGGACTCTCAGCAATTCAAAGGAATCACTAGAGAGACTGGAAAAAAACATAATTGACTTATACGTGGTCACACAGGAGAGTAAGTTAGACAAATTAGCCCATGACATCAGGGCTTACGAGAAGAAAGTGACATATCCCTATATCAAATCAAATCAAATCAAATCAAGTAAGCTTTATTCGGCTTTTGAATTTAAAACCATAAAAGCAGCAAAGAAAAAATACAAACATACAAAGAACTAATCCAACAAATCAAAACATAATTAAAAGAAAAACAGACTGTTTAGGACAAGCTAAAACAGTTTGACGAAAGAACTATTCAAGATCCCAATCCAAAATACACAGAATCCTCCTTTATCATCAGGTATGATAGTGATTTGGTACACCGGGGCCAGGATAAAAGTCATGCAGATCCCAGATACGGATGGAGCCATCTCCAACCTTGTGTTGGGTAGAACGTAAAAAGGGGGCAATGTTTCTGTCTTTAAACTTAATTAAAATCAGATCTCCTGGAACATTTTTGGGCAGAGAACCAAGCCACCCCACCCTCCTGACGCTCAATATCCCGCCGTCTAAAACAGATGGTAAATGTCTATGGTTTTTAAGCCAGAAAATGGCTTTATTCATTAGGTCCTGCTGTAGTTCACGTTTACCCGGGGTGAGTTCGGGGACCCCAGAAAGCACAGTAACGTATGGCGCGGCTTCCGGGGGTAGGTCTATTTGATGCATTCTTTCCCGGAGTCTGTGAGGGGTATGTTTTAGATTAAGAGGAGCGTTGCGACCACTTAGAGTGGGTGGTATAGGAGGGGGGTCACAAGTGGGAAGTATGCTAGAAGCATTGTTCATAGCCCTTTCATGGATGTTAGTAAGGGTAGAGGATGTGGATATCATGGTGTTGGCATTTGGTGGGAGGGACCTTGTTACAGTGTTTTCGATCCTGGTCAGCCTCTCCCCCAGATCATTAATTTTTACGACCAGTGGTAATAGAGCACTGTTTAACATTCGTTCAATTTGGGCCAGCAGGGTCAAATGAAGGGGGGATACGGGGTCATTTGATCGAGTCTCCGCTTTATCCGAAGTTAGTGCGACAGGGTTTGGGGCGGATAAATGGGGGCTACAGAAAGTTGGTTCGGGGGATGCGGGAGGTGTGAAGTTTATAAGTTCATTGTCTCTGACCACTATGGGGGGAGTTAATAAGTCCTGGGCATAGTTTGTACCGCACATGGCATTCAATTCTTCCCAGATTGACATCGTGGTTGGGAAACAGGATACCGGGGGCAACAATGTACAGATCAAAGCAATAGAGGGGGAAAGGTTAGCATCTGACTGTACCTCCTCCTGTAGTAAAATCAAGTGTAGTGGCCCGTCCCGTCCTCCTCTGGCCTCTGAGGGCCACAGAGGGCCCGCCCTTTGCCCGGGCTTCGCCCGGCGCAGTCCCGCGCGCGTCCTCGCGGGACGAGAGGCGTTCCGCTGTTTAGTAGCGCCCCCGGGCGCAGGCTGTGGTGTCACCGGTGCGCCGGTGAAACTCCGGGGCACCTGGGAAATGAAGTCCCTGGCCGTTGCCCTCACGGCGCTGCTGGGAGAGCTGGTGTCGGTGTCTTAGCCGTTCCCCTCACGGCGCGGTCTGTGGCCTCTGCTGTCGGGCTTGCCTTGCCCCCCACTGAGCGCTCGGCGCTCCGCTGTTTAGTAGCGCCCCCGGGCGCAGGCTGTGGTGTCACCGGTGCGCCGGTGAAACTCCGGGGCACCTGGGAAATGAAGTCCCTGGCCGTTGCCCTCACGGCGCTGCTGGGAGAGCTGGTGTCGGTGTCTTAGCCGTTCCCCTCACGGCGCGGTCTGTGGCCTCTGCTGTCGGGCTTGCCTTGCCCCCCACTGAGCGCTCGGCGCTCCGCTGTTTAGTAGCGCCCCCGGGCGCAGGCTGTGGTGTCACCGGTGCGCCGGTGAAACTCCGGGGCACCTGGGAAATGAAGTCCCTGGCCGTTGCCCTCACGGCGCTGCTGGGAGAGCTGGTGTCGGTGTCTTAGCCGTTCCCCTCACGGCGCGGTCTGTGGCCTCTGCTGTCGGGCTTGCCTTGCCCCCCTATATCACTGAGGAGTATTCCCTCAGGATAATCAGGGCCACTACATCAATGGGGGCAGGCAAGGCACCCAACAATATAAAACGTTTTCTGAGTACTCCAGTGAGCCCTGACAGTGACCGTGAACAACCTGGTGTTAGTACCACCTGACACTAATATGATCAGGGACAAAACTATCAAGAATTATCTTTGTGTCCTTTTTTAGGGGATGAAAGATAGTCGACACACAGGGGAGGTGGACTAGATCAGGTTTGGAATCACGACAGGGGCCAGAACAGAGGTTGGAACAGGGGCAGAGGGAAGGGAGGGGAGGCTGTAAAAATCTACCCACAAGTGGCACATGGAGAGATCTAAACCAGACGACAGACTTACAGATGGTAAGCCCTTACAGTGATTGCAGCAGAAGCACAGGTTTGGACCCAACAGGAGGGGCAAAGTCATTTTATGGAACTGATCCCATCATCAATCTATCTAAATACAGGTTATCTCCCAATGAACAGACAGTACTCGTGAAAGGCTTCACCTTTTGGGGTGATATGATGATGTTTGTAGGAACCCTGTATAGAATATGATGTCATCTGGAGTGTTCAGATTGCAGGATTCTTTACTTGTCAGTTGGGACCTGTGCTGTGGCTGTACCAGTCGGGACGGCTCTCTTTTCCCTTGTATTATCAATAAATACCTTTTGAAGATATTACTACTGCCTCAGACATCCGTCTTTACAGTGGTGAATCTCAATGAGGCCATCTGGGTTGACGGTTTTCCTTCCCACACATTGAAGATCTTATTGCGAAAGTTGGGACTTCTTCATGGTTTACCAAATTAGACCCCAAAGCCGCGTATCATCACGTCGAACTTCATCCTCAGCCTCAACATCTCACAACATTTGTCACTCCTGATGGGCTTTTTCAATTTTGCCGACTTCCGTTTGGTTTACCCTCTGCGGCTGCGATCTTTCAAAGACTCATGACTGAAATGTTTAAACACAATCCCAATGTCGTAGTCTTTCAGGATGACATTCTTATTTTTACGAAAAATGAAACTGAATATGATTTAGGCCCAGATGCATCAAAGGAAAAACTGGTTGCAAAGGGGCAGATTCTCAGAATCTGCCCCTTTGCAACCGGTATTTTTGCATTTGGGATGCATCATCCCAAATGAAAAATCGCATATTGAGAATTCGCTAAATTGCGATTACTTGCATTTAAGGAATCTCAAATTGAGATTCCTTAAATGCAATGCATTAAAGTTTAAAAAATAGCGATTTCGCTAATAGGGCAGGCAAATTACCATGAAGTACAACTACATGGTAATTTGCAAAAACTTTGAAAAATGCACTTAAGTGCATTTTTCAAAGTTTCAGGTTGCGCACACACATGCCCTAAGGCCATATGTGTGCGCAACATATGTGCACAGATCAATTTCAGGGGTGCAACAGGGTGTCCTTTGGACACTCCTGCATCCTTGAAATTGCATTCTCATTTGCGAATCGCTAATTGCGTTTCGCAAATTGAAAATTCTTCCCATTCATTCCTATGGGCCTCTAGGCCCATAGGAATGAATAGGGAGGTATTCCTTAAATGCGACTCGCAATTTGCGAATCGCAATTAAGGAATTTTAAGAAATCGCTATTTTTAAAGTGATTTCTTCTTGCATACCATTTTGCTATTCCTTATTAGCGATTCATTATTTTTCGCTAGTAAGGAATCGTAAAATGGATGCTTGATGCATCTGGGGATAAGTTCTTAATGAAGTTTTCACTGTGTTAGAAGACAGAGTTGTGACCTTACAAAAAAGTAAATGTTTTTTCAAAACAAAAGAAATTGAATATTTAGGTCACATTATCTCGGAGCAAGGGATTAAGCCTAGACCTGGTTTAATTAAAAGCATTACAGAAGCACCTGCTCCCCAGAATAAAGAACAACTCATGTCTTTTCTTGGACTTTGCAAGTTTTACGCAAAATTTATGAAATATTTTGCTAAAACCACAAAGTGTTTTAGAAATCTACTCAAAAAAGGGGCAACATTTATCTGGTCAGAAGAATGTGAAAAGGGTTTTCAATACATTAAAAATCGCATTGTCAAAGCACCAGCTTTGCAAGCTTTCGTAGAAGGTAGACAAACTGTAGTTACAGTTGATGCATGCGAGTATGGCTTAGGTTCTGTTTTATCGCAATTTGCTGAGGGTAAAGAGTACACAGTAGGGTTTGCTTCTAGGACACTTCGTCCTGTAGAACGAAAGTACTCAGTAATTGAAAAAGAACTACTAGCTTGCATCTGGAGTATCGAGAAATTTAAATCGTATCTATGGGGCAGATCTTTTACCCTCAAAACTGATCATCGTCCATTGGTTGACATCCTATCAAGGAAAAATGTCAAACACACCACTGCACGGTTGGCCAGATTATCTACAAAATTGCTAGAGTTTACATTTAATGTAGAGTACATCCCTGGAGGAAAGAACAGCAGAGCAGACTGCTTATCTAGGCTTCCGATTGATGATACGGATGAAAAAAACTGGGAAACCGATGTAGAAGAATGTTTCATAGCTTGTATTAATTATGACATTCCTTCCTTTGCTGAAGAAAATTGGGTTACTGAAACTGATAAAGATGTTACTCTTAAAGAGGTTGCTTTGTTGATAAAAAAAGGTTGGCCCAAAGAGAAATGTCTTTCTCCAGATCTTCAAATGTTTTGGAAGGTCAACAATAAACTTACTCTTAAAGGTGGAAAAGTGGTTAGAGGTGACAAACTTGTCCCTCCCACTTGTTACCGATAAAAAATCATTTTGGCTGCTCATTCTGGCCATCTAGGCGCCACTATTACTAAAAGGAAAGTCAGATCTGACTTTTGGGGGCCCAGAATGGACATTCAAGTAGATGATTTGGTTAAACAATGTACACGATGTAGTACCAGCGATAAAATTCTTGTTTTGGAGGGTGCTGTTGAACACCCTGTATCTCCTCCTGGGAGAGCATGGCAAGAATTAGGCATGGATTTTCTCAGACCTTTTCACGTTCTTCCTTCAAATTCAAAGTACTTTTTGGTTCTTGTTGACCATTTATCTAGATGGGTTGAAGTCGGACCAATCAGTATTCCAAATTCAAAAAGTGTTATCACTTGTCTTAACAAGATTGTTCTTAGAGAAGGTTATCCAGAGGAAATTCTCACGGACAATGGTGTCCAATTTATTTCACAAGAAATGAAATTATTTTTGCATTCTTGTGGCATTAAACACACCAGAACTCCTCTTTACCATCCGCAAGGCAATGGTAAAACTGAAAGGTTTAATAGAGTTGTAGTGGAATGTGTACACGCAGCTTTTAGATCAAAGACTTGTATTTTCCAAGCAGTGAAAGATCTTGTCTGGTCATATCATACTTCTCCTCATGCAGCAACACATTTTAGCCCATTTGAACACACAAGGGGAAGAAAAGCTTCTTCACGAGTCTATCCATTTTGGATGGTGAAATCATTTCACCATGGTTGTGATATGAAGAGCGTGTGGAATTCAGCCAACAAAAGATCTTCTGAGTTCAACAATAAAAAAATTGATTCTACAGTTGAGAAAGAAACTCACTCGATTAGAATTGGAGATTGGGTTAGACTGAAAAACTAGGTCTCTGTCAGGAAAGGTCTTTCTAAATTTTTAGAGTGTCAGCAGGTTGCTGAAATCGAAGGAATGCTGTTAAACTAGCAAATGGCAATTGGTGGAATATCTCTCGTATAGCAAAAGACCCTTGCTCTTTTGATAGAAATGTGAAAAATGACAAAAATATTTTGAGTAGAGATAGTGGTATCAGAAAAAGCACAAGAATTCTTACTAGACCTAGCAAACTTCAAGACTACGTTTAAGTACAAAGGCTCTTATTTCTTTAAAACTGTAACATTGTTTCATTTTTTTTTATATAAAAAGGGGGGAGGTGTGGTGATATGATGATGTTTGTAGGAACCCTGTATAGAATATCATGTCACCTGGAGTGTTCAGATTGCAGGATTACTTACTTGTCAGTTGGGACCTGTGCTGTGGCTGTACCAGTACCAGTCGGGATGGACCTTTTGAAGATATTACTACTGCCTCACACATCTGTCTTTACACCTTTGTAACTGAAGCACCCACATGTTGCTTCAGTACCAAGGTTGAACTACATCAATTCTTTAGAAAAGTATGCCATTGTTTTTACAAAATTCCTGACCCTATGCGGGATACATGGCCTTCTGCCACTTACTTGATGACTCCTTCCTCTTTCCAACCTCCCTCACACCTTATGTCCGACAATGTACTGGCCTACTGGCCTTCGGGCAAGTGGTGCTGAGGGTTGTGATGAAACTGTTTGAAACAAAGAGATACATTAAGCATATTACGAGAGATGAGAGACTTAACATAGTTATCAAGACAGCGGATGAAGGCGTGCCATCGCAATCCAGGATATCCTGGATTACTTTACAGAGATCATGACACAGTTACAGGTAGCAGAACACTACAGAAAGATTTAGGGTGACCCCACCGAGGAGGTGGCTAAGCTTATACATCAGCTGACCTCCAGGGGACTCAATGAGGGTTACCTTAGTAAAATGTGGTTACCTGAATAGAAAGGATCCCCTTATCCCTACTATCTATACCCTCCCTAAGGTACATAAAAGAGAGAGAAGCCACCAGGTAGACCCATTGTTTCCAGTTCTGGATCTATCTTGGAACCATTTTGTCAATATATTGGCTTGTTCCTGCAACCATGGGTGTCCAAGATGCGATCCTACATTCACAACACCAAGGAAGTCAATAAACTGGTTGAAAATCAGTCCTTTGACAGAGATAAACAGCGATTAGTGACATTGGACATAGCTTCTTCCTACGCCAGTAGCCCACATGAAGAGGCTTTAGAGGTAGTCCGGGAAGTCCTTGGGCAAACGGAGAGGCCACATTGGGTCCCTCCGGAATTTATAGTGAGCCTTCTTAAGATGAAAAAAAATGTTTTTGTGTTCTGGAATTATTTTTCCTTCCAGACAAAGGGAGTGGCCATGAAAGTTAGATTTTCTCCAGACACAGCTGATCTATCCATGGACACCTACGAGGATAGACATATATATATGTATATATTCACTGAAAAAACCATAGGTTTCAGCCACGTTATAGTTAGGAATTAGCATTTAAAAACCTTAGAAATTCACTGAAAAAACCAAAGGTTTCAGCCACTTTATAGTTAGGAATACAAAACCATTTAAATTCCCCCTTATAGTTAGTTCAGCTAACTATAACTCGCGCACCGGCAATGCATTGCTGATGACGTCACATATTACATCACTCATGACATGGTCAGTGACATTACTCATGACATCACTGATGACATCCCACCAGGAACCTCCAGTATGCGCCAGGGGGCTGCGTTGCAGAGAGGTGTTCTGAGGCTACTCCCCTTTTTACACCTCTCTGCAATGCAGTCCCCTGGCGCATACTGGAGGTTCCGGGTGGCCTAGTTGGCCCCTAGGGACCCCCAGTATGCTAGGGGAATTAGTTCCCCCTCTGCAAACGTGCCAGGGGGCGCATTTGCAGAGAGGTGCAGGGAGGGGGCATGGTCTCCTCCCGATCCCGTTTATTTTTCCTTTACTTTTTTCTTTTTTTTGTTGGCCCTGGGAACCCCATCCCCCAGGGCCTTCCCCAAATGTTTTTTATTTTATTTTTAAATCAAGAAGAGGTCCGCGTGGCCCCCCTCCCACGGCCGTGCTGTGCCCCGGGGACCCCATCCCCTGGTGCATGGGCCTTTTTTTAATTTTATTTTTGTAATTAGGAGGGGGGCTGCTTTGCCCCCCTCCTGTTGCCACTTTTGGCCCCGGCCATTTTTTAACATTTATTTAATTGTTTTTTTTGTGAGGGGGGAGCATGGCCCCCCTCCCGGGCCACTTCTGGCCACAGGGACCCCATCCCCCGGGGCCTGGCCTTCCTCGTTGGGGGCCATGGGGGGGTCCCCAAGCCCCCAACGGTCCCTGCCGGCTCCCCGCATCCTGCGGGAGCCGGCATTGCTTTTCTGCTTGGGGAGCAGCTAACATGCAGAAAAGCAATTGCTTTGGTTTTTGAAAAAGAGAGCAGGCTCTCTTTCAAAAACCGCAGCAGTTTGCTATGGTAGGGCGGGAGCCTCGCGGCTCCCGCCCTACCATAGCAAACAGCAGTGTCCCGGGGGCAGGCACCCCGGGACACTGCAGGAGCCAGCCCTGGGGGTGGCGGTCCCCAGGGCCATCAAGGGCTCCAGGAGAAGGCCATGTGGCCCCCCTCCAACCAGTTAAAAGCCCCAGGGGGTGGTGGTCCCCGGGGTTGGGGGGTCAGTCACAGACCCCCTATTTAAATGATTAGTGCCCTGGGGAGGTGGCAGTCCACGGGGCATGCGGGGGGGTTTTAGCCCCCTCACACAGGTTTTTAAAATTTTTTTTTTAAAAGGAGCCCCCTGCATACTTCAAAATAAAGCCCCATGGGTGGGTGTCCCTGGGGCTCGGGCGGCCTTAGAGGCCCCCCATCATTCACATCTAAGCCCCGGGGGGTGGCGGTCCCAGGGCAGTGTGGGGGGATTAGGGCCCCCCACACTTTTTTTTATAAAGCCCCCGGGGTTTGGTCCCCCCGGGGTATAATTAGAAAAAAAATCAGACCAGGTTTATTTTTTGTCAGGGGTATCCCTTGTTTGTTTTTTTTAAATTAAATTCTTTGGGCCTTGGGGGTCCTTGTGGGACCCCCTAAGCAGGCCTAGGGGGTCAGGGTGTTTCTACCCTACCTCCTTTGCGTGTTTTTCATGTTTATTTTGCTGCATTCGAGGCACAAGATGGCTGCCAACACTTCCTGGTTTGGAGGGTTGACAGCCAATTAGCATAAAGCTCTTGCTCGGGAAGGTACAGAGTATGGTACTTCATCTCTAGATATATCTATGATTTTACTTTCGATTTTCTCAGGAACTACAGAACTGATTTACACCATTTAACAAAAAGCGTAATCTGCTAACCAAATTCTACCTTTTGCCAAATTTGGTGTAATTCCGTTCAGCAGTTCGGGCTGTAGCCTCACTTAAAGTTCCCTATGGAAAATTGCATGGGGAAAACACATTTTGAGACCCCCCTTTTTTCTCAGCCCCCACTTGACAAATCACCCCCAATCTATTAGGGAAGGAGCGGAGCGGAGCAGGCCATTTTCTTGGAGAATTTCACGAAGATTCGTCGACTGGCGCCAAAGTTATTCCAAATAGTATGTTGAGGATTTCCTATGGAAACTAGGTCCTAACTAGAACTACCTACTGCCGACCGCCAGTAGGTAATATATATATATATATATATATATATATATATATATATTCAGGTTTCAGGCCTGATATAGTTAGGAATTAGCATTTAAAAAACCTTAAAAATTAACTGAAAAAACCATAGGTTTGAGGGGTGTTATAGTTAGCTGGACATTTTACTCGTAAAAAACCATTGAAATTCCTCCGATATAGTTAGTTGTACTAACTACATCTCACGTGCCCGCAATCCACTGCTGATGATGTCACATATTACATCATTCATGACGTGGTCAGTGACACCACTGATGACATCTCAAATGACATCACTGATGACATCACTGATGACATCATCCAGTGAATGTGGTTTGTTTTGTTATTTAAATATCTATTATATATATATATATAGCAATTTGCAATGAAGAGTGAGTGGATATATAAATATAAATGTCTGGATGGAGGATTTAGAAGCAGTGTGATTGACTGTTCACTTGACTAATTTATAGTGTCTCATTAAATATATTGGTTAGTGACTAAATAAAGTGAACATCTGTATCACTTTGTCAGTTGTTGTGTAAACTGCTGCACCAGTTCGTTACTATCTATGTGACAGTCTATATTAGTTATTGATTAGTTAACTGAGTATTTGTATGGTAGAGTGAATGTGTGTGTGGTTCGTGGGGGGTGTGTGACAGCCCAAAGATGTGTGAATACTTGATTCAGTAGGTATATGAAGTTAAAACTACATGTTATAACAGTTGTTTGGGTGAGTGAATATCTTTATGGGTGTGGTGATGAGCAAATATATGTCTCAATGGTACATGTCCAACAAACTAGAAAAATAAAAGGCAGTGTATGTGTCAGTTGTTGTATATAAATAAGCATACATAAGACTCAGTGATTGTATGAGTGACTGTATGGATAACTGTATACTTGTAATAGTGATTTTATAACACACTAAGTATGAGTTACTATCTATATGAATAGATGAAGTGGTGTTTGTATAAGTGTGTAGCTAAGTAAATGTAAGTATGATCCATTGTTTGCATAAGTTAGAAGGATGACTCCATAAGCGATTAGGATGTGTGCTGGTGTATAATGTCGATATAGGTGTATAAGTATATTTGATAGTGTTCTTTTGATCATTGACAGCATGTATGAGTGAATCTATAGGTAAGTGATTAGATGTGTGTATAGATCTAGGAATCACTGAGTGGGTGTTTAGAAACTTGTATTGGTCTGTCAAAGATTTCAAATATGGCACTCTGTATTTCACAGTGAGTAATGAAAGGTTATACTACTGTATGATGAGGTGTATCTATTTCTATGGAAGGAAATACAAGTTTCTGGTAAGTACGGTTAGATTTACGTTTCAGGGTCAGTGCTGTGCTAAAAAATGCAGCAGTGGGTTCTCTCTTGGTAACAGGTGAGTAAATTGGAATTCGTAGTTCGGTAGATTTTATAGGAATTTTTTAAAGTTCCAAAACTCCACACTTAGACAATTTTCTGGTGAAAACCACACAATGGATTCCTGTGGAAGGAAATTCAAGTAACTGGTAAGTACGGTTAAAATCACTTTTCAGGATCAATACTGGGCTTAAAGTTGCAGCACTGAGGGCACTCATGATAACAGGTGAGTAAATCAGAATTCGAACTACGGCTGACTTTAGAGGAATATTTTAAAGTTCCAAAACTCCACACTTCGAAACTTTTCTGGTGAAAACCACACAATGTGTGCAAACACTTCCTGTGGCGCGTTTTAAGTTGGGGAATTAATTCCTCTTCATTCCTGAGGTCCAATGTGGGCCAACTAGCCCACCAGGTACCTCCAGTACGCGCCAGGGAGTTGTGTTGCAGAGAGGTGTTCAGAGGCCATGCTCCTCTTTACAATACTCTGCAACACAGCTCCGTGGAGCCTACTGGAGGTACCTGGTATAGTGTTGCGCACTAGTTGTTGTGCTGTGACGCAACGACGTAGAGCGTGACCACCATTTCGGCATTGAGCGCAGAGCCCGCGAAGGTTGCAGATGTGCTCCCGGCGCTCTTCTAACGCGATAAATAAAAGTCATACTTACCTGCAGATTCTACCTCCGCTATCCATTGGGTGGTGAATCACGGTCCTACACCTGGTGGGCTAGTTGGCCCCTAGGGGACCTCTGGATTTAAGTGGAATTAATTCCCCAACTTAAAATGCGCCAGAGGGCATGTTTGCACACACATCACCTCAAGCTCCGCCCCCTACCTTCACCACTGTGAAAACACGCCCTGTGCACGTTCTAAATTGGGGAATTAAGTCCCCTTGAATACCGGGGTTCCCTGGGGGTCAACTAACCCACAAGGAACCCCCACTATGCGCCAGGGGGGTATTGCAGAGAGGTGTAAAAAGGGGCATGGCCTCATTACACCTCTCTGCAACACAGCCCCCTGGCGCATACTGGAGGTTCTTGGTGGGCTACTTGGCCCCCAGGGACCCCCAGTATTCAAGGGGAATTACTTCCCCCTCTGCAAACGTGCCAGGGGGCACGTTTGCAGAGTGGTGCAGGGAGTGGGTGTTGCTTCCTCCCCGATCCTGTTTTTTATAGCCCCCCTTCGTTTTCTTTTTTTTGGGCCCTGGGGACCCCATCCCCCAGGGCCTGACCCCCAAATATTATTTTTTTATTTTTTTAACGGGCAGGGGGCCGCGTGGCCTCCCTCCCTGGCTAATTCCAGGCCTGGGGGACCCCATCCCCCAGGGCATGGCCACATTTTAAAAATATTTTTAAGGAGGGGGAGCTGCATAGCCCCCCTCCTCCTCAGGCCTCCTTTTACATTTTTAAAAAACGTTTTAAATATTTGGGGAGGGGGGCCACGTGGCCCCCCTCCTGGACCACTTCTAGCCCCAGGGACCCCATTCCCCGGGCTGGCCCTCTTCATTGGGGACAGTGGAGGGGTCCCCCATCCCACCACAGTCCCTGCTGGCTTCCAGCGTCCTGCGGGAGCCGGCATTGCTTTTCAAGATGGAGAGCAGCTAACATGCTGCTCCCCATGTAGAAAAGCAATAGTCTTTGGTTTTTGGTTTTGGTTGGTTTTGGTTTTGGTTTGGTTTTTGGTTTTTCCAAAAACCAAAGCAGTTTGCTATGGTAGGGCGGGAGCTGCGAGGCTCCCGCTCTACCATAGCAAACGATAGTGTCCCAGGGTAGGCACCCTGGGAAACTGCAGGAGCCGGCCCTGCGGGGTGGTGGTCCCCAGGGCCAATACAAGGCTCTAGGAGGGGTGCCCCCCTGCCAACATTTAAAAGCCCCCGGGGCTGGGTGGTACGTCATGGACCCCCAATTTAAAAATGTAGTGCCCCGGGGAGGTGACGGTCCCTGGGGTGTGTGGGGGCCCACAGAGGTTTTTTTTATTTAAAAAATATATAAGCCCCGGGGGGTGGCAGTACCCAGGACTGCGGGCCCCTCTGGGCCCCCCATTATTATAAAACACTTGGAACCCCCGGGGGCTAATTAGAATTAAAGTTCAATTTTTGGGGATCAGCAGGATACGCTTATCCTACGCGCATCCCGTGATTTAAAAAAAAAGCTTTTTTGGCCTTGGGGGTCCTTGTGGGACCCCCTAAGCAGGCCTATGGGGTCAGGGTGTTTCTACCGTGCCCGTGTTTCTTTTTCCATTTTCTTGTGCCTCGGTTCTACCGGGGAACAGGATGGCTGCCAACACTTCCTGGTTTGGAGTGTTGACAGCCAATTAGCAAAAAGCTCATGCTCGGGAGGATACACATACCCTACTTCGTCCATAGATATATCTATGATTTTACTTTTGATTTATTCAGGAACTACTGAACGGATTTACACCATTTAACAGAAAGCGTCATTTGCGAACCAAACTCTACCTTTTTGCGATATTTGGTGTAATTCCGATCAGCAGCTCGGGCTGTAGCCGCGGCTAAAGGTCCCTATGGAAAATTGGATGGGGAAAACATGTCTTGGGACCCCCCTTTTTTCTCAGCCCCCGCTTGACTAATAACCCGAAACTTTCAGGATCAGAGCGGAGCGCCCCATCTTCTTGGGGAATTTCGTGCAGATACGTTGACCGGTGCCAAAGTTATTCCAAATAGAATGTTGCGGATTTCCTATGTAAAGTAGGTCCTAACTATATCTACCTACTGGCGACCGCCAGTAGGTCATATATTTATTACCTACTGTCAGTCGCCAATAGGTAGTTATAGTTAAAAACTAGTTTCCATAGGAAATCCGCACCATTCTATTTGGAATAACTTTGGCGCTGATGGACGAATCTTCGCGAATTTCTCCAAGAAAATGGCCTGCTCTACTCCGCTCCTTCCCTGAAAGGTTGAAGGTGATTCGTCAAGTGGGGGCTGAGAAAAAAGGGGGGGTCCCAAAACGAGTTTTCTCCATGCATTTTTCCATAGGGACCTTTAGCCAGGGCTACAGCCCGAACGGCTGAATGGAATTACACCAAATTTGGCAGAGAGGTAGAACTCGGTTCGCAGATTGTGCTTTTTGTTTAATGGTGTAAATCCGTTCAGAAGTTCCTGAGAAAATCAAAAGTAAAATCATAGTGATATCTAGAGACAGAGTTCAGTACTCTGTACTGTACTCTGTACCTTCCCGAGCACAAACTGCCTGTCAACACCCTGACCCCCTAGGCCTGTTTAGGGGGTCCCACAAGGACCCCCAAGGCCGAATAAGATATATATATATTTTTTTAAATCACGCGATACGCGTATGGTATGCGTGCCCTGCCGATCCCCCCCAAAATATTAAGGCACCACTCTGCAAACGCGCCCCCTGGCGCGTTTGGATGCAGGGAAATATTTCCCCTTGAATACTTAGGGTCCCTGGGGGGCAAGTAGACCACCAGGAACCTCCAGTATGTGCCAGGGGGCTGCCTTGCAGAGATGTGTAAAGTGGCCACGCCCCTTTTTACACCTCTCTGCAACACAGCCCCCTGGCACATACTGGAGGCTCCTGGTGGGCTAGTTGGCTCCCGGGGAACCCCAGTATTCAAGGGGAATTAGTTCCCCCTCTGCAAACGCGCCGGGGGCTGCCGTGCAGAGACATGTAAAGAGGCCACGCCCCTTTTTACACCTCTCCGCAGCACAGCCCCCTGGCGCATTTGCAGAGGGGGAACTAATTCCTCTTGAATACTGGGGGTCCCTGGGGGCCAAGTAGCCCACCAGGAACCTCTAGTATGTGCCAGGGGGCTGCCTTGCAGAGACATGTAAAGAGACCACGCCCCTTTTTACACCTCTCCGCAGCACAGCCCCCTGGCGCATTTGCAGAGGGGGAACTAATTCCTCTTGAATACTGGGGGTCCCTGGGGGCCAAGTAGCCCACCAGGAACCTCTAGTATGTGCCAGGGGGCTGCCTTGCAGAGACATGTAAAGAGACCACGCCCCTTTTTACACCTCGCTGCATTGCAGCCCCTTGGCGCATACTGGAGGTTCCTGGTGGGCTACTTGGCCCCCAGGGACCCCCAGTATTCAAGGGGAATTAATACCCCCTCTGCAAACGCGCCAGGGGGCTGCCTTGCAGAGACGTGTAAAGAGGCCACGCTCTTTAATATACCTCTCTGCAAGGCAGCCCCCTGGCACATACTGGAGGTTCCTGGTGGGCTAGTTGGCCCCCGGGGATCCCCAGTATTCAAGGGGAATTAATTCCCCCTCTGCAAACGCGCCAGGGGGCTGCCTTGCAGAGACGTGTAAAGAGGCCCTGCCCCTTTTTACACCTCTCTGTAACGCAGCCCCCTGGCACATACTGGGGGTTCTTGGTGGGCTAGTTGGCCCCAGTATGCAAGGGGAATTAGTTCCCCCTCTGCAAACATGCCAGGGGTCTGCGTTGCAGAGAGGTGTAAAAAGGGGCGTGGCCTCATTACACCTCTCTGAAACGCAGCCCCCTGGCGCATACTGGAGGTTCCTGGTGGGCTAGTTGGCCCCCAGGGACCCCCAGTATTCAAGGGGACTAAATCCCCCAACTTAGAACGCGGTACGGGGCACGTTTGCACAGAGGGGAAGGTAGGGTGCAGGGCTTGAGGTGATATGTGTGCAAACATGCCCTGTGGCGCATTTTAAGTTGGGGAATTAATTCCTCTTCAATCCAGAGGTCCCATATGGGCCAACTAGTCCAACAGGTACCTCCAGTAGGCGCCACAGAGCTGTGTTGCAGAGTGTTGTAAAAAGGGGGCGTGCCCTCTGAACACCTCTCTGCAACGCAGCTCCCTGGCGCATACTGGAGGTACCTGATGGGCTAGTTGCCTCACAGGGGACCTCAGGATTGAAGAGGAATTAATTCCCCAACCTAAAACGCGCCACAGGGCGTGTTTGCACTCATGTCACCTCAGGCCCTGCCCCCTTCTATCACTATTGAGCATAATATTCCTCTAAAATCAGCGCAACTACGAATTACGATTTACTCACCTCTTATCACGAGAGATGTCAGTGCCGCATCTTTGAGCGCACTACTGATCCTGAAAAGAAATTCTAACCATACTCACAGTAACTTGAATTTCCTTCCATAGGCTAACTTTTCATAGAGAAATAGCAGGCGTGGTGCTTGAGCCCTAACATGTGAGGGGGTAGTGCCCAGAGTTGGACCTGAAGGTATGACAAGTGTTCGGTTTTGGGGAAGTGTTCCCTGAGCTCTGGAAATGGGATAATACCCTCTAAATCAAAGAGATGTCCCAGTGACCTGCAAGGGGAAGAATGCCAGGCTTGAAAGGCTTGGGCCTCAGTACCGGGTTGAAACTCCAGGTTATCGAATAAGGGCATGAGAGGTAATGGGAATGTGGTCAGTTGTGCATGAGTATTGGTGCCATCCCAGGAGTCCATGATGGTGCTTGTGATGTATGACGCATAAAGATTAGCTGGTCGGTGAGTTTTGTGGAGAAAGGGGATCCCCTGCAGTGGTCTGCCAGCAACTGCCTGGTCTTGGAACAGCCAGTGCTTTTCTGATTCCAGCCGCTGCCATTCTACCAAATATCTGGGCTGAGCAGCGTGAAAATATGACTGAAGGTCAGGTACCCCCACTCCCCCCTTCTCCAGTGGTAGAATTGCGACCTGATGGTGGAAATGCGACTTGCGACCATGCCATATAAAACGTGAGATCTGCCTGTGTCTGCTCGATCCAGCCTAACGGCAGTCGGAGTGGATCGGTCTGGAATATGTATAAAATTTGAGGGAGTATGGTCATTTTATTAGCTGCTATCCTACCTAGCCAGGATATTGTGCACTGTTTCCTCCGGTGCAACTCTTTTCTGACGCGTGCTCGGAGGTTGGAGTAGTTAATGTCAGTGGTGGCCTGAATGGTGGGAGCAAGCTGGATATCTAGGTACGGAATCGCCTCAGTTGACCACTGCATCGGGTGTTCCTCTTGGAGGTAGTCAAGAGTATTTGGAGAAAGGGAAAGACTAAGGGCCAGCAATTTATCCATGTTAATTTTAAAGCCTGACCCTTGGGCAAATTTGTGTAGTTTCATGAAGAGGGCTCGCATGGACGTGATCGGGTCCGAGAGGGATAGCAGGACATCATCAGCATAAAGGCTAATGGTGTGGGTATCTCCCCCAAACTTAATCCCTGTTATTAGAGGATGGCGGAGGATCTTGAGTGCTAGGGGTTCCATGTATAGTGCGAAAAGGAGGGGGGACAGGGGGAAACTTTGTCTAGTGCCCCTCCCAATCGTGAACTGGGAAGACGTGTGGCCTTTGACGCGGAACATCGCCATTGGTGATCTATATCAGTTTAGGATGTGAGTGCGGAGCTTTTCACCAAAGCCAGCCGCGATCAGCACCATCTCCAAATAGGGTCAGTGCACCCTATCGAAGGCCTTTTCCACATCTATTGCCAGGAGCATATACTCACCCTGAGTGCTGGACCCTTTCTCTATTAGGTGTAGTATGCGCTTAGTGTTGTCACTTGTCTACCGTTCTGGAATAAAGCCTGCCTGGTCAGGTTCGACCAACTGTGCCATGTAGGGCGATAATCGGGTCGCCGGTTGAGGCTGGGCAGGTGTGCTTTCTCCCCATAATCTACAGTGGTGAACCAGAGGGTGATGTGATGAACCAGAATGTGCAGTTGTGAACCAGAGGGTGCTGTAATGAACCAGAGGTTGGCAGTGGTGAATCAGAGGGTGGCAGTGGTGAACCAGAGGGTGCTGTGATGAACCAGAGGGTGACAGTGATGAACCAGAGGGTGACAGTGATGAACCAGAGGGTGGCAGTGGTGAACCAGAGGGTGGCAGTGATGAACCAACCAGAGGGTGCCAGTGGTGAACCAGAGGGTGTCAGTGGTGAACCAGAGGGTGGCAGTGGTTAACCAGAGGGTGTTGTGATGAACCAGAGGGTGGCAGTTATGAACCAGAGGGTGACAGTGATGAACCAGAGGGTGGCAGTGGTGAACCAGAGGGTGGCAGTAATGAACCAGAGGGTGGCAGTGGTGAACCAGAGGGTGACAGTGATGCACCAGAGGGTTGCAGTGGTGAACCAGAGGGTTGCAGTGATGAACCAGAGGGTGGCAGTGATGAACTAGAGGGTGGCAGTGATGAATCAGAGGGTGGCAGTGGTGAACCAGAGAGTGCTGTGATGAACCAGAGGGTGGCAGGGGTGAACCAGAGTGTGGCAGTGGTGAACCAGAGGATGGCAATGGTGAACCAGAGGGTGGCAGTGATGAACCAGATGGGGCAGTGATAAACCAGAGGGTGGCAGTGATGAACCAGAGGGTGGCAGGGGTGAACCAGGGGGTGGCAGGGGTGAACCAGAGGGTGGCAGTGATTAACCAGAGGGTGGCAGTGATGAACCAGAGGGTGACAGTTGTGAACCAGAGGGTGACAGTGGTGAACCAGAGGGTGCTGTGATGAACCAGAGGGTGCTGTGATGAACCAGAGGGTGGCAGTGGTGAACCAGAGGGTGCTGTGATGAACCAGAGGGTGGCAGTGGTGAACCAGAGGGTGGCAGTGATGAACCAGAGGGTGGCAGGGGTGAACCAGAGGGTGCTGTGATGAACCGGAGGGTGGCAGTGATGAACCAGAGTGTGGCAGTGGTGAGCCAGAGGGTGGCTGTGATGAACCAGAGGTTGACAGTGATGATCCAGAGGGTGGCAGTGGTGAACCAGAGGGTGGCAGTGATGAACTAGAGGGTGGCAGTGGTGAACCAGAGGGTGGCAGTGATGAACCAGAGGGTGGCAGTGATGAACCAGATGGTGGCAGTGGTGAACCAGAGGATGGCAGTGGTGAACCAGAGGGTGGCAGTGATGAACCAGATGGGGCAGTGATAAACCAGAGGGTGGCAGTGATGAACCAGAGGGTGGAGTGGTGAACCAGAGGGAGCTGTGATGAACCAGAGGTGGCAGTGATGAGACATAGGGTGGCAGTACTGAACCAGAGGGTGCTGTGATGAACCTGAGGGTGGCAGTGATGAACCAGAGGGTGACAGTGATGAACCAGAGGGTGACAGTGGTGATCCAGAGGGTGGTAGTGGTGAACCAGATGGTGGCAGTGATGAACCAGAGGGTGGCAGTGGTGAACCAGAGGGTGGCAGTGATGAGCCAGAGGGTGGCAGTGATGAACCAGAGGGTGGTGCTGCTAAACTGCCCGGGAGCCCTGTGGGTGTGAGCCCCCGTGCTGCTGAGCTGCCCAGGGGTTGTGAGCCCACATGCTACTGAACTGCCCCGGGGCCCAGTGGGTGAAAGCCCCCGTGCTGCTGAACTGCCCCGGAGCCCTCTCAGTGTGAAAATCATTTGTGCTCATTTGCCTGGGAACCCTCTGGATGTGAGCACACATTGTGCTAAGTGTCCCCCTGCCCCCAGTACATATATACCCGTACCGCACAGCACCATTATGCTCTTGCACCATGAAGTCTGGTGCCTGGATGATCCTGATCCAGATGTTAAGTTATGATAGAGAAGAGCTACTAGTCTATAATATCCCAAGTAAGGATGCTACCTGAACTAGACTAGATCCAGGTACGATAGCGCAAGCTTTTAAAATGGCATGTCTGGGATGTAACTTCTCTATGAGAGCCCTGGGACACTACGTTGTAGTACGTTGCCCGTAGTTAATATGGGGACTCACCCTCCCTCTAAATGCACCAGCAGACAAGGTAAAGTTACTTGAGCTCTCATTAAATCAAGGGAACTAGTGAAACATAAAATATAATTTCCAAACATTCTTGAAAATCACAAACTAGATTTTCTTTATATAACTGAAGCCTGGGCTGCTCTCTTTTTGGACTCAGATATGGTCATAGCAATTCCCCTGGTTACTCTATGCACAGACAAGATAGGACCCGGAAGAGAGGTGGAGGATTAGCTGCCATATATCATGACCACATGTCGGCTATCTTTTTACCATTTTCTTCGTTAGACTCTTAAGCACTCAATATCGAACTGTCTAAAACACAATCTTTTAATTGGTTGCTAGTGTATCATCCTCCCGGGCATCGAAAAACTTTTGTATAGGCTGTCAGCTCTCTCAGTTTGTGTTTATTTTCTGGATTATTCCGTTTTAGGAGATTTCAATTTTCACTTGGAGGCCCTTGCAGATAAAGATAAGGAGGATTTAATTGTTGCCATGTCTTGCCTTGGCGTCAGTCAAGTGGTGAACAGTCCATCCCACTGTGTGGGTCACACATTCAATGGTGTTTTCACAAATGCCCCCCTCCCCTCCTTTTAACTCAAACATAAGCCTTAACTTTGACCTTGTCGGATCACAAGCCAGTGATGTTTGAACAAAACATCATTCACAAAGGGCTCTCTGCCAGTGCGACACACTGTACCCAAACTTCACGTGCTTGGCATAAAATCCAATCTGATCAAATTAATTACCTTTTAGCTGGATTTCAACCCATGAGGACTTTGATCAACAGACTCTTAATTATGCAAACTGGCTGAGCTCCTGATCAACAAACTCTTAATTATACAAACTGGCTGATCTCCACTGTACTCTCACTCGCACCTGATCAAGTTATGGATAAACTGAGGCGCCAGAAACAAGAGCGTATGACACAGGATAGTAAATGGGGAAAGGAATATATTAATTTTGAGAAAGACAAATATAAGCAAGTCATTGCAAAGTATAAGATTCTGCTCATTTACCCAAACATTTGAATCAACACAGAATTCGGTGAAAGAACTATTCAAGCCAGTTAATAATCTCACTAATGTCACTATTAAAGCATGGCAGGGAGTACTCAATCCTTGTGCAACACCCTTACTAATATCTTTCAAAATAAAGTTGAACAGGTATATTACTGGTTCTGCTCAAACATCAATACTAATTTGTAGGAAAGTAATCTAACCCTTTTCACTCAGAGAATGTCATCTTTAGTTAATTTACCCCCTCCAGCCGAGCAGGTAAAACTGCTAATTAATTCTATGAAATCAAGTGTCCCCAATTGATCTCTGCCTCCCATCGGTTGTACAATTAGCGCCTGATACCATTGCAAATCATCCTGTTGGAATTTTCAATAAAATGTTCATATCAGGATACTTCCATGAACAGTGGAAAATAGTTCCAATACTTCCTTTAATAAAAAATTGAATCTTCATCACATGGATCCTCATAGTTATTATTACATTTCTAGGTTTTTGCTCCTGGCAAGTATCATGGAGAAATCTATGAATCAGCAACTAGCCAATTTAATACATAATTACCATCTCCTGGTTCCCACTCAGTTCAGATTCAGGAGAGGTCTTACCACCAAAACTACCCTGATAGTGCAAACTCAGGAGACTAGGGCAGCCCTTGATCAGGGAAGAAAAGCAACACTCATTTTATTAGACACCTCTGCTGCATTTTATACGGTCAATCACAAATTTCTGATTGACTGTCTCAACAACATTGGGATCAAAAGGGCTGCACTGATCCTTTTCAGATCTTTCTTTTGTGGGAGAGAACAATCTGTAGCACTAAAGAAGTTCATATTGCTAATCTTCTCCTTACCCTGCATGTTTCCTCAGGTGTCCTCACTGAGTCCAATGTTGTTTAACATTTATGTAACCTCTTTGACCAATTTGATTAAATCATTCAGCTTTTTCTTGACATCGTAGCCGATGACACTAATATAGTCGTCTCCCTTTCCAACTGCAACAATAATACCAGAAACAGATTCAATATTTGCATGCAGGCAGTGAGCAACTGAATGAATAATAATTGCCTGAAGTTAAACAATGGGAAGACAGATGCCCTCCTGTTTGGTTAGGAGATCTCATTTTGGTCCTGGTCATAGTTTTCTCAAGAGATAGGAGCATTTCCAAAAACGGTCAGGAAGGTAAAAAACGTAGGAGTTATAGTAGACAACAATGTGGCCTACGGAGATCAAGTGAATACTCTTATCTCATCTTCTATGCTCTAAAGATTATAAAGAAAATCCACCCTTACATTCCACTTGCTTCAGATTCTGTTGTGACAGACTTAGATTCGTCCAAAATGGACTATTGTAATGGTCTCTATTAAAACATGCACCAGCAGTTAGTGAATGAGCTCCAAACTCTTCAGAATGCTGCTGCACGCATGTTGCTCACGATACCCACATTTCATTTGCCATGTCAAGCTTTGCCGAAGCTTCGGTGACTACCTATCAAGAAGCGGCTTACCCTCAAGGCCTTGTGCATTGCCTGTAAGGTGCCTCAACAGAGGCCTGGAGTATTTGAAGGGCAATTTTAAATGGTACTATCCTAGCAGGTCTTTGCAATCTACTGGGATAAATATATTTGGTCCCTAAATTCAAACACGCTTCATTTGGAGGGAAAAGTTTTGTCATTTGTACATCTAAATTATGGAAAAATGAAAAACCATTACAAATCTTCTATCTTTCGGGAAAGTTCTAAAAATGTGGCTCTTCAGTAATCAGTGACAGGTTATTTTCTTGACCTCTTTGGACGGTGGCAGTGCCAAAACAACTCAGAGTGTTTACGCACTTTAGGTGTATTATTAATATGATATAACATAAGATAACATTTAAAAGCCACCTTGCGGACTAACTGTGGTCTAAACAATATGGCTTCCTGTTAATTTTGTAAGGGCTTAAATAACCCAATCAAATGCTGTCTAGTTATCACAATGTACCCCGGTATACCATTAAGTTACTGTTGTATGCGGCTGCCCAATATATAGGTACATTTCGTACCTTGTAACTCTAAAACTACTGAACCAGTCTAGAACTACTACTAAAAATGACCCTTTGCACCCTACAATCTATATTTTGGCTAAATTTCATATGTATCCCTTCTGCCATTTTCCAGCAGGGTCTATTTAAACAACTCTCTACCACATCCTACTCTACTTCACTGTACCACAGGCCACTCCAATCTATGACACGTCATTCCATTAAAAAACTATCCACTCCATGCTACAACAGTCCAGTCCACTCTATGACACTACACACCACTTTACTCAATGACACGCCACTCCATTCTATGACACACCACTCCACTCTAACACACACCACTCCACCCCACACTAGTTTAGGACACTCCATGACACTCCATACCTCTCCACTCTACGGCATGCTGCTTTACTCTACCACACCTTGAAACAGAGAAGGCTTGGGTCCTATCACAGCCTGGCCTGGACTACCATAATTTAGGAAACAAGGAAGTGACCAAATAGGTTATTTGAACATTAATGTGCAATACCTAGCCAATACATCCTAAGTATGCATAATTTATTTTAAATTATTTTCAATTTCAACACGTTACACATGAAAACATTTCATCATGTCGTGACAAGAGACACAACTATAAAACATGTGTCACCAACATACATGTAAATTAAAACACAACATACTCAATAAATACATAAACAAAACATAAACACCATGTGAAATGTCAATTGCCTCCAAAATTCTTTAGAGGACACAAGTCCTTAAGTAGCAAAAGAAAACACAGGCGGACATATGCTAATTCAAAAGGTCCTGCCTGTTTACTGGACTGAAGACTACTCAGTGTTGAGGGAGTGGTTACACCATAGGGGAATACATTTCTTTTAAATCTCCCAACAGTGCCCTGCAAATGTTCTAGCTTCAGCTCAGAGTCAACGCGCTTCAAATCCTGACTTGTTCTAGGATTCTCCTCAGGATGTGGACTGGAATTGGCCTTGACTGTGAGACATAAAAACAAAAAGAGGGGATTGGTGTAAGTTAAGAGAACCTTATATTCAAACTGTCAACTATCTAAATCCACTGGGCACCTTGTTGTACCTGCAATAGTTCCATGCTTTAATGTAGTGTAGAATTTCCTTAGTAAAAAGCTGTTGCAGTTCTGTAAAAAAATAAACACATGGTGGGGAGGAATGAGCAAGGGCATATCCTGAGATCGCCATACCAAGCGAGTGTGTGATGAAGGAATTTAAATTCGTAACTCTCTAGAAAGTGTAGTTCCTCCGAGCTTGATGTCTAATTGTAGTTAGTCCTCATGATGGAATTTATAAGAGTTATTTGGGAAAAGAGGCCCTGATGAAAAAGGAAAGACTGAGCTAAGTTCACTGTATCTAGCATTTGCAGAGTCTTTGTATTCATATTAGAACAAGTGTAGGCAACGCCTGAAAGCCTACCTCATCGTCGCCTTTTCTGTTCATGGTGCGTGGCGTTTATGCAGCCGTTGTGTGGCACACAGAACTCTGGAAGGAACAAAAACGCTAGTGTTATATTTGTAGAGAACACCTTCAAAAGACGTTAAACTGCCGACGAGGCGCATCTGAACCTCAGCGCCTGTGCTGACACCCGTTCATAATACATTACTTATACCATGTGGAATCATATCATATGATGTCATTTATGAGAACATTGTCCTGGTACAGTGCTATGTTATAATAAATGTAGTATGCCTACCGAGTTGACAACATTGTGTGTGGAGGTGCGCCATTCATACTGAAATGACGGTGGTGAATAAATTATAAACTTAAGGTATAACTGCAATGTTAGAATTTCTAATGTTTGTGTAGATTATTTTTGGGGTGTATAGAAAGAATAGATATAACTTAGCTTTAACATAGGTTGTTTCCCTCAATTTCAATGTGTTTTTTTTTTTAAACCTTTATTGAGTCAATAAAGCATAACAGGCGCAAGCCTACAACCACAGGGGCCGGCCGCAAACTCAGGATAATGAAACAGGATCATTACAAATGTTTACGGTGCAAGGAATAACCATGGCGTAGTCATAATATATGTGGTTGTAGGCACAACGAAGCACAAGGATAAGAGAGGTTTCATTTTAATAATAGTGAAGAAGAAGGTGCGGCTATACCACCAAAGGCATCACACTACACAATATACAAGAAGAGATGGGAGGGCATATCCCTCCGCACAATCGGGAATCTATGATGAGCAATCAGGCCTATAACACACCACGCCCGCCGAATGCAGGCCAGGAGCAAAGGTAAAACCATGGCGAGCAATTTAGCGAGAACATCATATGGAAAACCCACCCTTCCAGGACAATAAAATAGGGGCAAGTGCGGACGCCCGACAAGGAAAGGATGAAAGAGGGAGATACAGCTAACCCCACTAAGAAGAAAAAGAAAAAGGGACCATAGAACAAAACAAACTAAAATAACAAACCCCCCCAACACCCGCCACCCCACATCACCGTAATGGCTATGGCCTACCCCACTAACAGCGTGCCTGTCGCCCCAGAATTACCCCAAAGAAGGAAATAAGACAAGCAAGAGAGAAAGACTATAAAGAAGATATGAGGGGAAGGGCCGGCGATCCGGACATTTGGTCCCTCCCACCCCGGCATACTAAAATCGTGTAAACAGAAGCCATAGAAAAGTACAACAATCAGCAAGCACAGAAAACGCAGTCAATTACAGCCCACTCTAGACGTGCCCTGGAATCACCATTAACCAGCAAGAAGTCCCTCCAAGTCCCAAGCGAGGTCACCCCTGGCCACTTTTATTAATAATAACATTGTTAAGCAGCTTTGCAATCGGGAGACAATTCGATACGAAAAGTAAGGTACACATATCAGCAAGCACATAAATCGCAATCAATTAGAGCCCCACTAAACGTGTCCTCGAATCACCATTAACCAGCAAGAAGTCTCTCCAAGTCCCAAGCGAGATCACCCCTGTCCACTTCTGTCAATAGCAGCAATGTGAAACGATCCCGCGGTCGGGTGACAATTCGATACAAAGGGTCCAATCGTTCGAGGCAGACCAGGTATCGCCGCCGCCCGACTTGGCCCAAGCCACCAAGAAACAACTGACGATGCGTGGCGGAGGCCAGAATGTAACAATACCCAGACCACCAACAGTTCCAAGTCCAAAAACGGGTCCGCCAAGCACAGAAAGGAAAGTACAGGATGTGGGAAGCACAGCAGCACAGATCGGGCCTCATGTACCAGGGAGCGATGTAGCGTCTCCACTTGCCGGTCAGAAGAAGGCCCCGACGAGACAACCACCCGTGGAACAGGTGCGACGACAACAGGCACAGGAACCAAGTCTATTCGCGCCTCCAGAACTGTGGACTCTTCCAGGGAACACGACACTGTGGCAGAAGGAGACACATCGGCAACGACTAGGGGGAAAACCACTACGCAACAAAATGGCGGGTCAGCAATGGCGGCGATCTTCCCTTCCAAGTCCCGGGAGTTCCGGAGCAAAGCAGTCTGCAGGGTTATCAGTGCAGTCAGTACGTGGCGACGCATGAGCGTTTCCCCATGGAGTAAAACTCCGGGGGTCTCAAGTTCAGCGGATTCTCTGTCCCCGGGAGGGGTGTACTCCGAGGCGCCGTCCGCCATTTCAGCCATCTTGGTCTCCTTCACTTCTCCTCCATCTCCAAGCCCCGTCCGACCACCTGAATCAGCAGGTCCCATGGCCAAACCTCGACAGTCGGCGCTTGGTGCAGAAAGGAGAGTCAACAAAAGTCCGGGTGTGCTCCCCACAGCTCACCGGGAGCCAACCGCTGGTTCCCGGACGGGACTATTAACATGGCCGGGCGTCACACCCAGGGGGAATCGGGCGACACGGTCTCTCTCCGGCTCGGCGATATCTCTGGTTCACTGGGCAACCCACTATTGGGGGTGGGTTGGCACCAACTTTCCCGGCTCGCGGCTCTCAGGCTCCCACCAACCGGCTTCTCATCCCGACCAGGGCCGCCATCACTATGAACACAGCCGGGCAACCTCTGCACTCGAGGCCCCGGCTTCAGTGCCGCGAAGGCCGGCAAGCAGACGGGGACAGTTCTTCGGATCTACTTCATGGTGGCGTTCCGGGAATAGATGGTAAGTGATTGCTTCCCTTCAACCACTTAGATCAGCGAGCCTCGCTTAGGATTATCGTCAGGATAGATGTGCGGGGAGGAAGGGCCCTCGGAGCCAAGCGTTTATGCGACTGTTCCGATCGCCATCTTGGCTCCTCCTTCAATGTGTTTTTTAAATAAAAATGTGTGTTAAATCAGAGTGGAATGTTGTCAGGTAGAGTGTCATTAAGTGAAGTGTCGTAGATTACATTGAAGGAGAGTGATGAAGAGTGTATTGATGTAAAGTGGAGTGTCATAGAGTGGAATAGAAAGGAGTGGTGTACAGTGTTATGGAGTAACATATACTTAAGTGACATCAAGTGGAGTGGCATGGTGCATCGTAGAGTGGAGTAACGTAGAGTAGAGTTGTGTGTCGTAGATTGGAGTGGCTGGTGGAACAGTAGAGTTTTTTTTTATATAAATCTTTTTATTGATTTTATAAAGGTAATAACAATGACAAAGTATCAGGTGGAATGCAATTACATACATACAAATATCGAATCATAGAAAAGTCAGAATAGTAGCAGCATTAGATACAGGATACCGGGACTCAACACTCTCAATCAATCAGGATTGTGAAATTAACTGGATTCGCTCTATCGTAGGGTGCTGGCACTCGGCCTCGCCGGTCTCAAAATCAATATATCTTAGATCATGAACAGGATACATTGCAGCCCTTGTATGCAGAAGATACACCAGATCAAACAATAATGCTTGCATTAGCACCATAATACTGAAAAAAGGGGGGGATCAGGATAATTAAAAATATAAGAAAAGGAGAATAAAATAAACCAAAAGAAAAAAAAAACGTGAAGCGCTTGAACATCCCTCCCCCCACCCTGCACCCCTGCATGCAGCTTACGCCAAACCCCAACTAGCAGTGTGCCTGTCACCCCATCTAAACTAAAACCCTATTGAAAGGAATGGAGGAGGGCCTTCGTACAGGCTCCCGGCCTCTCCCCTTCCACTAACTCTAGGCCTCCCCCTAAATAAGGATATTCAACAGTTACACAATCAAGCTAAGATCGGGGGATTCATTACTCGCCTACATTGCCTCCCAGTATTAACATTTTAAAGTGAGTCCCACAAAGCCACAACTCGAACAAAAGTCCCGAAGAATAAGCCGGTCTCAGCCCTGGCCAGTTCGATCAGTTACAAGAGTGCACGTCACCCACACAGTCAATCAATCAATCAATCATAGACATTTATAGAGCGCTCTACTTACCCGGAGGGTCTCAAGGCGCTAGGGAGGGGGTGCTGCTACTGCCCGAACAGCCAGGTCTTGAGCTTCTTCCTGAAGGCGAGGTGGTCTTGGGTCAGGCGCAGGTCGGTCGGGAGGGAGTTCCAGGTCTTGGCAGCCAGGTAGGAGAAGGACCTTCCTCCTGTTGTCGTTCTTCGGATGCGGGGGACGGCGGCGAGGGCGTGACTGGCTGATCGGAGGTGTCGTTTGGGAGCGTAGAAGTTGATGCGGTTGTTGAGGTAGCTCGGGCCTTGATCGTGTAGGGCTTTGTGTGCGTGGGTGAGGAGACGGAAGGTGATTCTCTTGTTGACCGGGAGCCAGTGCAGGTCTCTTAGGTGTCCGGAGATGTGGCTGTGTCGTGGGATGTCGAGGATGAGTCTGGCTGAGGCGTTCTGGATCCGTTGGAGTCTCTTCTGGAGCTTGGCGGTGGTTCCGGCGTAGAGGGCGTTGCCGTAGTCCAGTCGGCTGGTGACGAGGGCCTGGGTGACAGTCTTCCTGGTCTCGGTGGGGATCCACCGGAAGATTTTCCGTAGCATGCGCAGGATGTTGAAGCACGACGAGGAGACTGCGTTGACTTGCTTGGTCATGGAGAGGGAGGAGTCCAGGATGAAGCCCAGGTTGCGTGCGTGGTCTGTCGGTTTGGGTGCAGTTCCCAGGGCGGGGGGCCACCAGGAGTCGTCCCAGGCGGAGGCGAGGATCCCAGGATGAGGACTTCCGTCTTGTCCGAGTTCAGCTTCAGGCGGCTGGTCGACATCCACTCGGCTACTTCTTTCATTCCTTCGTGAAGGTTGGCTCCATTTTGGAAGAATGCAGAACACAGGAACGAGCCGGAAACATCACAGAACAGCGAAGCACATTGTCATTGGGTCCCATCCGCTCCGTCAGGAACTACAGACATTCTTGCCAGTCACATTTAACTGAGTTCGAATAAAGCACGAGGGGTACCTTGTCAAGCCAGTCCTGAGTCATTTTATAAGCCCTCAGATGTGTTTTACGGCGCGATTTTCTCTCCGTCAATTGCAATACGGAACATGCAAGCACAACAGGGACATCCGACACATCGCTGTTAGCTGATTTGCAGATCAGAGTCTCACTCCCCTCTCGCTGCACATGGTTGTTGGCGTCGAGTAAACCAGTTGCTGTGGACGCTGTAACTTTCACAATGTCACGAAAGTGAACACAGGTCTCTTCCACACGCCCCATCTCAAAAATAACGGCATCCAAGTTAAGTTCCAGTGCTTGGATTCCTCGGGTCAGGGAAAGGTGAAGACCACCTACAGCCACCATTAGAGTTGAGAGCGTTGGTTCACTCATGGCAGATACTGATTGTTCTCCTTAGTTGGATGTCGAAAACCCCTTGGTTAGGATATATCGTCCCAAGATATCCGTATCACGTTCCATGGACCCCTTAGAGGGTTGGGTTCGAATCTTACGCTGGTCGATATTTGGCGTCATGTCATATGTTTCCACCATGGTCAGTCCCTCGGGCCCATAGGGACCGACCAGCTAGAGTCAAAGACGAGGACACCCGCTCCGATCGCATACAGGATACATCTGGGTCATTTTCAGGATGTGGCCATAGCCGCCGGGTCGCCTTACCGACTATTTCAAAGCCATTCACGGAACTGGCTCCATTAGTTAATACCCAAATTGTGTCCACCGTGTCTGTGGGGCGTTCCTGCACAGTGCCAATCTGTTCGAGTGTTCAATGTGAAGATCGGATAAAAAACTTCACTTCCATTCCGGTGGACCGGCCCCCCAAAACTCCTGTGTCCAATGTTGTTCAATTAGGTGCCGGCTAGATTTCCACTCGAGGTCCCGGCTTCAGGGCTGATGTAGGCCGCAAACTTCAGGACGACGTTTCTCCGTTCTCGATGGTGATAGAACTTTCGGGATTTCACGGTGCGGCATAATTTTGATTTGTCTATACGGGAGCGTTGCATAGGCACAGGATATCTAGCAGGATCTAGTAGCAGGATGAGGAGGTCTTCGGAGCCGGGAGCCTAAGCGGCCATCTTGTTCGCCAGCTTGGCTCCTCCTCCGGAACAGTAGAGTTGAGTGTTGTAGAGTGGTGTGGCATGTCACAGAGTGGAGGGATGTGTCCTAGAGTGGACAGTAGTGGCATGTCACACAGTGTTATGGTGTGGAATAAAGTTGCAAAGAGTGTGATGGTATACAGTAGAGCAGAGTGCTGTAGAGTGCAGTGGCACAGAGTGGAGTACTGTGTTATACTGTAGAATGGACTGGAGAGTCATAGTGTGGCGTGATGTACATATTCAATTAGTGGAGTGCATTGGCATAGAGTGTAGGGGCATAGAGTGGACTAGAGTGTTGTAGAGTGGAGTGGCATAGAGTGCAGTGGTATGTCATACAGTAGAGTAGAGTAGCATGTCATAAAGTGGCATATGGTATAGTGTCTTCAAGTGGAAGGGCACAGGGTGCAATGGTGCAGAGTGAATAGGGATGTCATAGATATGAGTAGAGTGCATTGGAGTGGCATGTCTCAGACTCGAGAGGCGTATGTTAGAGAGGTGCTGCGTTTCGTAGAGAAAGTGTAATAGAGTGGAGTGTCATGACAACATTTTTTATTTTTATCTTTATACATCTTGTACAGAGAACCAGAGAGCCCTGATGATAATCTAGACATTGACTACCTATGATTTGAAATGCGTCGGCAAAAAGAGCATAGAAGAATAAGGGATTTTTTCCTATATTGTTGAATTACATGTTGAATGACTATATGCTCTTATAGTTACATAGATATTTGTTTGGAAATCTATGTTATTGATTGATTTACTGTATAAGTTCCACTTTAAGTCAAAATTGTTTTTTTATGGTATTTGTATATAGTTGTACGTACTGTGATGAAGTATGTGTAATAGGTTGAATGTAAATGAATGTAAATGTATTTGTAATATATGTAAATCTTGCACTATTTTTTGCTTTTCACTGTAAAAACTTAATGAAAAAACCAAAACAAAAATAAGATCCAAGAAAAAGGTATAAATAAAATACAGGTACAAACATAAAGGAATGTGTTTGGCTTAAAAACGAAAAATATAAAAGCTTGTAAAAAGTAGGGATTCAAGAACACTTTATCTTTTTTGCATTTACGTGGCACTGCCTGTCTCCTGTTCCTTTGGGCCCAACGCCTTTCTTTTTAGAAAATGACATTCTATTAGAGGCATGAATTTAGTGCTGAGATTTCATGTATCTATTGCCATGCAAGAATATCCCTCTTAACACCATAACCTAAACTCTTTTATAAACTCTTTTATAAAGTATTGAGAGTTTATAATTCAAGATACACTACTGTCATTTAATATAAATGTTGTAAATTTTCAGGCACTACCAAGTTGAAAAGTCAGTTACAGGATGCCAAATGCATCTGACTTTTCAGATGTCGACCTTTTTTTTCTTCATTGGCCAAAGATGCAAAATGTCATAGTGATTCATTGTGAGGGTGAATAGAAAATTGGGGGGCTCTAAAACAAATTTTGTACCAATGTATTTGCCATAGTCTATTGGGATGTATGCAGTGCTAAAATGTCGAATTTCTTTTAAAATTGGTAAGAATATAGTTTATGGGGTAAAAAAGGGCAATTTAGGAAGTAGATGTCATATGGTTAAGAAGTTTAAACATTTTAAGGCACAAAATCTTAGTAAAATATTTGGTAATAATATACAGCAGCATTTTTGCGCTATACCGTGGGAAATGCCAATGGCAAAGCTATATATGATTTGGTAATAAAAACCCTTACAAAATTTTAAATAACCATGTTGTTTAACCCACACTTAGGGGCCGATTAAGATCTCGGTGGGAAAGCCTCCGACCGCTAGTCAGAAGCTTTCCGACCAACACGGTCGGTTTCCGGTCTGACCATCGAATTACGATGTCAGCTGTCGGGGCATGAACAGGCTGGTCATTCCGACGAGGTTCCGACCAGTTCTCAGAGTCTTCTGGCTGGTCCGAACCGCACGGTAACCCCCTTTGGACGGTGTTTCCACCATCGGGAATACGATTTTGGTTTTCCATAAGCTTTGGTTTTCCAGTCTTTCCAACATTGAGAGGTTGTCAGAAGGCGACTTTGGGGGCCCCTAACAGAGCCCGTTTGCCTCTGCAGCCTACAGTTGGTGACCAAAGAGGTACCTAGGGTACCCCTCTGTTAATCCATGCACTGTGTGGCAGGCACCATGGAGTGCCTGCCACAGGGTGCAGTGTTTTACCCCCCCCCCATTTCTTCATGGGAGCCTGCATTACGGGTAGTTTATGGCCTTAACACATGCTCGCATACAGAAATGTGAGTGTCCAATTGAAGTCTTTGGTCACATTGTAATATGGCAATTGGAACCACCGACCCGACGTCAGTTAATCCCGAGACCGAGATGGTGTCGGACAGAGGCAAATTCGACCGACATCGTAATAAGCCCCTAAGTCTGTGATGTTGGGTTGAAGTCTTATTGTAGTGTACTGTGGTTTTATAAGTTCATAGGAAGGAATCAGACACTCTAGGCATGTATGTAATTATAGGGAAAAGTTGTTTCCTTACTTTACAATTATTTTGAAAAGTTTAGAGTACTGTGGTGCTAACTAGAAATTAACAAGGCAAGTAAAAACAAATTTAAAAAAGGATATACATGAATAAGTTAAAAAGACATATTATTATACTATATATCCCCGTGAAATCCAGAACACAGACTGTGTGGTCTAAACAATATTTCACCCTTACAGAATTAAAAGGCAGCCATATTGTTTAGACCACACTGTATGAATTCTGGCTTTTAGGAGGAAATGAAGGGCCAGATGTACAAAGGTTTTTTGCATGTGCAAACGGGTTTTAGACCTGTTTGCGCCCTCAAAACAATGGTGGACCATGTACTAATCCTATTTTGCGAGTCACAAATCAATTTCCGACTTGCAAAATAGGATTAGCGACTCGCTATTAGGAAGGGGCGTACCAAGGGCGTCCCTTCCGAATAGCAACTCCTTAAGCTATGCAAGAATGTTTTGTGACTGCAATTGTAGTTGCAAAACACTCTCAGTTTACCACCCTTTGCAGAAGGGTGTTAAAGCAGTCGCAAATGGAAAGGCATCTCCAGGGGACCCTTTCCTATTTGTGAATGCATGCACAAATATTTTTAAGGGGCGACAGTGGTCCCAGGGACCACTGCCTGCCTTTAAAAAATGAAACTGAAAAGTTTCATTTTTATTTTTTAAAAGCATCCCGTTTTGCTTTAAGGAAAACGAGCTGCATTTAAAAAAATTAAAACTACTTTATTTAAAAGCAGTCCCAGACATGGAAATCTGGTGACCCCAGCAGGCCACCTTCCCTGGGAGTGCCACCCATTCCCAATGATGTCGCAAATTGCGACATCCTCATTAATATGCATGAGGCATGCAATTTGCAACCCTATTGTGTATCGCAAACCGTGTCTCAGACACTGTTTTGCATCCCAATAAGAGAGTTCTAAATTGTGAGTCGCAAATGCAACACAATTTGCGACTCGCTAATTCAGGGTCATACATCTGGCGATAGTGTTCTAGAGTGTATTTTTTAAATTTTTTTACATATTATTTTTTTCAATTTCTGAAACTACTGTGCTACTTTCTAAGAACTAGCAGGGTACACTATAAGATTTAAAAAAATATATAAAGTAAAAAAAATATACTTTTCAATACCTTTCCAAACGTACCAAAACGGTGTCATTCCTTACTATGCACTCATAGTACATTAGTACTAGGGGTGGGCGGGATTTCACCCCACAGAATTCCACAGAGTTACAAAAAAAGTCAGCATGATTTTGTGGAGTTCCACTAAGGAGCACAAATAGGTTTGTCATGCTGTTCACTCTGTGATTAAGCTCGGGGAGCATGAATGGCACCACCAGGTGTGTCAGAGGGTGCACCTGCTCAAGTTGGTTTTGCTACCATTCGAGTTGATTTTTTTACTTGAGCAGCAGCTTTTTGACTTCGAATGGTCGTGACCACTCGTGATGCCTGTGTTGGAAAAATCTCACCAAGGGGTCCTCCTAGTGACCAACCATAGCACAAGGGGGCACCCAATCTCGCTTGCACTCACAAGTTAGAGGGAAAACAATCCGGCAGTTGGTGGATTTTTGTGTTTTAAGTGTAATGCGGAGTTGGCAACATTCAGATGATTCCACCAGCAGAGCGTAATATTTCGCCTAACCCGAATTAGTACACTATATTTCCACCTTTTACTGTGGGGTACTGTTTTTAGGGGAATATTTGGTGATTGTGCTGGTACACAGGCCTAGTGTTTTTGCATGTCAAATCAGAACACTTTTCCGCTGCCATTTTAGGTGACAGTCTAGTCGCAGAAGTGGGATAACATTTAGATGTGACTCTGAGACGTTTGAGTGTAGGTGGCAACCTGCTGACATGCCAAATGCAAGCCTGTGTACACCCATTTGCGCTCCGACCATGTTCTGAACGTGCACAGCACCACACCCCCTGGTGGATTTGTCTCCCATCACATCCTGAGGTTAAGTTATGATAGAGAAGAACTACTAGTCCAGAATACCACAAGTAAGGATGCTACCTGAACTGGACTAGATACAGGTGCAATGGGGCAATGTTTTTAAAATGGCATGTCTTGGATGTAACTTTCAATAGAGAGCCCTGGGACACTTTGTTGTAGTAAGATGCCCGTAGCTAATATGGGGACTCACCCTCTCTCTAAATACACCACCAGGGAAGGCAAAGTTACTTGTGCTCTCAATAAATCAAGGTAACTAGTGAAACATATAATAGAATTTCCAAACATTCTTGAAAATCACAAACTAGATTTAATTTATATAACTGAAGCCTGGGCTGATACCTTTTTGGGCTCAGATATGGTCACAGAAATTACCCTGGTTACTCTATGCACAGACTAGATAATACCCAGAAGAGAGGTGGAGGATTAGATGTCATATATCAGAACCACATGTCGGAAATCTTTTTACCATTTCCTTCCTTAGACTCTGAAGCACTCTCCTTCCATATCGAACTGTCGAAAACACAATCGTTTAATGGGTTGCTAGTGTACTGTCCTCCCGGGCATCAAAACACTTTTGTACAGGCTGTCCGCTCCCTCTCAGAACTGTGTTTATTTACTTTGGATTATTCAGTTAAAGAGATTTCATTTTTCACTTGGAGGCCCTTGCAGAAAAAGATATGGAGGATTTAATTGATGCCAGGCCTTGCCTTGGCCTCAGTCAAGTGGTGAATGGCCCAACCGACTGAGTGGGTCACACTTTAGATGGTGTTTTCACAAATGGCCCCGCTTTTAACTGAAACAGGATCCTTAACTTTGACCTGGTCGGATCACAAAGCAGTGATGTTTGAAATAAACATCTCTCACAAAGGGCCCTCTGCCATTGCGACACACTGTACCCAAACTTCACGTGCTTGGCATAAAATCCAATCTGATGAAATTAATTAACTTTTAGCTGGATTTCAGGCCGAGTGTGCAGAGGACCTTGATCAACAAACTCTTAATTATACAAACTGGCTGAGCTCCACTGTACTCTCACTCGCACCTAATCAATCATCTAAGAAGTACACCATTGACACTGTGGTTTACGGAAAAAAATGAGGACCCAGAAACAAGAGGATATGAGACAGGACCTTAATGGGGAAATGAATATATTAATTTAGAGAAAGACAAACATAAGCAAGTCATAGCAAAGTATAAGGTTCTGCTGAAGGAAGGAAAGTTTGCTACTTTACCCAAAACATTGAATCATCACAGAATTTGGTGAAAGAACTATTCAAGCCAGTTAATAATCTCACTAATGTCCCTATTAATAGCATGGCAGGGAGTACTCAATCCTTATGTAACACCCTTAAAATGCCTTTTAAAATAAAGTTGAACAGGTATATTACAGCTTCTCCTCAAACATCAATACTAATTTGGAAGAAAATAATCTAACCCTTTTCACTCAGAGAATGACACCTTTTGTTAATTTGCCCCCCTCTAGCCGAGCAGATAAAATCGCTAATAAATTCTATGAAATCAGGTGTAGCCAATTGATCTCTGCCTCCCAGCGGTTGTAAAATTAGCGCCTGATACCATTGCAAATCATCTTGTTGGAATTTACTATAAAATGTTCACATCACAATACTTCCATGAACAGTGGAAAATAGCTTCAATAGTTCCTTTATTAAAAAATTGAATCTTCATCCTATGGATCCAAATAGTTATCATCCATTTTCTCGGTTTTTGCTCCTTGCAAAAATCATGGAGAAATCTATTAATCAGCAACTAGCCATTTTCATAGATAATAACCATCTCCTGGATCCCACTCAGTTCAGATTCCAGAGTGGTCTTACCACCAAAACTACCCTGATAGTGCAAACTGAGGAGACTAGGGCAGCCCTTGATTAGGGAAAAAAAGCAGCACTTACCTTATTAGACCTCTCTGCTGCATTTGAATCGGTCAATCACAAATTGCTGATTGACTGTCTCAACAACAATGGGATCAAAAGGGCTGCCTGGCCCTTTGAAGATCAATCTGTGGCACTAAAGAAGTTCATATTGCAACTCTTCTCCTTACCCTGCAGGATCCCTCAGGTGTCCTCACTGTAACGAGTATCAAATCTTTGGTGCAATATCTGTGAAACCTCTACAACCAGTTCTCCTTTTATGAAAGGATTGAGGTTTCAGAAGGAAAGTTCTTGCACTTTGCTGTTGTCTGCAGCCTCCCGACCTCTCCAGATTAGAGCTAAGTAACTGGGTGTATTGTTGTGAATTGCTTTGTGGGTCATGCAGGCCTATTTAAGGTGTATTCTTGCCTCGTAAGGCAACCAATTCAGTGCTTTCAAGGTTGGTGAGATGTGACTATTTCTTTTGGTTCCTGTTTCCGGTCTAGCCGCAGCATTCAGTGCTGCTCTCAGTGGAGCCAAATTGTATTTGGGGAGACCACAGAGGGTGGTACTTCCGTAGTCTAATCTTGGTTGCACCAGGGCTTGTACTGCCATTTTTAGATCTGCCTGAGGGAGGAAGAGTTTGAATTTCCATAATATGCTCATCTTTTGATTAGCTCCCTTGGTTGCCATAGAGATGTGCAACTGCATGTTCAGATGTTTGTCTATGGAGATTCCTAGGGATTTTGCTGAGTCAATGATGAGGGAAACACAGTCAAAGGAGTTTAGGTATTTTAACCGTAAGTCTAGCTTTGGTGTGTGGCTTGGTGGCGAGATGAGAATGAATTCAGTATTTTTTGGTATTCAACCAGCTTTGCGTGTTCAATAGAATAGTGTTGAGGGCAATGAAGTCATCTGGCGAGGTGATTTTCATATACAACTGGGTGTCATCCGCATACAGGTGATATAGAATGTTCGCTGATTTCAGTGCATTCGCAAAAGGCTCCATTAGGAGGTTGAATAGAATGGGTGATAGTGCAGATCCCTGAGGCACACCAAGTGTGACCATGGAGGGTTGCGAGTGTAGGAGAGTGGGGTCTGCAATCCCATGGCCACCCCAGATTTTTGCTTTTTGCTTCACTGGTTTACGACTTTCCCTGGCTGTGGGCCTGCTAATCAGACCCACAGCCTAGCTGTTCTCTCTCTAAATTCATAACCATGTACCCTAGGTGCATTTACCAATTGGTACTGGGCCACCTTATAACTCCCTGTACAGTATACCTTAGGTATCCAGGGCATAGGTGTACCCAGGGCCTACCAGGGGCTGAAGCATGTATTATGCCACCCCTGACTGGCCATCTAAACAGACACAACTGGCTGCACGACAGCTGGGGCAAGGTGGTGTAATCACCCTTTGCTTTAGATATAGTTCCCTATATCTAAACCTAAAATGGACACATATATTCCTATCAGTCACTCCTATAGAAGGCCTTACCAATCCTGAAGGCAGAGTGCTTGGAATTATGTGAGATGGTGCTCTGGCATGAGCTGAGCCCGTTTGCAGCTTGCGGAACCAAGTCCTAATAGCTGTTCCATGATAACGCTATACCATATACTCCTAAGTGCATTATAATCCTCGCGGTTAAATGCTAACTCTGGTATAACATTATCAAAACATGTCGACTAAGGTGTCATACGAATTGGAATACTACCCCCTCGCCAATTCTGGCGACGGGGGTAGCATTCCACCCTTCTAGAGGGACACGACATGTATGTAACTGTGAACCCCGGTTAAAGTTAACTCGAGCCTTGGCATCACAAAATGGATGCTGCCACCACAGACACAAGTCGGACCTCCTTCTGCTGGGAGTCCTTCCAGCGAGGGAGGCTTGGACAAAGGGTTTCCTGTCTTGGGAGGTGCTAGCACCACCCCAGACAGGATTTTGTGTATTAGGTAGGCCCAGGCTGAAAGGAATGAGACATGCCTGGGGCACACAAGGTGCCCTGTGCATACACTGGTTCCAACCAGTTGCTGGGGCACTCCAGCCCCAGCTCTGGCGGGAAAATGGACAAAGGATAGGGGTTGTAACCACCCCCCTTCCTGGTCCCACCCAGGGGAGGGACCTAGTCGTAGTGCAGCCCCCTTTAGGAGAATAAAGGTAGGAGCTGGTCCCATTCCAAGTTAGATTAATCTTGACAACTTCCACGAAGAACTCTTGACCTTCGACCTCCTGAACATCAGATGACTGAAGAATCTCCCCTATGGTCAGGGAGTGACCATCCTGCTTCATAGGCACCATCAAGCTTCTGTGCGGTTTGCTGCAAAGTCCTTCCTTCCCGGAATCTGACGACCCAGCTCAACGAGACCCAGACCTCCAGACCCCTCTGACCTCTACCCACATCCACAGCACAGCTGGGACTCGTGGGTGCGACGAGCAACGTGGTGACGGCCATCTTGAAGAAACCTGCACAGCGCTTCCAGCATGACCCCCGAGGTACCCTCGAGTGAGTGCATTGGGGACTGAGAAGCCCCACATTGACACAGACCCTGCATCAAAGATCAGCCCCCCAGCCTCCACGAGATCTGCGTGGGGCCCTTTTGCCTGATTGCTGTTGTTCCGGTTGTCTGGTCACTTGCCGGCTGGCTAGTGACCTCTGAGACGATGACCCGAAGATTTTGACACTGCTAGTCTGGTCCCCCAGACTGGCCCTTGCTTCCTTGTGAAAGAGAAGCACCCCGGACCCTCCTGGTCTACACCAGACGCCCTCTTTGTTTCCCCGCGTGGCTTGCATTAGCCAAGGCCTGTTGTCCAGATCGACGATCCGACACCGCCGACAGCAGCAGACTACGTGGGACAGCTCGTGCCTCCAGCCTGGTCGTGAAGAGCAGCCCCTGGTCCGCGCAGCTACAGAGAGAAGCGACCCATCCTTCACCTGACTGCGGCGACAGCATCTGGTTCCCTCCTGGTTCCAGCACCGTCACTGGCTAGTGACCAAGACTCTGTCCCCTTCCCTCTCAGGACTTCTTCCATCCAGTTCCATCCTTGGAACCACCGGACTCCTCCATCTGGCTGCCTGCCAGCAACTCCTTGTTTCAGGCATCACCGGGATCAACGCAGCAAACCCGACGCAACTTCAGCACTATGCACCCGCAGCCTGTGGGTTAGGTAACTAAAGCTTCTAGGTGTTGAAGTCTGTGTCCACTATCCTAGTGTTCAGGTCCACTGTTGTTTTCCCTCCATCCAGCCGGGTTCGTCCGGAATCCGTAACATTGTAAACTGTAGCATCCATAGACGTTGGTACGCATCCCGCGTGAGAGTTTCCACTCTGCACGTGAGTCCCGTGGGCCTCCTGCTCCGTACTTACCTAGTTCGTAGCGTAGTCCCAGTGATCCTCCAGCCTCTGGATCTCCTTACAGTACTTTCTGTCCTCGCATTCCATTGTTTTGAGTATATGGTTTGCCGTGCCCCTCAGGCACACTTGTAGATATTGTGCGAACTCGTATTTCTTTTGTAGTATTGTCATGTGCTTAGCCCTCTGACCTCATAAAGAGTCCAGAGGTGTATGTTAACTAATAAATACCTGTTTATTTTTATAACAACCTGTGTGGTGTCCTTTCATCTGGTATTCAAGGGATTATATTGTGGTAAAACAGCAGGCTTCACATGCCATTCAGAGTTTAGCCTAAAGACTGCTTTTGTCCACGCTACTAGGATAGCTGGTCTGTAAGGTTGACTTTACAACCAATCACCATAAGGGTCGTTTGGACTGATACAAGGTGATCACTAGAATTAGTGAGCATCATATATCAGGCCAACTTCTCACAGCGAGAATGAATTCTTCATCTTGATTCTTTGAGATCTGTTATTCAGGAAGGAGGAGAACCATTGCAACACTGTGCCCGAGTGGCCCATCTACGTTCCAATAGGGACAGAAGGTTGTCATGCTTGACCGTATCGAAGGCGGCATACAGATCAAGAAGTATCAATAGGCATGATTCATTGCGGCCAAGCATTTTTAGTATATCATCCATAATGTGTGATAGTGTAGATTCTGTGCTGTGACCTCATCGGATGCCTAATTGGTGACTGTCTAAGCGGTTGTAGTAATCAATGTGGTTGCGTAACTGAATTTGAACACATTTCTCCAATAGTTTCGCCAAAGTGGAGATGTTGGTTATAGGACGTTAGTTATTTAGATCAGATGGAGAGGCGTCAGCTTTCTTTAGTATAGGTGTGACCTGCCCTATTTTAAGACAGTCAGGAATGACGCCTTGATTCAGGGAGGCGTTTTCAATTTTAGCCCATAATGGTAGGATAGATGTTTTTACATTTTTTAACAGGGCAGGATGCAGGGGGTCAGAGAAATAATTGGAAGGGTTGATTGCTTGAAGAGTGTTGTCGATAATTTGTTGAGAGATTGGCGAGAAGGTGTGCCAAGAGGCATTGTTTCTTTAAACTTCCCCATGATTATTAAAATGTACTTCGAATAGAGCTCCCAATTTAGGATCTTGGACCATGGTTTGTGGGAGGGCCACCTTGGATTGGATGTCTAGCTCGATGGTCTTAGTCTTTTCGTGGAAGAAATTTGCGAGCACGTCATAGGTAGGTGTGGCCAGGTCACTTAATTCCCTAGAGTTTGTTGTATTGCATGATTGATGCTTGATGATTTCAAAGAGTTTTTTTGTCCGGTTGACAGCTTAGTTCAGCTGAGTTCTGAAAAAATCTGCCTTTGCCTTAAGAATCTTCCTATTGTAAGAATTCCTTAACCTTCTAAGGTGCTCAAGGTTATCAGTGTTTAGAGCTGATTTCCATAGACGCACTGCAACTCTTAGATGTCTACAATCCGAGTTCAGGCCATCATTGAATCAAGGCTTGGAAATCTTAGAGGAGACGTCTTTTTCCTAGAGGGGCGCTGTAGAGTCCAGAATTTCGAGTAGCGTAGCATTGTAGAGGGGATTGAGATCATGTACATCAGTCATGTCCTTCATGAGGGTCAGAGTAGAGTTTCAATTGTTTACCAAGGAGATGGGGTTGATATTTTTTAAGTTCCATTTCCATTGCCTTGATTTTGAGGGTTGGCATCTTTTATGAGTAACTTTGATATTGATGGAGAAGAGGATGCAATAATGATCAGACCGATCGCATGGGGTGATAGATTCTAGTGGGACGATGTTTGATTTTGCAATGATGAGGTCCAATGTCTCTCCCTTGTTATGCGTTGGGCTGTCACAGAATTGAGATAGCTCCTGTTCTGACAGAAACACTTTAAGACAGCCTACACTATGATTGTTTGCGTTTTTCCAATGGAGGTTGAAGTCAACCAAGAAAATATGAGGAACTAGTGAGTTGGCGTTGGATGCCATGATCTCCATAATCTCATCGATACAAGTCAAGTTATCGCCAGGGGGGTGGTAGAAAATCTGTAGCTTGCTAGCGATGTGCTTAGCATCAGAGGAATTAATGCATAGATACTGTATCCCATCACAGTCTTCTCAACTTTACTCCACTCTAGAACACTGTATGACCTGAGGACCTTGATCAACAACTCTTAATTATACAAACTGGCTGAGCTCCACTGTACTTTCACTTGCACCTAATCAATCATCTAAGAAGTACACCATTGACACAGTGGTATACGGAAAAAAATGAGGAGCCAGAAACAAGAGGATATGAGACAGGAGCGTAAATGGGGAAAGGAATATATTAATTAAGAGAAAGACAAATATAAGCAAGTCATTGCAAAGTATAAGATTCTGCTGAAGAAAAAAAAGTTTGCTACTGTACCCAAAAAATTTAATCATCAAATAATTTGGTGAAAGAACTATTCAAGCAAGTTAATAATCTCACTAATGTCCCTGGTATTAGCATGGCAGGGAGTACTCAATCCTTAGGCAACACGTTTACAAATGTCTTTCAAAATAAAGTTGAACAGGTATATAACAGGTTCTCCTCAAACATCAATACTAATTTGGAGGAAAATAATCTAACCCTTTTCCCTCAGAGAATGACACCTTTTGTTAATTTACCCTCTCTAGCCGAGCAGGTAAAACTGCTTATTAATTCTATGAAATCAGGTGTCCTCAATTGATCTCTGTCTCCCATTGGTTGTACAATTAGCGCCTGATACCATTGCAAATCATATTGTTGGAATTTTCTATAAAATGTTCATGTCACAATACTTCCATGAACAGTGGAAAATAGCTCCAATACTTCCTTTATTAAAAAATTGAACCTTCATAACATGGATCCAAATAGTTATCATCCAATTTCTCGATTGTTGCTCCTGGCAAAGATCATGGAGAAATCTATGAATCAGCAACTAGACAATTTAATACATATTAACCATCTCCTGGATCCCACTCAGTTCAGATTCAGGAGTGGTCTTACCACCAAAACTACCCTGATAGTGCAAACTGAGGAGACTAGGGCAGCCCTTGATCAGGGAAGAAAAGCAGCACTTATCTTATAAGACCTCTCTGCTGCATTTGATACGGTCAATCACAAATTTCTGATTGACTGTCTCAACACCATTGGGATCAAAAGGGCTGCACTGGCCCTTTTAACCCCTTCGGGGCTGATGACGAGCTGGGCTCGTCATGGAGTAGGGCGCTCGCACGCTGATGACGAGCCCAGCTCGTCATGAGCCCCACCCTCGGGGGAAGCGCCAGCGCTCCCCCCGAGTCTGCCCGATCGTTGGGATTTCTGCTGGGATGGCAGGGGAAGACCGTCCCCTGCCTCCCCCAGCCCTCCCCGCCCGCGTCATCAATGACGTCAGCGCGCGAGGCGCGCTGACGTCACTGGGGTTCCTGTTGTTTACCGACGCGCAGGGAAGCCATTTGCTTCCTGCGCGTCGGAGGAACCAGTGGTTTGTTTTGCGGCTGGGGCAGGGGGGAAAGTTTTCAAAAGGACATCGAGTGAAAGGAAAGGCTTTTCCTTTCACTCGATGCAAGTTTAGAGCATTCCTGCTGCACGATCGTGCGATCGTGCAGCTGGAATGGTAGGGAGTTTTTTTTTTTCTTTTTTGGTCAATTTCGTTGTTCGGGGAGCGGCCCCTTGGGGAAGGGTCGCTCCCCTTTTTGGGGTAACAATAATTTTGAATTGTTTACGTGCCTCTGGTATGAAAAAATGTTCATTTGTGGAAAAAAAAACCAGATGGGGTCATTTTCAAAATGTGAATGTTGTGCTGATTTTATTGAAGGATGCAAGTGCCTCTGTCCTTCAGCTCTTTTATGTTTTGTGTACCTGAAGTGGCTGAAAAACACACCTGTGCTGCCTAGGCAAAGCTCACTAGTGTTTTTGGGCTGATGAATGTTTTTTTTTGTGTGCTGCTTTTCGAACACATGCTTTGTCTCCAGTGACCATGTGTGTGTTACTATGCCATGTGCGAAGGGGTCCCTTGAGTGAGCTGTCCATCATAGTGGGAAGCTCACAAATGTTTTTGGGCTGATGATTGTTTCCTGAATTTGTGCTGCAACTCGAGCGCCATCTTTGTCTCCATTGACCATGTGTGCGTTACTATGCAATCGCACAAATGTGCGCAGGGGTCCCTTGTGTGAGCTGTCCATCATAGTGGGAAGGTCACAAATGTTTTTGGGCTGATGAATGATTTCCTGAATTTGTGCTGCAACTCGATCACCTGATTTGTCTCCAGTGACCTTTGTGTGTGTTATTATGCCATTGCACCAATGTGCGCAGGGGTCCCTTGAGTGAGCTGTCCATCATAGTGGGAAGCTCACAAATGTTTTTGGGCTGATGATTGTTTTCCTGAGTTTGTGCTGCAACTCGAGCGCCATCTTTGTCTCCAGTGTCCATGTGTGCGTTACTATGCAATTGCACAGATGTGCGCAGGGGTCCATTGTGTGAGCTGTCCATCATAGTGGGAAGGTCACAAATGTTTTGGGGCTGATGATTGCTTTCCTGAGTTTGTGCTGCAACTCGAGCGCCATCTTTGTCTCCAGTGTCCATGTGTGCGTTACTATGCAATTGCACAGATGTGCGCAGGGGTCCCTTGTGTGAGCTGTCCATCATAGTGGGAAGGTCACAAATGTTTTTGGGCTGATGAATGTTTTCCTGAATTTGTGCTGCAACTCGAGCGCTTGCTTTGTCTCCAGTGACCGTGTGTGTTACTATGCCATTGCACCAATGTGTGCACAGGTCCCTTGAGTGAGCTGTCCATCATAGTGGGTACATTTAGGAAAGATGGTGCACTCTGCTAGTTGGTGGGCGTTGCCAAACGGGGATCTTCTGTGTGAGTTCACATGCCTCTTATGTGTATAAATGGTCAGAGACTGATGAGAGCAGCAGATGGGGAGAAAGAAGCTCCTGGTCATAGGAATTGTTTTTGGATTGCGCTTGTGAAAATCAAGGATGCAAGTTCCTCTGTCCAGCATCACAGTTAACCACAGTAATTCTGTTGTCCCCCTCCCCACCAGAATCCCTGTTGACGTCAACGTGCACAGCACGCGCCAACATCTTCAGGGATTCCCAGGCGGTCGGGAAGCCATTTGCTTCCTGCGCCTGGAGGTGTTAGGTTGGTTTTGAGATATTTGGGGGGGTTTAGGGCTGCAAAGAGGCATCAGGGGAGAGGTAAGTGAATTTCCTCTCTTCTGATGTCTCTTTGCAGGGCATTTCCGCCTCACGGTCGCGCACAGCATTGCGATTGTGCGGTGGAAATGCCCCCACTAGCACCAGGGATCTTATTTTAGATTGTAGGAAGTGACCCATTGGGCAAGGGTCGCTTCCAGGTGGGTCGGATTTTAAATTGAGATTTTCTGCCCCCCCCCCCCCCGGTGGGCAAATCAACCCGTATTTTTGTCCGTTTTGCCCTTTTTGATGGCCCATCTGTGTGGATGTGATTTTGGGGGTAAATTTGTGTGTTGTTTATTCATTTGTTATGTTGTTTGTGAAATGTAGTATTAATTTATTTTTTTTCTTCGTTGTTTTTGATCCAGGCTTTTGCTGTTTGTATTGGTGTAGGTTGTGGTACAGTTAATGCTGGTATTGCAGCTTGTGTAGTTGCATGTGCTTGGTAAGTAAATGTTTTTTGTACTACTTTTCCTAGATGAATGTGTTTTTATGAAAAGTGAAGTTATTGCTGTTTGTGTGGCTTTGTGTTTCTTGATTGTTAACTTTTTTTTGTATTGCTGCTTGATGTGTACTTTGTCTAATCTATACTTTTTTTTTCTTTCCAGTGGGATTTCCTTTCTTTTTGCTGTGTTTCAGCAGAGTAGGTGCTGGTGAGTTTTCTTATATTTGGTTAGATTTGAATTGTTTTTGAGTGTATTGATTTTTGTGTGAAAACTCTACCTTGTTTACTTCTTACTTTGCACAGTGTAGGTTGTTGTTCACTTGTGTGTGTAGTCTTCTTGCTTTGTAAGGATAATGGCTGCTCGCAGGATGACTGCTAGGCAGGTTGTTAGTTTGCTTTTTGAGTCTTCCTCTGACCATGGTCCAGACACTGACTCCGATTCGGAGCGTGAGGTAGGTGCAGAAGATTCAGGCAGTGAGTTTTCTCTTCGCATGGTATCATCGGATGAGGATTCTTCTTCTAGTCCTGATGAAGTGCCTGTGGTAGAGAGGGACATTGATGTGCCAGTAGAGAGGCAAGAGCCATGTGAGCGGCAGCCTAGGTCCTCAAGGTTTCCCTTTTTTTCTCGTCGGGAAGAGGCAAGTGTGGTAAAGGCTGCGCCCAAAAGGTTTCACATTGCTGTGGTGCGCCAAAGGTTATCTGGTGATGCTAGTCTTCCTGTTGTAGAGCAGCATGAGGCATCTGGTGCTGCTAGTCTTTCTGTTGTTGTTGAGCAGCAAGTGGCATCTGGGGATGCGAGTTCTTCTGTTGATGTTGAGATGCAAGAGGCAGCTGGGGATGTGAGTTCTCCTGTTGGTGTAGAGATGCAAAATGTATCTGGGGATGCTAGTATTCCTGTTGGTGTAGTGATGCAAGAGGCATCTGGGGATGCTAGTGTTCCCGTTGATGTAGTGCAGCAAGAGGCATCTGGCCTGCAGGCTAGGGTGGCTTCTTCTTCTGATGTTACTGATGACGTCTGGGTTGCCCCTGGCATGGTGCAGCCGGAATTGCCAGACTTCACTGGTGTTCCAGGGTGTAGAGTGAATACTGACAATTTTTTGCCAATTCAATTTTTTCAGTTGTTTTTTGACGATGAGTTTTTGCAGGAGATTGTGGAGCAAACTAATTTGTATGCAGAGCAGTATTTGAGGGACCACAGTGCCAGCCTTAAGCCCCATTCTAGAGCTACCCATTGGTCTCCCACATATGTTGAAGAGATGAAGAAGTTTTTGGGATTAACTTTTTTGATGGGCTTGCTAAGGAAGCCATCAATGTCTTCTTATTGGTCCACTAGTCCCTTGATGGCAATATCTATATTTCCAGCAGTTATGACTCGTGATCGATATATGCTTCTTCTTCGCATGATGCATTTTGTTGATAATGATTTAGCGTTGCCACGCGATCACCCTGATTGTGACTGTTTTTTTAAGATTCGGCCTGTCCTTGATCACTTTGTTGATCGTTTTCCTGAGATCTTTGCACCTGGAAGAGAAATAGCTGTGGACAAGTCTTTGGTATTGTTCAAGGGCCGCTTGGTTTTTAGGCAATACATGCCTAGTAAGAGGGCACGCTATGGCATCAAACTGTATATGCTGTGTGACAGTGATACTGGATATGTTTATAATTTCAGGGTGTACACCGGTAAGGATTCCAGCATTAACACTTCTGCTTGTCCGTCCACTTTTGGAGTGACTGAGAAAATTGTGTGGGAACTAGGTAGACGATTATTTAACAAAGGCCACCATTTATATGTAGATAACTTCTACACTAGTGTGCGTTTGTTCAAGGAGTTGGCCAAAGTGGGCACTGTTGCATGTGGCACGATGCGCAGTAACCGGAAAGGTTTCCCAATAGAACTTGTTTGCAAAAGGCTTGTGCGGGGACAGTCTACTGCATTGCGATGTGGGAAGCTTCTAGCTGTGAAGTTTTCAGACAGGAGAGATGTTTACATGCTGACTACTATCCATGACGAAAGCACTGAAGCTCTGCCAGTTCGGGGTGAGACTGCTCAAGTGCGTAAACCTGTGTGCATTTTAGACTATAATAGGCACATGGGTGGTGTTGACAGAGTAGATCAGAGGTTGGAACCTTATGCTGCTCTTCGAAAGGCTTACGTTTGGTACAAGAAGTTGGCTATCCATCTTTTCCACTTGGCATCCTTTAATGCTTTTGTTGTTTTCTAGAAATCTTGTCCTGAGTCAAAGATGCCTTTTGTTAAGTTTCAGGAGACTATAATAGGCAGCCTTGTACTAGTGGAACAGGCAACTGTGCCAAGATTCGGAGTGGTGGAGGAAGTGGCTAGACTGAAAGATCGCCACTTTCCAGAATACATTCCTCCCACAACTGCAAAAGACAATCCCACTAAAAGATGTAGAGTCTGTTGGCGAAGAGAAGTGCGGAGGGAGTCTCGTATGCACTGTCCTGACTGTCCTTTAAATCCTGGATTGTGTGTGCCAGCTTGTTTTAAATCGTACCACACACAAAAGAAGTTTTGGGAGTTTCATTGAGCTTGTAAGTGTACTGTCTGGTCTGTTTTCTGTAATATTTTTTAGTTTGCTTTTAGGTTTGCATTAGTGCAAAGCATTTAGTTTTTGAATTTGTGTTAGCAGATTTGTAGGTTTCTACATTTGATTTGTGGTATTTCTTTAAAAAATTCTAATTTCGATGGTGGTGTGTGCAGGATTGTGCTTGGATTGTTGGTGTGCGTGGACTGGCGCTTGGCTGGTGGTGTGCGTGGTCTCGTGCTTGGCTGGCATAGTGCATGGATTGGAGTTGTGCTGGGGGGTGAGTGGATTTTTGCTTGGCTGGCGGAGTGCATGGTTAGGTGCTTGGCTGGTGGTGTGAGTGGATGGCGCTTGGCTGGTGGTGTGCGTGGTCTGGTGCTTGGCTGGCATAGTGCATGGATTGGAGTTGTGCTGGGGGGTGCGTGGATTTTTGCTTGGCAGGCGGAGTGCATGGTTAGGTGCTTGGCTGGCGGTGTGAGTGGATTGGTGCTTGGCTGGCGGTGTGTGTGGAGTGGTGCTTGGCTGGCGGCGTGTGTGGAGTGGTGCTTGGATGGTGTTGTGTTTGTGAAGTGGCGCTTGGCTGGTGGTGTGCGTGGAGTGATGCTTGGCTGGCGGTGTGTGTGGAGTGGTGCTTGGATGGTGTTGTGTTTGTGGAGTGGCGCTTGGCTGGTGGTGTGTGTGGAGTGATGCTTGGCTGGTGGTGTGTGTGGAGTGGTAGTTGGATGTTGGTGTGCGCTGAGTGGTGTTTGGCTGGCAGTGTGCATGGTCTGGTGCTTGGATGGTGGTGTGGGTGGACTGGCGCTCAACTGCTAGTTCAGTGACACTCCACACAGTCCATCATTTTGTGTAGTTGCAGTGTCAGAAATGTGGGCGTGTGAAAGTGATGGGCCCTTGAATGGCGCTGTTTGCTGGTGTGAGTGTTGAAATGTGATGGGTCCGCGGCTGGCGGTGTGAATGTTTTGTATGTGTCACGCGTACGAAAGGTGTAGGAATGGCCTGTAAAGAGGTTGGTGCCTTGACGTGGCTTTACAGCTCACGAGCTGTGAGTCAGTGGTTCAGTTTATCATACTTTCAATTATACGCAGTGTATTTCATTTTTGATGAAATTACTTGCGTATCCAATTGTATGTACTGAATCATCACTCACCCTCGTGCCAAATCCAACCAGTATGTGTGTGTGCTTGCGGATTAGATGGGTGTGCAGTAATAGTTGTTTTTTTTTTCTTTCTGCATTAGGGTGTACCTTGTCCCTTATTGTGATTGTTGTAATGTGTTGCTTTTCCATTCGGATGCTGTCAATGGTCTGGTTTGTATCAGGTATGAAAGGTGCGTGAATGGCCTGTAAACCGGTTGGTGCCTTGTCGTGGCTTTACAGCTCACGAGTTGCAAGTCACTGGTTCGGTTTTTATGCATTTATTTATTGACAGACCATTTCATTTTTTTGAAATATCTTGTTAATAAAATTTTATGTACTGAACCATCACTCGCCCTCGTGCCAAATCCAACCTGTATGTGTGTGTCTTTGAGGAACAATGGTGAAAATGTTAAGTTCACCAGCTTTTGCAAGAGGGGTTACCTGGGTTTTTGGCCCCGTGCGAGACAGCCATTTAGGGAAACCTACCAAACCCACACATTTCTGAAAAGTAGACACCCGGGGGCTTCCAAGGAGGTATGGCTTGGGTGGATCCTCCAACGTTCCTTTACCCAGAATCCCTTGCAAACCTCATTTTGTGCTTTGAAAAAATCTGTTTTTTCACACGTTTTAGTGTGGGAAAGCGTGGCATCACTAGGCTCACACAAATTACCACCCACCCAGCGTTCCCCAAGGTCTCCCGATAAAAATGGTACCTCACTTGCCTGGGTAGGCATAGTGGCTGCTTTAGGAAAAGGCCCAATTCATACTGTGGCGACCAAAACATTACCTTTAGCCAAATAATCTTATTTTTTGAGGGGGTCACCTGAGCTTTTGGCCCGGGGCTTGGCGGGCATCTTTGGAAACTACCAAACCCAAACAGTTCTGAAAACTAGACACCCGGGGAAGTCCAGGGAGGTATGGCATGCGTGGGTCGCCCAATGTTTTCCTACCCAGAAACCCCTGCAAACCTGAAATTTTGGTCAAAAAACCCACTTTTCCGTACTTTTTTGGGTGGGATCTCGCTGCCGGAACAAATGTCCTACCACCCAGCGTTTCCCTTGTTGTCCCGAGTAAAATGATACCTCACTTGTGTGGGTGGGCCAAAGGCATGTAACTCAGGCTGGGGGGCTTAATTTGTCAAAGTTAAATATGACTAAAAACTACTTTTTTCAAAATTCATTTTTGGGGTGTTCTGCTTTGGGGCACCCACACAAGTGAGGTATCCTTTTACTCTGGAGAACAAGGGGAACGCAGGGTGGTAGGACTTTTTTGCCGACACGGCGATCCCACGCCAAAAAGTTTGGAAAAGTGCTATTTTTACCTAATTTTAGGGTTTGCATGAGTTCTTGGTAAGAAAACATTGGGGGACCCACGCATGCCATACCTCCCTGGACTCCTTCAGGTGTCTAGTTTTCAGAACTGTCTGGGTTTGCTACTTTCCAAAGAATACCACCGAGCCCCGGGCCACAAACTCAGATGCCCCCCCCCAAAATCAAGGTAGTTTTGCAATAAGGTAATGTAAATTCACCACCGTACGATTTGAACCGTTTCCTGTTGCAGCCACTATGTCTATCCACGCAAGTGAGGTACCATTTTTTTCGGGAGACCTGGGGGCACGCTGGGTGGGTGGAAATTTGTTGATCCACGCAGATTCCAGAACTTTCCACCACAGAAATGTGAGGAAAATGTGTTTTTTTTGTCAAACTTTTAGGTTTGGAAGGGATTCTGGGTAACAAAACCTGGGGGTAGGCAGACGAGTCACCCCATCCTGAATTGCCCTGGGTGTCTAGTTTTCAAAAATGTATAGGTTTGCTAGGTTTCCCTAGTTGCTGGCAGAGCTACGGTGCAAAAACAAAAGGTAGTCTTTTTGTCCGAAAAGTGCTAAATTTCACTGGGAAATTGAGGTGCGACCATGCTGCGTTTTGTGCTGTTTCATGTCGCAGCCACTATGCCTACCCACGCAAGTGAGGTACCATTCTTTTCGGGAGACCTGGGGGCACGCTGGGTGGGTGGAAATTTGTGGATCCACACAGATTCCAGAACTTTCCACCACAGAAATGTGAGGAAAATGTGTTTTTTTGGTCAAGCTTTTATGTTTGCAAGGGATTCTGGGTAACAAAACCTGGGGGTAGGCAGACGAGTCACCCCATCCTGAATTGCCCTGGGTGTCTAGTGTTCAAAAATGTATAGGTTTGCTAGGTTTCCCTAGGTGCTGGCAAAGCTACGGCGCAAAAACAAAAGGTAGTCTTTTTGTCCGAAACGTGCTAAATTTCACTGGGAAATTGAGGTGCGACCATGCTGCGTTTTGAGCTGTTTCATGTCGCAGCCACTATGCCTACCCACGCAAGTGAGGTACCATTTTTTTTGGGAGACCTGGGGGCACGCTGGGTGGGTGGAAATTTGTTGATCCACGCAGATTCCAGAACTTTCCACCACTGAAATGTGAGGAAAATGTGTTTTTTTGGTCAAATGTTTATGTTTGCAAGGGATTCTGGGTAACAAAACCTGGGGATAGGCAGACGAGTCAACCCATCCTAAATTCCCCTGGGTGTCTAGTTTTCAAAAATGTATAGGTTTGCTAGGTCTCCTTAGGTGCTGGCAGAGCTACGGTGCAAAAACAAAAGGTAGTCTTTTTGTCCGAAAAGTGCTAAATTTCACTGGGAAATTGAGGTGCGACCATGCTGCGTTTTGCGCTGTTTCATGTCGCAGCCACTATGCCTACCAACGCAAGTGAGGTACCATTTTTTTCGGGAGACCTGGGGGCACGCTGGGTGGGTGGAAATTTGTTGATCCCCGCAGATTCCAGAACTTTCCATAACAAGAAATGTGAGGAAAATGTGTTTTTTTTGTCAAATCTTTATGTTTGCAAGGAATTCTGGGTAACAAAACCTGGGGGTAGGCAGACGAGTCACCCCATCCTGAATTGCCCTGGATGTCTAGTTTTCAAAAATGTATAGGTTTGCTAGGTTTCCCTAGGTGCTGGCAGAGCTACGGTGCAAAAACAAAAGGTAGTCTTTTTGTACAAAAAGTGCTAAATTTCACTGGGAAATTGAGGTGCGACCATGCTGCGTTTGCGCTGTTTCATGTCACAGCCACTATGCCTACCCACGCAAGTGAGGTACCATTTTTTTCGGGAGACCTGGGGGCACGCTGGGTGGGTGGAAATTTGTTGATCCACGCAGATTCCAGAACTTTCCACCACAGAAATGTGAGGAAAATGTGTTTTTTGTCAACATTTTAGGTTTGCAAGGGATTCTGGGTAACAAAACCTGGGGGTAGGCAGACGAGTCACCCCATCCTGAATTGCCCTGGGTGTCTAGTTTTTAAAAATGTATAGGTTTGCTAGGTTTCCCTAGGTGCTGGCAGAGCTACGGTGCAAAAACAAAAGGTAGTCTTTTTGTCCGAAAAGTGCTAAATTTCACTGGGAAATTGAGGTGCGACCATGCTGCGTTTTGTGCTGTTTCATGTCGCAGCCACTATGCCTACCCACGCAAGTGAGATACCATTTTTTTCGGGAGACCTGGGGGCACGCTGGGTGGGTGGAAATTTGTTGATCCACGCAGATTCCAGAACTTTCCACCACAGAAATGTGAGGAAAATGTGTTGTTTTTGTCAATTTTTTAGGTTTGCAAGGGATTCTGGGTAACAAACCCTGGGGGTAGGCAGACGACTCACCCCATCCTGAATTGCCCTGGGTGTCTAGTTTTCAAAAATGTATAAGTTTGCTAGGTTTCCCTAGGTGCTGGCAGAGCTACGGCGCAAAAACAAAAGGTAGTCTTTTTGTCCAAAACGTGCTAAATTTCACTGGGAAATTGAGGTGCGACCAAGCTGCGTTTTGCGCTGTTTCATGTCGCAGCCACTATGCCTACCCACGCAAGTGAGGTACCATTTTTTTTGGGAGACCTGGGGGCACGCTGGGTGGGTGGAAATTTGTTGATCCACGCAGATTCCAGAACTTTCCACCACAGAACTGTGAGGAAAATGTGTTTTTTTTGTCAAATTTTTAGGTTTGCAAGGGATTCTGGGTAACAAAACCTGGGGGTAGGCAGACGAGTCACCCCATCCTGAATTCCCCTGGGTGTCTAGTTTTCAAAAAATGTATAGGTTTGCTAGGTCTCCCTAGGTGCTGGCAGAGCTACGGCTCAAAAACAAAAGGTAGTCTCTTTGTCCAAAGAGCTTAAGATTTCACTGGGAAATTGAGGTGCGACCACGTGGCATTTTGTGCCGTTTCCTGTCGTAGGCACAAGGCGGACCCACACAAGTGAGGTACCATTTTTTTCGGGAGACCTGGGGGCACGCTGGGTGGGTGAAAATTTGTTGATCCACGCAGATTCCAGAACTTTCCACCACAGAAATGTGAGGAAAATGTGTTTTTTTGGTCAAATTTTTAGGTGCGCAAGGGATTCTGGGTAACAAAACCTGGGGGTAGTCAGACGAGTCACCCCATCCTGAATTTCCATGGGTGTCTAGTTTTCAAAAATGTATAGGTTTGCTAGGTTTCCCTAGGTGCCGGCAGAGCTAGGGTGCAAAAACTACAGGTAGGCACTTTGCCAAAAAAGGGTCAATTTGTAACTGCAAAATTTAGGTGTGACCACGTTGCATTTTGCGCCGTTTCCTGTCGCAGCCACAAGGCAGAACCACACAAGTGAGGTACCGTTTTTATCGGGACAATTGGGGTAATTCAGATTTGTAAATCAACTGTTATTACCAATTGAGCTTTCATGCATTTCTCCCTTTGAATGAAAGACAGTGTGTAAAAAAAAAAATCTTAATGAAAAATGACCAATAATTCTCATGCTAGTATGAGTATTCCCAACTTTGAAAATGTGCAATTACATACTGTTTCTGAACTCTATAATTTGTACCCAATTCATAAATACATAGGTGTCTTTCATACAGATTATTCCATGTATACATTTTCCAAGACAAAATGCACTATACCCAGTAAATGAAAAAATACCATTGCAAGTTGCTGCTCAGTTTTTGGATCTGGGTTCGTCGGGTTCTTGGTGAAACTACAAGTCCTATATTTCCCCACAACCAGGAAGGTCTAACGGATGTAACGGTATATTGCTTTCCAAGAGCTGTCAGAATTACAAAAAGTTATAGGTGAAAACGTTGAGACAAAAGGCTGTTTTTTTCAACAAATTTTCAATTATTCCAATATCTAACTGTTAGTTTCTATAACGAAACCTTCATGGATTTAGACAAATGACCCCTTTCTGAATTCAGAATTTTGTCTACTTTTCGTAAATGTAAAGCTTTCCAGAATCCATTATTGCTTTCAAACTCATTTCTACCATTAACTGGAAGGAGGTGGAAAGCTCTAAAAATAGCAAAAATAGACTATGTCCCAGAAACATGCCAAAACTGAGTGAAAAATTTCGGTTCTCTGACAAACGACTGTCATTCCCTGAAAGCTGAGAAAATGGAGATTTCAGCCCCACAAACCCTTTTGTGATACCATTTTCAGGGAAAAACCCAGAGGCTTTCATTTGCAGCCCGTTTTTCCTATTTGTCTGAAAAAAACAAAAAAAAACACTATATTTTGGTTAATTTCTGGGACCCCTCCAAGGGAATCAACAAACCCTGGGCGCCTTTAGAATCCACATGATGTTGGAAGAAAAGGACGCAAATTTGGCGTGGATACCTTATGTGGTCAAAAAGTTACAAGGGCCTAAGCGCGCACTACTCCAAAACGCCCAAAAAAGCCTCAGCACAGGAGGGGAAAAGGCCTAGCAGCGAAGGGGTTAAGATCTTTCTTTTGCGGGAGAGAACAATCTGTAGCACTAAAGAAGTTCATATTGCAACTCTTCTCCTTTCCATGAAGGATGCCTCAGGTATCCTCACAGAGTCCAACGTTGTTTAACATTTAGGTAACCTCTTCTGCCAATCTGATTAAATCATTCAGCTTTTTCTTGAAATCGTAAGCTGATGACACTCAGTCATCTCCCTTTGCAACAACAACATTAATACTGGAAACAAATTCCATAATTGCATGCAGGCAGTGAGCAAATTAATAAATAATAAGTGCTTGAAGTTAAACTCTGGGAAGACAGAGGCACTCATGTTTGGTAATGAGGTCTTATTTTGGTCCTTGTCATGGTGGTCTCAAGAGATAGGAGCATTTCCAACACCGGTGAGGAAGGTAAACAACTTAGAAGTTATACTAGATACCTACCTAGCCTACGGAGATCAAGTGAATACTATTATCTCATCTTCTATGCTCTAAAGATAATAAAGAAAAACCACCCTTACATTCCACTTGCTTCAGATTCTGTTGTGACTGACTTACATTTCTCCAAAATGGACCATTGTAATGGTCTCTATTAAAACATGCACCAGCAGTTAGTGAATGAGCTCCAAACGCTTCAGAATGCTACAGCATGCATGTTGCTCAGGATACCCACATTTCATTTGCCATCTAAAATTTTTAAATTTCAAATGCTTTATTCGGTATATAAGATATAACCATATAGCATACAAAAAAGAATATACAGATAATACATCATAGACCTTGTTTTTAAAGAAAATCAATTACCATATTAAAACAGGGGCAAGAACTAGGACTCCACAGAATTAGATAAATGAAATCATTTTAGAGGACAAGGTTGCGGTGTTTAGCTCAAGACATTTTGCCAATAGTTAGTTTCATTATTACATTATTTCCTTAAGTAAAGTGACAAAAGTGTATTAATCCCAAAATGTATAAGATAGGATTAGGATAGCACATGTTTCATTTAGGGATATGGTTTCTAGTTAAAATCATGCTAAAATTATTGTTAATATTTGATAATTTCATCTAAATAAATAATCGGTTAATTTAAAATACAATAATAAAACCAATACGAACAACAATATACAGACTTTTAAAATTACAGGGATCATGTTAATCTAAATCATGGGATAATCAATTTCCTGCTGGAAACACATTTTAAAATGTAAGTGGCTACATGAAAACATACATCCGTGCTATTCAGTTCGAACATTAGCAGCAAGGCTTCTTTAGTAGTTCTTTTGTTATGTTTTAAAAACATAGGCTATAGGTATATTTTCCTATAGGAAATGTAAAATTTACAGAAAAGCATAAAGTGACAACAGCTCTGTTTGGAAGTCCCGTCGCATGGGCAGGGTAAAGTGCTATTCCTACCAGTATGAGGGAAGGACACTAAGTGGTGTACAGTGCCCAGTCTCAGCCGGGTCAATGCAAAACGATGTGAACTCTGGGGATGGTTATCAGGTATTGTTGGAGACCTTCTACAATATTGTGTTCGTTGTAGAAAACGTATGTGTGTTGGCTTGCATATCTGGCAGCCCTAACCTTCTTTGCATTTTCCAAGAACAGATCTTTTAGCTCTTTTTTTGAAAGCGGGACGCCCAATTCCGGGTTCAAAAATGGATTGTGGTCAAAGACTGCCTTAAACCAAAACCGGATGTGCCTAAACCAGGGAATACGCATATGATGTTCTAATTTTAAACAATCCTTAATTACGGTTTTTGTGAATTCGGTTTCTGCTTTAGACCAAATGGATCTCCAGAGGGAAAGGGGACGTAATGCGGCAAGGTCTCCAATGTAGGCTAAGCCTACTTCCCTATCTATGATCACTATGGAAGCAGATGCCAGGGTACATAGTAAGCGGTTAAGGAAGTGATTTTCCTGATGGTGGAGCAGCTTACAACTATTGGTGTTATGGCCCCACACACCAGCCCCGTATAGTGCAGATGACAAGCACCTCACGATATTAATGTGGATCATTTCTTTTATTCTACGGTTCCCCAGTTTAGTTGCAAATCTAAAGATGCTATTGGTGTTCCTTGACAGTTTTAGCTGTACACACTCCTGTTCGCTGGTCCAACCCCCGTCCCCAGAAAAAGTTATCCCTAGGTAACAACATTTCTTGACGGGTTCTAGCCTGACATTATCTAAAAAGAAGGTCCTGTTTTGCTTAATCTTTTTCCCACACGCCATTGTAAATGTTTTACCCTTGTTAATTACCAGTTTCCGTTTAACTATAAAAGCAGAAAAGTTATCAATGAGATGTTGCAGACCGTTTTGAGTACGCGATAAGAGTACCGCGTCATCTGCATAAAGCAGAATAGGAATGGACTTACCATCAATACATGGTGCATCCAGCACGGTTGTTCTAAGTATCATGTCTATCTCATTGATAAACAGTGAAAACAGAAGTGGTGCTAAAACGCATCCTTGCCTTATGCCTCTGTTAACTAATAAGGGGTGCATTCGCCGCCCGTCCCATAACGTACCTTACATGTTAGTATTTCATATAGTCTGGCGAGAAAGTATATGATTTCTTTAGGTGCTCCCATATCTATTAAAACAGGCCATAAAAGTGAGTGATCGACCAAATCGAAAGCAGAACTGAGGTGGGCAAAACATAAGAAAAGGCTTCCTTCCTTAACTGTTGTGTATTTATTGATGATGAGGTCAAGGTTGACACATTGCTCCATCGTGCCAATCCCCCTCCTGAATCCATACTGTACTGGTGATAAGATGGATCCCTCTTCTGCCCAGGTTTCCAATTTGGCCAGGAGGACCCTGCTTAGTACTTTGATAGAAGAATCGAGGAGGGAGATAGGTCTGTAGTTGCATGCCTCAGCCCTAGAACGCTTCTTAAAAAGTGGTACAATGATTGATTGGCCCCATGTCTGAGGGAGTTCAAATTCAATTGCAGCATTGAAGAAGCGTGTTAGGATGGGTGCCCACAGGTGTTTTTCATGTTTGTATAGGTCTATGGGCACGCCGTCCGGCCCGGGAGCCTTGCCACCACTGCTCTTCTCGAGTCCTGCCTGGACCTCGTTTAAGGAAATAGATAACGCAATGGTCGGCCATTGGCCAGAAGTATCTGGTAACAAATCATCTGAATTAAAAACCTTGGAATAATTTTTTATTCAATCTTTACAACTGACGTTAGAGGTTACTGCAGGTATGGTATCATTCTTTAGAAAAGGGCAGTTAATTGTCTCCCATAATAATTTGCTATTTTTTAATACTGCCGCCATATCTAAGTTTTGCCATGCCTCATCTTGTAACTGTTTTTTCCTTATTGCTAAGCTGGTTTTATAAGCATACCGCTTTTCCCTGATTCGATCTGGGTCTCTTGGTTTGATTGACATCACGTGTTTTAATGAGGATAAGGCCTCTATACAGTCTTTGTCAAACCAGCCCAATTGTTTGGTTCTGTGTTTATGATTCTTGCCAGTCAATAGGCTCTCTATTGTAGCATGGATCTTAATGATCAGGGTAGGATAGTTACAGGGTTATACTCATCTTTAAGGCAGTCACTTATTTCCGCACCACATTTGTCATTTATTTCCACTAGTAATTTGTTGGGGTTGATTTTAGCCCACTTAATTCTGGGACCATTTGGTCTAGAGGCCGTAATTTCTAGTATCGGCTTGCTATATAATTGAGTTTTAGGACCCCAGCCAAGTAAAGTCAGTGAGATACTGTTGTGGTCACTCACAGCTTGTTCCTCTATCCATAGGTCGCGGTACGCAGTACCACTTGATACTAAAATATGGTCGATGTTGGAATAAAAATGTCTACCCTTAAATGTTGGACATCTAATGTCTCCCCTCTTTTTGGAGCAATCCAGAAGTTCTAAATCTAATTTGGCAGCCAAGCTGTTCAGCACCAGCCCATATTTGTCGTGTGAGAAGTGGTTGTGAATTACAATGCTTCTATCCTCCAGGTCATAAGTGGTACCGCAGATCGCTTTTTGGGCTTTTGCACAAGCTTGCAAGTCAAAATCCCCTGCCCAGAGTATGACGGGGCAGGCTCTATAATTAGTAAGTAGATTGTCTATTGCTATTTCTATTTCCTGTACCACAGAATCTCTATTGGCGTTAAAAATGTTGTTATAGAAAGTTGACAATCATTAAATCATTGGTTTTCTGGTGCTCAAGACAAATTATTACGGCATGAGGACCAACATCTATGTGTTTACCTAATTTAAATTCTGTGAGCCCAGTAGAGATCAAAGTCAGTAAGCCACCCTTTGCCCTGCCAGCAACCGAATCCTCGGCGTTTATGTAAAAGGATGTGTAACCTTTGACGGTGATTTGATCTCTATGCCATGTCCCTTGGAGACATATTATGTCCTTGGGAAATAAAATCATTCCACAATGGAGTATTAAATTTACTATTTATGCCTGCTATAATCCAGATTATAAAGTTCAATCCAACTCCAGTTACATGTACTGTTTGGGGTGATGGTGATAAGCTATGGCTGGCTATATGTGTTGCATCAGAAGTTGGCGTGTTATTATGTTTTGATAAAACATTTGCCTCTGTGCATACATTTTTTTCCAATTCACATAGATTTTGGTCTTTCTCTAAGTTGGCAGGGGGGTCATCGTTCATAGAAGTTCTTATATTAGCTGTTTTTCCCTCGTCATAATGCTGGTAAAACTTGTCCACATCCTGCCCTGCTTCAAGGCCTTCATCATTGCCCTCCTCCTGCCCATCATTTAAAGTTTCTACAGTCACTCCATATTTAATACCCCTAGAGGGCATTTTATAGGATTTACTAGTTAGGGACGAATCAACATTACATAACAGTCAGTCTACCCCCTCTAAATTTGAAAACGGCTCGAAACGGTTTGATAAGGGTAGATGAAACATAGCCCTGTTAAGAGTGTTTTCTACCTAAGGCTCCCTTCTATATGCATGGCGTGGATGGAAAGATGGCCCAAGTCTTATCCCAGGGTAGAAATAATTTAGGTCCAATGTTTGGATGTCCCCCTCTCTACCAAACCTTGGTTCCCTGCGAATGAAATCAACCACCCAGGGATCTTTAAAACTCACGATGACACAGTCACCTTCCAGGTCCTCAGTAGTGTTCCCTACCCAGTTTGCTCTCCTAACGTTAAGTATGTCTGTGTTGGAGAAGGGGGGGAGTGTTCTGTTGATGTTAAGCCAATAAATGACGTTATGCTTCAGGTCCCTGCGTGTTTCCCGTTTCTCAGTTCCAATCCCGCGTACTCCCACCATAATGATTGTGTATGGAATGGCTTCCGGGGGAAGATTTACTCAAGGGAGTCGTTGGTGGATGTGCTTATTGTTCATATCACCATGCGCCTTCGACATATTGTCTGTTGTATGAATACGTGGCTCAGGTTGGTTCTTGGGCGTAACACCAACCCTTGCGGCTTTGTTTTTAGCAGACCCCTTTAGGTTGGTATCTGGCATACTTTTATTCATAATAGTTGTAGCAGATGGAGTAGCCAAGGGTGTGGTGGTGTTGGATTTCATAGTTACGCTTTTAGTACTTGGGACAGTAATTGGGATGGCGATGGTAGGATGTGGGACCTTTGGACTCTTTAAAGCTGTTGTAATGGTGTCTAGTCTGGTTGTGTTGCCAGCTCAAGCTTTGCAGAAGCTTCATTGATTACCTATCAAGAAGCGACTTACCCTCAAGGCCTTGTGCATTGCCTGTAAGGTTCTATTCAACACAGGCCTGGAGTATTCGATGAGCAATTTTTAAATGGTACTATCCTAGCAGGTCTTTGTGATCCACTGGGACAAATATATTTGGACCCTAAATTCAAACACGCTTCATTTGGAGGGAGATGTTTTGTCATTTGTACATCTAAATTATGGAAAACTCTCCCCTAAAAAATCTAGGGCTAGATGTAGGTAATTCTCCTTTACCGACTCTAGAATACCGAATTTTACCGATTCGGTATTCTAGATTCGGCAAATGAGATATAGTTAACAATTAGTTTTTTTTTTACCGAATCTGTAGGATTCTGTAATTACCGAATTGGTAAATACCGATTCGGTAAAAATACCGATTTTGCAAGGGCGACAGGGTGTCACTTTGACACCCTGTTGCACCCCTGATACTGGCTTGTGTGCCATGTGGCACACATATATATGTCACATGGCACAGGTGTACATGCACAGATGTGCATGTACACAGGAATTCGTTATTTACCATGGAATAGTATTCCGTGGTAAATAACGATTCGGTAAGGGCCTGTGGCACTAATTACAGTGCCACCTACATGTAGATTTACCGATTCGGTAAATATACCAATTCAGTATTTTACCGAATCGGTAAATTTACAGAATCGTTAAATATACCAATTTGACACATTTTCAGGCCGATACATCTCCATCTTTAAATACCGGTCGCTAACGGTTGAAATCGGCCGTTACCGACCGGTAATTGCCGACCTACATCTGGCCCCTAATCCATTACCAATCTCCTATCTTTCAGGAAGGTTCTAAAAACTTGGCTCTTCAGTAATCAGTAACAGGTTATTTTCTTGACCTCTTTGGACGGTGGCAGTGCCAAAACAACTCTGAGTGTTTACGCACTTTAGATGTATTAATAATATGATATACGATAAGATAACATTTAGAACCAAGCTTGCGGACTAACTTTGGTCTAAACAATATGGCTTCCTGTACAATTTGTAAGGGCTTAAACAACCCAATCAAATGCTGTTTGGTTATCACAATGTACCCCGGTATACCATTAAATTACTGGAGTATGCAGCTGCCCAATATATAGGTACATTTGGCACCTTATAACTTTAAAACTACTGAACCAGTCTAGAACTACTACTAAAAATGACCCTTTGCACCCTAAAATCTATATTTCGGCTAAATTTCATATGTGTATCCGTTCCGCCATTTTCCAGCAGGGTCTATTTAAACAACTCTCTACCACACCCTACTCTACTTCACTGTACCACATGCCACTCCACTCTATGACACGGCATTCCACTCGAAAACTGTCCACTCCATGTTACAACAGTCCATTCCACTCTACGACACTGCACAATACTTTACTCATTGACACACCACTCCATTCTATGACACACCACTCCACTCTTACACACGCCACTCCACCCCACACTAGTTCATGACACTCTATGACACTCCATACCTCTCCACTCTACGACATGCTGCTCTCCTCTACCACTCGGCAATCTACTCTAGGACACATCACTCCACTCTTCTCTATTAAACTCCACTCCACTCTGCAGTATTCCACTCCACTTTGAGCTACCCTACGCCACTTTACTGCTCTCTACTGTATAACACCCTACTATTAGACTATACTCCACAGTACTAAAGTACTCCAACCTACAGCACACCACTCTGCATCACTGTATTCCACTCCACTCTATTGAGCAGTGTATTCCACTCCCATCTAAGACAGCGTACTACATTCCATTCCATTCCACTCTACACTACTCTACCTTATAAGACTCTTCTCCAATTTATGCACATTCACCACTGAATGCCACTCTATGACACCAATACACAGAATACCATCGCACTTCGCAGTACGATACACCACTCCACTCTATGACATTCCACTGAATTTTATGACAGACCACTGAAATGTATACTATTCTAGTCTGCAACACTCCAGTTTATGCCACTCCACTCTATGCCACATATTTTACAAAACAATACTATATGACACTCCACTCTATGCCAACAACTGTATACCCATCTCTCCACCCTGTTACATGCCACTCCACTGTATGATATGCCACTGCACTGTACGGCACTCCACTTCACTCCACTCTATGACACTCCACACCACTCATCTCTGCGAGATGTCACTACACTGTACGACAAGCCATTCCATTCTACGACATAAAACTCCATTCTATGGTACTCCATTTTATACCCCTCTACTCTAAGACACTGTATGACATCCCCAGCTATGACACACAACTCCACTGTACTTTATGACATGCCACTATGCTCTATGCAGCTCCAATCTACTTAACTACACGAAACCTGACAATAAGCCACTCCACTCTTCTCCACTCCCCTCTACACCATTCTACTCAATGTCACTCCACTCTATGCGTCTCCACTGTATGCTATGACACTCTAAGCCATGGCATTCTATGTCATGACACATCACCTATGACCCTCCACCTTATGACACTTCATACCACTTTATGCCACTCTAAAACACTGTTCTAGGACAGTCTATGGTATACTCTCCATTCCCTATCACCCACTTTACTCCACTCTACACCACCACTCCACTCGACGACAGCTCACTGCACTCTATGCCTCTCCACTGTATGACAGTGCGCTCAACTGTAAGACATTCAACTCTTCTCTATGATTCTCCACAATACTTCGCTCTATGTCATGACTCTCCACTCTATTACACTTCTTTCTACGACATGCAGCTCCTCACTAACATACGCCTCTCGAGTCTGAGACATGCCACTCCAATGTACTCTACTCAAATTTATGACATCTCTGTTCACTCTGCCCCATTGCACCCTGTGCCCTTCTACTTGAAGACACTATAACATATGTCACTTTATGACATGCTACTCCACTCTACTGTATGACATACCACTGCACTCTATGCTACTCCACTCTACTCCACTCTATGTCCCTACACTCTTTGCCAATGCACTCCACCAATTGAATATGTACAACACGCCACTCTATGACTCTCCACTCCATTCTACTGTATAACACACTACACCACTCTGTGCCACCACACTCTACAGCACTCTGCTCTACCTTATGCCATCACACTCTTTGCAATGTTATTCCACACTACAACACTGTATGACATGCCACTCCCCTCCACTCTAGGACACATCCCTCCACACTGTGACATGCCGCAACACTCTACAACACTCAACTCTACTGTACCACCAGCCACTCCAATCTACGACACACCACTCCACTCTGCGTTACTCCACTCTACGATGCACCATGCCACTCCACTTGATGTCACTTAAGTATTACCTGCAACATAACGCTGTACCCCACTCCTTTCTATTCCACTCTATGACACTCCACTTTACATCAATACACTCTTCATCACTCTCCTTCAATGTAATCTACGACACTTCACTGAATGACACTCCACCTGAAAACATTCCACTCGGATTCAAAACACATTTTTATTTGAAAAACACATTGAAATTGAGGGAAACAACCTAATGTTAAAGCTTAGTTATATCTATTCTTTCTATACACCCCCAAAGTAAACTAAACAAACATTAGAAATTCTAAAGTTGTGGTTATAACTTAAGTTTATAATTTACTCACCCCTGTCATTTCAGTATGAATGGCGCAACTCCACACACTATGTTGTCAACTCACTAGGCATACTACATTTAATATACTTAGCACTGTACCATGACAGTGTTCTCATAAATAACATCATATGAAATGATTCCACATGGTATAAGTAATGTATTATGAACAGGTGTAAGCACTTCATCTTAATAGCTTGACTTATAGGTACTATAGAATTGTAGCTACAATATATGAGCCCTAGCTATCAGAGACAGTAAAGATATTTGATGCAAGTAACTTACTAGGGTCCAGTACAATGCACAATAGATCTTCATTAACTGCCTGACATTCTGTTAGAGGCATGAATTTAGTGCTGAGATTTCATGTATCTAAGGCCGTGCAAGAATATCCCTCTTAACACAATAAACTAAACTCTTTTATAAAGTATTGAGAGTTTACATTTCAGGATAGACTTTCTGTCCTTTATTATAAATGTTGTAAATTTTCAGGCACTACCAAGTTGGAAAGTCAGTTGCAGGATGCCAAATGCATCAAACTTTGCAGATGTCTTCCTTTTTTCTCTTCATTGGCCAAAGATGCAAAATGTCATAGTGATTCATTGTTGGGGTGAATAGAAAAATGGGGGGGGGGGGGCTAAAATACATTTTTACCAATGTATTTTCAATAGTCTATTGAGATATATGTAGTGCCAAAATGCAAGTCAGATTTGTTTTAAAATTTGCAACAATATAGTTTATGGGGTAAAAAGGGTAATTTAGGAAGTAGATGTCATATGGTTATGAAGTTTAAACGTTTGACGGCACAAAATCTTAGTAATATATTTGGGAACAGTATACAGCAGCATTTTTGCGCTATACCGTGAAACAAGCCAATGGCAAAGCTGTATATGATTGGGTAATAAAAACCCTTACTAAATTTCATAAAGCCATGTTTTTTAGCCCACACTTAGGGGCTGATTAAGATCTTTGTTGGAAAGTCTCCGACCCCTAGGCAGAAGCTTTCCGACCAACACGGTCGGTTTACGGTCCGACCACGGAATTACGATGTCAGTTGTCAGGGCATGAACCAGCTGGTCATTCCGACGTTGTTCCGACTGGCTCTCAGAGTCTTGTGGCTGGTCCGAACAGCACCATAATCCCCTTTGGACGGTGTTTCCACCATCGGGATTATGATTACGGTTTTCCACAAGCTTTCCATGCCGGCCTTTCCAACACTGAGAGGTTGTCAGAAGGTGACTTTGGGGGCCCCCAGCACGGCTCCCTTGCCTCTGCGGCCTACAGTTGGTGACCAAAGAGGTATCTAGGGTGCCCCTCTGTTAATCCATCCACTGTGTGGCAGGCACCATGGAGTACCTTTTATAAGTACATAGGAAGGAATCAGGCACTCTAGGTAAGTCAGTAATTATAGGGAAAAGTAGTCTCCTTACTTTACAATTATTTTGAAATGTTTAGAGTACTGTGGTACACTCTAGAAATTACCATGGCAAGTAAAAACTAATTTTAAAAAGTATACACATGGAAAAGTTTAAAAGACATATTATTATACTATATATCCCCTTGAAATCCAGAACACAGACTGTGTGGTCTAAACAATATTTCACCCTTACAGAATTAAAAGGCAGCCATATTGTTTAGACCACACTGTCTGAATTCTGGCTTTTAAGAGGAAATGAAGGGCTAGATGTACAATGTTTTTTGCGTGCTTAAATGGGTTTTAGACCTATTTGCGCCCTCAAAACAATGGTGGCCCATGTACTAATCCTATTTTCCGAGTCACAAATCCCTTTTCGACTCGCGTAATAAGATTAGCGACTCGCTATTAGGAAGGGGCGTACCAAGGGCGTCCCTTCCGAATAGCAACTCCTTAAGCTATGCAAGAATGTTTTGCGACTGCAATTGTGGTTGCAAAACACTCGCAGTTTGCCACCCATCTCAGAAGGGTGGTAAAGCAGTCGCAAACGGGAAGGCATCACCAGGGGACCCTTTCCTATTTGTGAATGCATGCACACATATTTTAAGGGCAGGTAGTAGTCCCAGGGACTACTGCCTGCCTTTAAGAAAATGAAACTCAAAAGTTTAATTTTTATTTTTTAAATGCATCCCGTTTTCATTACAGGCAAACGAGCTGCATTTAAAAAAAATTATAACTACTTTATTTAAAAGCAGTCCCAGACATGGAGATCTGCTGACCCCAGCATGCCACCTTCCCTGGGAGTTACACCCATTCCCAATGGGGTCGCAAATTGCGACAGCCTCATTAATGTGTGTTAGACTTGGTTTCTTTTGGCCTGTTTCCCCTGAGTTTTTGCTATCTAACCTACCGTTTTTGACTCTGTTTTTGCTGGGGTAATGATTCTGTGCACTTTCCTCACTGCTGTCCAGTGGTAAAGTGCAAGTGCTCCTGTATAAAATGTGTTATGGATTGGCGTTTCCATGATTGGCATATTTGATTTATGTGTCAGTCCCTTGTAAAGTGCACGGCGAGTTCCAGGGCCTATAAATCAAATGCTGTTGGTGGGCTGCAGTACTGGATTGTGCCACCCCCCACGCAAACAGACCATAAAGTGTAACTCTGGCCTTCCTTCGCAGAGCCTTTGTGCAGCCTGGGGCTGCCATGTCGACTTTGCAAGTGCACACACTTCCAAGTCCATAACCCTTCCCTTTTCTACATGTGAGTCGCCCCTAAGGTAGGCCCAGGGTACCCCCATGGGCAGGTTGCATTGTATGTGAAATGTAGGACATGCCTTGGTGTGTGTGGCATGTCCTGATAGTGTATAACAGCCTACTTCGTTTTTCACTATTGCATGGAGACCTGTTCCCCATAGGCCAGAGTGGGCAGTTTGATTATAACATCCTATAATCCTAACTGACACTTGGTCTCAACGACGTCCTCTGGACTATCGTCACCGAGTCGTTGCTCGCACCGCATCGTGGGACACTGCACCATGCACCGCTTCCACTTTGCATCGCAACCGCGATGGATGCCAAGACCGACTCGCACCTTCGTGTGAGCCGCACTAAGAAATGTACTGTTATCGAGTCTGTCCCGCTGTTGCTGGTCCATACCAACGCGTCAGCTGGAACTGCGAGACTCTGTTGTTTTCAGCATTGTGGTAGACTCAGACAGAGCTACCGACTCCTACGAACTGTGTTTTCAATGTATTTTTGCCATTTAACGGCATCTGGTGAAACAACTATTTTGAAAGTACTGTTTTGTGGATTTTTATCGTATTTGGTCTTGTTTTAGGTATCTAAAAATATTGGTTATTTTTCTAAACTGGTGTGGTGTTCGTTTGTAGTGCTTAAATTGTATTACTGGTGGTTTCGTGCAAATGCTTTACACACTGCCTCTAAGATAAGCCTGCCTGCTCGTGCCAAGCTACCAAGGGGTTGAGCAGGGGTTATTTTAGTAGTGTAACTCCCTTATCCTGACTAGTGTGGTGGTTTCTGCCTGGCTTTGGTGCAAACCTTGGCCAACCAGGAATCCCATATCTAACAATATGCATGAGGCATGCAATTTGCAACCCCATTGGGTATAGCAAATAGTGTCTCTCACTGTTGTGCATCCCAATTAGAGAGTCACAAATTGTGAGTCACAAATGTAGCGCAATTTGTGACTCGCTAATTCAGGGTCATACATCTGACCCATAGTGTACTAGAGTGTATTTTTTACATTTGTTTACATAATATTTTTTCAATTTCTGAAACTACTGTGCTACTTTCTGAGAACTAGCAGGGTACACTATAAGCTTTAAAAAAATATATAAAGTAAAAAAAATCAAAAAACTTTTCAATACCTTTCCAAACGTACCAAAACTGTTATTCCTTACTATGCACTCATAGTATATTAGTACGAGGGGTGGGCGTAATTTCACCCCACAGAATTCCACAGAGTTACAAAAAAACTCAGCATGATTTTGTGGAGTTTCACTAAGGAGCTGAAATAGGTATGTCTTGATGCTCGCTCTGTGATTAAGAACAAACGGCAACACCAGGTGTGCCAGAGGGCGCACCTGCTCAAGTCGGTTTTGCTAACATGCGAGTAGATTTTTTACTTGAGCAGAAGCTTTCTGACTTCGAATGGTTGTGACCACTCGTGATTCCTGTGTTGGAAAAATCTCACCAAGGTGTCCTCCTTGTGAGCAACCATAGCACAAGGGGGCACCCAAACTCGCTTGCATTCACCAAATTAGAGGGAAAAAAATCTGTCAGTTGGTGGATTTTTGCGTTACAAGTGTAATGCGGTGTTATAATAATTCAGATGATTCCTCCAGCAGAGCGGAATATTTCGCCTAACCTAATTAGTACATTATATTTCCACTGTTTACTGTGGAGTACTGTTTTTAGGGGAATATGTGGTGAGTGTGCTGGTATGCAGGCCTAGCCTTCTCGCATGTCAAAGCAGAACACTTTTCCACTGTCATTTTAGGTGACAGTCTAGTCGCCGAAGTGGGATACCATTTAGATGTGACTCTTGTGCGGTCTAGTTTAGGTGGCAACCTGCTGGCATGCCAAAGGCAAGCCTGTGTGTACCCATTTGTGCTATGACCATGCTCTGACCCAGCACAGCACCACACCCCCTGGTGGAATTGTCTCCATCACATCCAGAGGTTAAGTTATGATAGAGAAGAGCTACTAGTCCAGAACACCAAAAGTAAGGATGCTACTTGAACTGGACTAGATCCAGGTGATATGGCGCAAGCTTTTAAAATGGCATATCTGGTATGTAACTTCTCGATAGATAGCCCTAGGACACTTTGTTGTAGTAAGATGCCCTTAGCTAATATGGGGACTCACCCTCTCTATAAATACAGGGAAGGCAAAGTTACGTGTGCTTTCAATAAATCAAGGTAACTAGTGAAACATTAAATAGAATTTCCAAACATTCTTGAAAATCACAAACTAGATTTCGTTTATTTAACTGAAGCCTTGGCAGATCCCTTTTTGGGCCCAGATATGGTCACAGAAATTCCCCTGGTTACTCTATGAATAGACTAGTTAATACCCAGAAGAGAGGTGGAGGTTTAGATGTCATATTTCAGAACAACATGTCAGCAATCTTTTTACCATTTCCTTCCTTAGACTCTGAAGCACTCTCCTTCCATATCGAACTATCTAAAACACAATTTTTTAATGGGTTGCTTGTGTATTGTCCTCCCGGGCATCAAAACACGTTTGTACAGTCTGTCAGCTCTTTCTCAGAACTGTGTTTATTTTCTTTGGATTATTCAGTTTTAGGAGATTTCAATTTTCACTTGGAGGCCCTTGCAGACAAAGATAAGAAGGATTTAATTGATGGCAGGTCTTGCCTTGGCCTCAGTCAAGTGGTGAATGGCCCAACCGACTGAGTGGGTCACACTTTAGATGGTGTTTTCATAAATACCCCAAACAAGAGCCTTAACTTTGACTTGGTCAGATCACAAAGCAGTGGTGTTTGAAATAAACATCTCACACATAGGGCCATCTACCATTCCCACACACTGCATCCAAACTTCACGGACTTGGCATGAAGTTCAATCTGATCAAATTAATTAACTTTTAGCTGGATTTCAGCCCGAGTGTGCATAGGAGCATGATCAACAAACTCTTAATTATACAAACTGGCTGAGCTCCACTGTACTCTCGCACACACCTGAGCAATCATCTTAGAAGTATACAATTGACACCGTGGTTTACGGACAAACTGAGGAGCCCGCACCAAGAGCGTATGAGACAGGAGCGTAAATGGGGAAAGGAATATATACATTTAGAGAAAGACAAATATAAGCAAGTCGTTGCCAAGTATAAGAATCTGCTGAAGAAAGAAAAGTTTGCTACTTTACCCCAAAAATGTAATCATCACAGAATTCGGTGACAGATTTATTCAAGCCAGTTAATAATCTCACTAATGTCCCTATTAATAGCATGGCAGGGAGTACTCAATCCTTAGGCAACACCCTTACTAATATCTTTCAAAATAAAGTTGAACAGGTATATTACAGGTTCTCCTCAATCATCAATAATAATTTGGAGGAAAATAATCTAACTCTTTTAACTCAGAGAACTACACCTTTAGTTAATTTACCCCCCTCTATCCGAGCAGGTAAAACCGCTGATTAATTCTATGAAATCAGGTGTCCCCAATTGATCTCTACCTCCCATTGGTTGTACAATTAGCCCCTGATACCATTGCAAATCATATATTTGGAATTTTCTATAAAACGTTCCTATCACAATACTTCCATGAACAGTGGAAAATAGCTCCAATAGTTCCTTTATTAAAAAAACGAATTTCCATCCTATGGATCCAAATAGTTATCATCCAATTTCTCAGTTTTTGCTCCTGGCAAAGATCATGGAGAAATCTATGAATCAGCAACTAGCCATTTTCATAGATAATAACCCTCTCCTGGATCCCACTCAGTTCAGATTCAGGAGTGGTCTTACCACCAAAACTACCCGGATAGTGCAAACTGAGGAGACTAGGGCAGCCCTTGATCAGGGTACAAAAGCAGCACTCATTTTATTAGATCCTTCTGCTGCATTTAATACAGTCAATCACAAATTTCTGATTGACTGTCTCAACAACATTGGGGTCAAAAGGGTTGCACTGGTTCTTTGAAGATCAATCTGTAGCACCAAAGAAGTTCATATTGCAATGCTTCTCCTTACCCTGCAGGATCCCTCAGGTGTCCTCACTGAGTCCAACATTGTTTAACATTTATGTAACCTCTTCTGCCAATCTGATTAAATCATTCCGCTTTTTCTTGACATCGTAAGCCGGTGACACTCAGATAGTCATCTCCCTTTCTAACAACAATATTAATACTGGAAACAGATTCCATAATTGCATGCAGGCAGTGAGCAACTGAATGAATAATAATTGCTTGAAATTAAACTCTGGGAAGACAGAGGCCCTCCCGTTTGGTAAGCTGTTCTCTTTTTTGTCCCTGTCATGGTCGTCTCATGAGACAACTTATACCAGATACCAACCTAGCCTATGGAGATCTAGTGAATACTATTATGTCATCCATTTTCTATGCTCTAATGCTTATAAAGAAAATTCTCCCTTACATTCCACTTGATTAACAGAAAACTGTTGTGACAGACTTAGATTTGTCCAAAATAGATTATTGTAATTGTGTCTATCTAAACATGCACCAGCAGTTATTGAATGAGCTCCAAAGGCTGCAGAATGCTGCTGCATGCATGTTGCTCACGATACCCACATTTCATTTGCCATCTGAAGCTTTACGTAAGCTTTATTGACTACTGATCAAGACACTGATTAACTTCAAATGTAGTGTATTTTGAAAAGCGCACAGCTGCCCCAACGGGGCGTCCCAGCGCTGTATAACGCTTTGGAACCCTTCCTGGCTCTCCCTGTGACAAGCCCCTCCTGGGCACCCCCAAGGTGAAGCCAGGCATCCCAGTGTTGTAGGGGCCATTGTGGAGATTAAGCAAGCTATTGCCCAGAGTTGCAGCGTGGGCGAGAATTATCAAGTCCGCAGACATTGAGCTCAGGACCCTGCCGCGTCGGGACTTGAACCCTGGTCCCGGGCCTGATCTCTGCTTCAGAGTCTGCCGCTCTAACCAGTGAGCCACACTTCTCCACAACAAGAAACAACTGGGGGCTGGCTCTAATCAGTTAGGCTGAGCCGAAAATGTATATAACAAAACAGAAGTGCCAATACTGATATCAATGCTTTAAATAAACCAATATCCATCCAAATCAAGAAAAGAAATTCGAGAATGGGAATTGCTAATCAATAGCTTTTTATTCACCGAAATCTTTTGAAGAATATATTTCAAGATTTATTCACAGTACAAAAAGGATCTTTATAAAAAACACGTGGGACAATGAAACATTAACTATACATTCAACCATTCAAGCAAATTGCACGCATATCACTAACAACCATATCACATTCACACAGTCATAGGGGAAAAAATTATTATAGTACAACATGTAAGCAAGGTAAAGAACGAAGGAAAAAAGAGCTGAGCAACAAAAGTATTTAAATAAAAGTGCACTCCTTCCCTTCCCCTATGCAAGAGGCATTCCTCCCTTGCCCCCTTCATCCTCTAAAGTGCCTCCAGAGCACACTCCTGTTTATCCATCGTCCTGATGATGACCTCAACTTCAAGAGGTTGAAACGCCGTCGACTCAACAACGCCATCCGTGGCTTCCTTTGGGTCATTTCGCAAATAATGAAATCATGTTTTAAGATTGTAAATACTTTTGTTAGATGCTCTATTTTTCATTACCACCGCCTCACATTGTGTCACTGCGCCGTGTATTCACTGTAAACACTTCCAATGCACAATTGGTTGTTATGGTTACTGCAAATGTAGTTGTCTGTTGTGCTCCTATTTGCAATTAACAACTCCTCCACCCCTACTTGGTCTCCTGTATACCCTGTGTTGCTTTGTGATTGATCCACACGATATTCTGTCCCCTTATATGACACTCCGGTTGTGACATTGTTCTATTGTTATTATATACGCCCGGTCTCAACTGGGATAACGGGTTTACTCCTGTTCCTTTTACTTTTGCACAGCAAGAGTGGCGGTATTCCATAGAGCGGGGGCCAATGCCCTAAAGGAGCATCCACCCGCTCTTTGCCCGCCACTCTTGGAAGACTAGCCATGTGCAGATTGGCAGAGTGCAGAGCCCGCCCTGGAATGTATTAAGAGCAGAGCCCTTGCAGGATTTGAGGGGATTGGCCATGTAAGATCCTATGCATGGTGCAAAGAGTCTCGAACTGGACTCTCTGTTCAATCGGCAGCCAGTGGAGACAGCGGAGGAGATGGGAAGCATGACAGTGCTTTGATAAGGTGAAAAGGATACGGGCTGCCGTATTCTGTGCCCGTTGAAGTCTTTTGATGACAGCTTCATTAACTCCAAGTAGGAGCCCATTACAGTAGTCCAGACAGGACAGCACAAATGATTGGACAATTGTTTGGCGGATAGATGCATCAAAGAATCTCAGGATGGGTTTCAGACCGCATAAGAGGTGGAACGAAATCCCCGCACTTTTTTCACGTGGTTCTCGAATGAGAGGGTATAGCCATTTTTGGTTACGGAGGAGTGCCTGTAGCCTTTGGCCACCATTGGTTGTCCCATGGATGGATATCCCTACCTATTAGGAGCACATCAGACTTGGTAGAGTTCAATTGTGGGCAGTTGTCTGCCATCCAGTCTGAGATGGCCAGAAGGTCCTCTTGGAATTTCACTTGATCCTGTTCCGTGCTTTCGCCAAGAGGGTCAATGGGCGGATATATACGTTAAACAGTGTGGGGCTCAGGGCAGAGCCTTGCAGGACACCACAGCTGAGGGGGCAGACACTGGATCGATAGGGAGGGGTTTGGATCTGAAAGGTGCGCTCAGTCAGGAAAGATGCAAACCAGGCTGGAGCCTTGCCTTTGACCCCATTCTTCCCCAGCCCTTGAGGTAATATCTCATTGGAGACATTATCAAAGGCTGCACTGAGGTCAAGTAAAACCAATGGAGAGGTGTTACCTTCATCCAGCACAGCTTGCAACTGCTCTGTTACTGCCAGTAGGGCAGATTCCGAGCTGTATCTGGACTGGAAGCCATTTTGTAATCCGTCCAGAATCTAATTTGCTTCGAGATAGTGATTCAGGATGGTGCTTACATGGGACCACAGGCAATGGAGACTGCCTGGCACATAGACTTTTGTTGGTACATCAGATGGTATGGCACATAGAACACCCCATTCCCTACACCCTGTCTGGCACATAGAGCAGGGTTAGTAATTCATATGGTTTGGCACATAGAATGCCGCAGGGCCAGAGACTGCCAGGTACATGTAGAAGGATTAGTATATCAGATGGTGTGGCACACACAATGCCCAGTGCCCCAGAGACGGCTTGGCACATAGTCATGGGTTTGTACATCACATGGTGCGGCACGTAGAATGTCCCATGCCCTATAACCTGCCTGGCACATAAAGCAGGGTTAGTACATCGGATGGTGTGGCACGTAGAACGCCCCGTTCACCAGAGATTGACAGGCGCATAGAGCAGGTATGGCTCATAAGATGCTATAGCACATTGAATGCCCCTGGCACCAGAGACTCCCTGGAAGATAGAGCAAATTTGGACCCGGAACCAGCAAATCTTGCAGAAGCACAGCTGGAGAAAAGAGCAGCATCTGGTGCCTGCCACTCAGAGGAGCCGGGAACAAAAATGGACCATCATCGCCATCATCACCGGGGCATTTCTAAAGCCTTACGGGATACTACTGCTGGTCATGTAGAAACATAAATCAGAGAACCCACTGCTTTTTCAAAATCTTTTTCATGATTTTACCTTTTAAACCTTTGCAGTAACGAGCAGAATCCCAACATTACTGCCACAACAGGCAGGCATTGGCATGTTATAAAGTATAGTCACATGAACATGTTAAACAGTCAAGAATGAACTCTCATATCTTGATTTTCATGTAATGCCTTCAAAGTCCATATAGATTTACATCAACACTACACTGATTGATTTTTGATGATCTTTTTCTTAATTATTCTAATAATAGTACATTGATCCTACAAAAACATCTGCCTTTCATTCAATGGTGACCTTACATCAATGCATCTATATACAGCGCACTGAGGACTTCACAACATCTCCTACACTGAATACTAAATGATAGGCATGAGTGTTTTAAAAACATACTAACTCGGTGAATGTAATTTCATGATTACGTGCCCCTGCCAGTTGCACTACATGGGCATGGCCAGCAGGAAGATTAAGATCAGGATTTGTGAACATCGCAACAATATTAGATGTAAACGCAATACAACAAAAATGACTTTACCATATCCTTAAACAAGCATTGGCATAGCCAATAGGTCTCGCCTTTGGGACCTTATAAGTGTTTAGCCATCCAACAGTTGATGTTGTTGCACCAATGATATTGTGCTGCATAACTAAATACTTGTAAGGTCCTAAAAGCGAGACCTACTGGCTATGCCAATGCTTGTTTTTTAGGTTGACAGACTCCAATCAGTAGTTGGTGGAATTCATATTGCATGCATATGCATGGATATCAAGTATCATAGATTGATGCTTGAGTCGCTCTAGTACTCAGTTAAATAAAATTCTTGGCATTCTGGGACTTTGGGGCACATGCATCAATATTGCATTTTGCGATTCCTTAATTGCGAAAAATAAGGAATCGCAATTAAGGAATTGCAAACTGCAATGCATCAAGAAATCGCTAAAAAAAATAGCAATTTCTTAAAATTCCTTAATTGCGATTCTCTAATTGAGAATCGCAATTAAGGAATACCTCCCCATCCATTCCTATGGGCCTAGAGGCCCATAGGAATGAATGGAAAGACATTCTTAATTTGCAATTCACCATTAGAAATTCGCAAATTGAGAATGCAATTTCAAGGGTGCAGGGGTGTCCAAAGGACACCCTGTTGGACCCCTGAAATCTGCCTATAAGTACATTTTGCACACACACATGCCCCAAGGGCACGTGTGTGTGTAAAATGGAACTTTGAAAAATGCACTTTAGTGCATTTTTCAAAGTTTTCGCAAATTACCATGAAGGTCAACTTCATGGAAATTTGCTCCCCTTATTTGCGAATTCGCAAATTTTTAAAGTTTGATGTATTGCATTTAAGGAATCTCATTTTTAGATTCCTTAAATGCAATCGCAATTTAAGAAATCGCAATTTTGCGATTTCTTAAATTGCGAAAATAACAAACATATTAACCCCTTCCATGCTCATGACGAGCTCAGCTCGTCATGCAGTACAGTGCTCCTGTGCTCATGACGAGCTGAGCTCGTCATGACCACACCCGTTTTTATTGCTGTCCAGCACAGCAGAAGAACATGTGCAGCAGCCATGTGGTTAATGCATCCCAAAAATTGGAATTGCATTCGCAAACGGCCGAATTTTGCGATTCGCACTATTCGCGAATGCAATTTCCATTGATGCATGTGCCCCCAAAAGTTCTAATTTCCTAATGGTATAAACATTACAAGTCCTCGATTGCATAGCAACAAAATCTGAACTGGCTGAGCTACACATGCATGAAAGGGAGAAACTTGGGAATTCTGACCCATGTCTTCAACGTAGGAGTGTACAGAGCAGTCTGGGGCACAGTGAGGAGTCAGCATGGCTGCTCAAAGCTGGCATTATATAAGCGTGGTGTTTTACATATGCAGACTATCTGAGGTGCTAGCTTTTGAACCATGCTTTGTATTATATTTTGCAGATGTGCAGTGTACAAGTCTTTGAGAGAGGTTGATCAGAATTTGCGATGGCCACTAAAAGATCTCTCGGAGGTGGAAATTATACTTAGAAAATTCCTCTGCGAGTGAGCTGTTAATTTCTGAAATACAAAGCGTTGACAATCAAATCTTCCCACTGCGCATTTGATTACGGAAACAGATATAGGAGGGGTGCTGTTTGTATATCGATGACGTTTGAAAAACAGTGGACCTAAAGCTGCTGAAGTTGCTGACTTTAAGTAGGCCTCTGTGAAATTTGAACAACAGAGGTGTACTTCACGCATTTTTGTGAATTTCACATTAAGCCTGAAATTACACCACTGTGCTTAATTATGCATCATTCATGGTAAAAATTTGCTGCGAATGCGCCCTTCGTGGTAAATGTTTATTGTGGTTGCCAAGGAACAACAGAATGCAATCAGCTGTTACTCGGGTGTTATTTAGCATGAAATGTAAAAATGTACTCACTTTTTATTTAGCGGCGGTTCCTGGCTCCAACCTCCGAGGCACAGCATCATTTTATTCAGCACTTCAGCGCACCGGCCCACCGGCCCACCGGCCCACTCCTCGCCGCACCCGCTCTGCGGGTGCCGCTTCGACTTGTGCAGCGGACACCAGCATTGTGGGGCATTGTTTGTGGCGGTAAGGCGGCTGCGGGCGCGAGGCGACAGCGGGGCTGCGAGCGTGCGGGGACTTCAATACCCAGAAGTCCCTGCAAGACCGACGGATAGCTTCCGGTCCGCTCTCCCTGCTGGCCCGCCCCCCACGCCCCCTATATTACAACCTCCGCCTCCCGCAGCACGGGACGCAGCCCGGGCGAAGACTGGGCAAAGACTGGGCCGTTCGAGGTCTGAGAGGACTGGACTGGCCTACCCTCTTTCGCCCAGTTCTCATTATTGACTAATTGGGTTTGATGTTGTAATCTCTCGCATTCCCTAGGAGGCCTTACCCGGGTCCTTGTTCTTGCTTAATTATGTCCACCAGGTTAACTCGTAGCAAGGCCGTTAAGGGAGGCCCATCAATTAGTGGCCCAATGGATGATTTTATCACTCGTACTAATCTTGCGATTGACCAGGAAATTTCCAAACTGCAGACTCGTGTCTCTCTTGAATTGGCTGCCGCTAGAAGATTATCGGAGGTAATTGCAGTTTCAAAAAAATCTTCACTGGGGCATATAGCTACTGCTGTTACCCCGGAGCGACCGGCCAATCTCAGTTCTTTAGTCTTGCAGGCAGAAGTCCACCAGGTTCCGATTTTACAACCCCCCTCCCCAGCCCCAGGGCCAGCTGTCGACGCAGGGGATTCGATCCTGCCTGCGTTGTCTCCCATGAAGAATCTCAGTTTTAACTTTTCTACCCCGGTAATTTTAAAATCACTCACTGGCAAGCAGGATCCCAGCTCTAACTTCCCCGCCCCAGTAATTTTTAATTCATCTAGGATTAATACAAATCAGGGTAATTTACCCAAAAGGAAAAAGACTTCCCGGTATACTTACTACCGCAAGAAGGCAAGAGTTGCGGTGATACAGAAACCGAAATTGCCCAGTGTACCACTACCCAATACAACAGAAGGGATTATCCCTAGGGATCAGCCATATCGAGAGGGGGTTTCTGAGGGGACAGATCCTGCTTCTACCACCATCACAGTACAGGAGGGGGGCACACATGTTGAGGGTCGGGAAGGGAAGGATGGGGAATTCATAGGTATAGTTTGGGAAACACTCAAGAAACTTCTTTCCCCCCTTGCTCTTAGACTCTCATGCATTGAAAACAGCTTGCTGGAGATGGAGAAAAGCATCATTGCTTTGGCCACTCTTGGCTTGAGAAGTCTAGAAAACCAGGGCTTCAGGGAAGGGGACCCAATTCCACAAGCATTACATCTTCCTCCCCCTGTACCACCACCTGAACGCCCGGTTCCCAAGCCGCGAACCCTGGGTGTGAACCAAATCACTGCTACTTCTAAACCTGAGGTCCCCACCCGTCCTTCTCCCCTACCATCTCTAAAGCCTACTACAGGCCCTCCTCTTAGACCTCCCCGCAGTGAATCTCGCCACCAATACTCTCAGGGCCCTTCTGCTAAGAATAACTTTAGAGGGGGTTACATCGACCTTCCCCCAGAGGCCAATGATTATGTGGTTGTTCTGACGGGCGTTTCCCAGATTGAAAACGGCCATTACGAGAACCACTGGTCTTTGAAGAACAAGACAATGCACTGGCTTAATGCGCACCGTCCAATCCCCAATGGTCGGAAGAGCAGAGTCCTGATGGTGTGTCGTGTCCCCTGGGTGGGCCCCACAAAGAAAACCGCGGTTGGGGACTGCATAGTGGTGACCTTCGAGGACCCACATACAGCACGTTACATTTGCTCTTGCCCCACTGGTGAAGGTTCCCGTGTCATACCTAGGCTTTTGCCTTTCTTCTATCCGCCACCTCCCAAAAAGTTACGGGAAGACGATTGGTCCCTGGTACAGCGCCACGCATGGAGGACCCATCCCTCCAATTATCAAGATCCTTTTGTGTGCTGGAATGGCCTACCTACCCTGAATAGGTTTGGCAGCCTTGAGGAGGTAGACTGACTTGCAAGGCAACCTACTGTTGACGTAGTGGCAACAGCTTCCTTACCCCAGACCGTAGGGCTTACTGATAGTCTCTCCGTAGTGTCTGATTATAGTCTCGGACATATGGAAAGTCATTCAGTTTTGAACTTAATACGTACTATCGATACAGTTGAGGATTGTACTGGTGGAAAAATCAGCACTTCAACAGGGGCTCTGATCACTGATGAAGAGATCAAAATAGATGACCCATACCAAGATAGAGTAGTTCCCCCGTTGGTACCAGTGTCGCCTATTGCCGAACGTGATTCTTCTGGTAGTGGGCCAATCCCACAGCTGTTTTTCCTGTCATGGAATATTGCAGGGGTAGGCAAAAATCTGAAAGATCCAGAATGGGCAGATTATGTCGATTCCAGTGATTTCTGCCTACTACAAGAAACCTGGGCAATGGATATTCCACACAGGATGGGATATAAAACCTTCGGCATTGAGGCCATCCAGTCTGATAGGGGAAGGCCATCTGGGGGATTGATCATATGGCTTAAAATTACCCTAGCTATAAAGGTTGAACCCATGATATTTTGGCTTTAAAAATTGCATCTGCAAAAGGGGGTGAATACTACATTGTTAATGTCTACAACAGACCTACAGGGCATTCCAGGGTCTCGCCCACTTTGGAAATCCTGGACTCTTTTCTGAAAAGGGTGGTGGGCGAAGTCCCTGTGATATTGGGAGGTGACTTGAATTGCAATTTCGAACCGATCCTCGGGATTACTGATGTTTTCCAAGATGAAGATCAAGCTTATAATATTCCTCAGCTTGAAACTTCGAACTATGTCCCATGTACCACTTTGGCGGTCCAACTATTGAGGCTAACAGTTGACCACAGTCTTAGAGCGTGTAATGGTCGCTTTCCATCAGACCTAACCAAACAACCAACCTTTGGGAAATCAAAAAGTAGGCTAGATTTCATTTTTGTTTCACTAAATATTTGGCATTTAATGATTGATTTTAAAGTATCAACAAGGGCCGAGAGTGATCATTATCCTCTGGAACTTTATATTGACGTACACATGATTAGAGATATCCCCGCCCCTACGCCGAGTGAGATAGTTACCGATGATTTATGCGAACATGCACATATAATTAATAATAACAGACGTGCTCTAAAATGGCCGCATCTTTTAACTGAAGGTAAGACCTTAGCATCAGTCTACTCACTGTTTGATAAGATTTTTGCACCTTTAGCAGGACAACCCTTGTTAACTGATAGCTGTGATCACTTTGTTGAGCTACACAAGGTTTTCTTTAATGAACTAAGAACCTACATGTCCAAAATGCCAAGGAAGAAACAGCAAAATGTACGAGTGGGATGCCATGGGAAAATTTGGTACGATCATACATGTAAAATGGCCAAGAGGAAGCTTTTAAATGCTATTAAAACCAAATCCCAAGATGACGTTAGAATTGCCAGGGATGAGTATAAGCATGTTCAAAAAGTTTCAAAAAAACATGGGAAGAGTCGATTTGGGCTGACATGTTGACTGCTGCAAAACAAAATGATAATGTTGGCTTCTGGAGGTTGGTTGCAAACGGGGGGCATGCAGGAAGACCTGTGAAGGACACGTTCATTGATGAAATGACATGGGTGACACATTTTACCAATTTGTATAAACAATATGACAGTGGTGATGAGGAGATTCCATGTTCACTTCCACTACCTGTATGCCTTGATTTTACCCTGGACGAAACAAAAAGGGCAATCAATGAATTAAAAAATAACAAAGCTCCCGGCCCAGATAAAATACCGGGTGACCTCTATAAACACATATCTGAAGTCTGGGTCCCCTATATTAATCGTCTGATTAATGCTCTGTCCGTAAGTTGCAAATTCCCTGATAGTTGGCGTGCAGCAGAAGTTGTCCCAATTTTCAAAAAGGGGAATAGATCCATCCCCTCAAATTACAGACCTATTAGCTTAATGGACATTCTGCAAAAACTCTATGCCAAACACTTGCTATTTAGGATAAATGATTGGTTGGAGGAGTCAGCTATACTTTCCAAATTTCAGGCAGGCTTTAGGTCTAAGACCAGCACCATAGACCAGGTCTTCAGATTTTGTTGTCTGTATTGGAAGTACGTTCACATTAGGAAAGGTCATTTGTATGTAGCTTTCATTGACCTGAGAGCGGCATTTGACCTTGTTCCTCGCAACTTGCTTTGGAGATCTTTAATCAAAGCCGGCCTGCCAGGAAGCCTTTTGGTCCACATAATTGAGCTACATGCTAGAAATCATGCTAACATCAGATGGGGTCCGAATGGTGAACTGACGCGTGACATCCCGATCAAGCGTGGTGTCCGACAGGGATGCGTCCTGGCCCCCACCCTGTTTTCTATTTTTGTCAACGATGTCCCTGATTACCTGAATGCTTGTAGCAATGATTCACCTCAGCTCAATGGAGAGAGGGTGCCTACGTTGCTCTTCGCGGATGATACCATCTTAATATCCCAAACCAAGAAGGGCCTCCAGGCACTCTTAAACTCCTTTAGTAGCTACTGTGTGACCAAAGGGCTAGAAATAAACGTTGATAAAACCAAATGTATGGCTTTGAATCCTAGTAGGCCGGACAGAGGGAACCTGATCCTGAACGGGGAAACTTTAGGTACCGTGGAGAACTTCACCTATTTGGGGGTAGTACTTGACTCTAAGTTAACATGGAAGGCTCAAACCGAGAAAAGTAAGGTGTCATATGCTCATAATGCCAAACCAATAATCTGTAGATTGAATGCTAGTACAAGTAAAAGTGTAACACCTGTACTTGAACTTTTTAAATTCAAAATTCAATCTGCCGCCCTATATGGGGCTGAGATATGGGGACCTTGGGCCAGGGAGAGTTTTCAAGGCCTGGATAATAAATTTATGAGAACAATTGTAAGGGTCCCAACTAGTACACCATTAATTCCCCTTCAGCTCGATTTGAACTTTAAACGAACCGACCATCTAACCACTATAAGACCGTTAATGTTCTGGATAAGGATTTGGTCCACCCCAGGATTGATAGACTACAGGAATGGTCTCCGAGAAGTAATGAACTTAGATTCTTTTAATTCCCTTCGGTGGTTCGGGCATATTAAAAAATGGCTCGTAATTCTGGGCTTGCATTCGTTGTGGGAAAACCCAGAGAACTTACCTTCCTTTGCTAAACCCATGGTAAAAAGAGCCTACTGGTCCTTTATGAATAATAGGCATGGTCATGAAAGCAGAATTGGCACTCTAACCCAAAACTTTTTATCCTTCAAAGATGAACCTTGTTTTGAATCCTTTTTGGACGAAATAGAGCCCCCTGTTGCTAAGACTCTCTTTTTGAAATGTAGGTATGGGAACCTCATGCTGAATTCCAACATAGAGCGTTGGTCAAAGAATAAACCGGAATGTCTGAATAGTATAAGTGGGAGATGTCCTATGTGCTCAGTTTTGTGTAAGGAAAATGAGGTCCACATGTTGTTTATATGTAAAGCGTATTTGAAAGCTCGGAAAAGATGGCTTAAACCCATGTGTGTACTTTTAGGAACTAGATCCTGTTTAACAGCATACAGGATCTTAAAAACTAATACTGCTCAGTCTATCGTATTCAGCATTAGTAGGTTCCTCTACTCTGTGTATATCGTCCGAAGGAGATTGGGACAGATGCTTTAAGTAGGACTAATTCTAAAGACTGAACCTTGCAGCTAAATGAATGATGTTTTAAATAGATTGGTGAAACTTAATTCCGCACTTTATTTTAGAATTTGTTGTTTTAAATGAACTGATGCATGTATATTGTTACGATTTTCTGTTTTATGTATGTACATACGTGTGTCTTTTATGGCCACTCGGCCGAAATAAAGAAATAATAATAATAATAAAAAAATTTTACTCAAGTATGCATTTTTGGCTACAACCTGGTATAAAATTATGGATTTGCATAATTACTCTTAATTTCGCAAACATTTGCTGCAATTTCACTTAAATGCGCAAACGCAAATTACACAAATTTTGCTCACATGTAATTTTAAACATTCTATATATGTGCAACCCGAGTTCGTAGAAGACAAAATGTCTTGAGTTAAAAGCTGACGGAATCTTTGGTGACATGCAGGTCTAAAGTCTGAATCTTGCGGAGGCCAGCTCAGCCTTCTGCCCTTTCGAGGTTGGTAACCACAGCCAGGAAACTGAAACCGATGACGCCTCCTCTGCCCAGGGAACAAACAAAGCACACAGGCTGGCTGTGGTGAGTCCGAGGACTCTACTTCAAATGTTCAAATGTTAGATTGTTCATGGCCGGTTTTCACAGCACATTGCAGCAGGGAAATAATAAAAAATACATAGCTTTGAGAACACAGTGACATTTTTTTTTCTATGGGCATTCAGGACAAACATTGTCGCTCATCAAACAGCACAAACCAAAAACACCAAATGCCATCCTAAAAACATGACAATACATACAACAGGGGTGTCTGAGGGAAATTTACCGACCTACAATGCTACAGCCCTCAAGCTAGACTTCTACCAACAACAAAGTAGCACTAGGTCAATGTCTCCAAGGAAGAAAAACTGCAAGGTGTGAAAGAAGTATTTACAGGAGTCGTTCACTGGGCACCTTCAGACCTACTGATAGTGCTCCCATCAGGCAACCGACCTGTATCGCCCTTCATCATTTGGGACAAACATCTTTAGGCTCACTGGAAGTCACTCAGTGTGCGAGCACGCACAGTAGTGCTCTAGTCGTGTTTATTTTGTACCCCAATGAAAAGTTTTAATCGAGAAGTAGGTACCAGGGGTTGCTCACAAGCAGTGCAAAAAACGTGAAATTAACCAAATTAAATATAAATGGTGGTAGTGCCATTAAAATAGGGTAAGGGACGGAAAACAATTTAATAAACACCTTCCCCTCCCAATGTTAAAAACAGTGGAAAAAAGGTAGCTTCAGCAAATAACTACCTTGACAATTCTTATGGTCGACATGTTTCTGCAGTGTTTACCTTGGGCCCAGAGGTCACCTACTGCTTCTTCAGGACCTATACATTCTACTGCTTGTAGTGGAATATTTAAAGTAAATAAAGTGTAAACAATATCACCTTTTTTTTGGGTCTCCTGGACTATTATCAAGGAGAGTCGCGCCTCACATCACCCGGTACTCCAGACGTCCTTCTGGGCTGTCTATGGGAGGTGACCTCCCATAGACAGCCCAGAAGGACGTCTGGAGTACCGACGGGCAGAGCGGGGCTCCCTGCTACCTGCGCTGATGCCGGGTGAGGTGAGGCGCGACTCTCCTTGATAATAGTCCAGGAGACCCAAAAAAAAGGTGATATTGTTTACACTTTATTTACTTTAAATATTCCACTACAAGCAGTAGAATGTATAGGTCCTGAAGAAGCAGTAGGTGACCTCTGGGCCCAAGGTAAACACTGCAGAAACATGTCGACCATAAGAATTGTCAAGGTAGTTATTTGCTGAAGCTACCTTTTTTCCACTGTTTTTAACATTGGGAGGGGAAGGTGTTTATTAAATTGTTTTCCGTCCCATACCCTATTTTAATGGCACTACCACCATTTATATTTAATTTGGTTAATTTCACGTTTTTTGCACTGCTTGTGAGCAACCCCTGGTACCTACTTCTCGATTAAAACTTTTCATTGGGGTACAAAATAAACACGACTAGAGCACTACTGTGCGTGCTCGCACACTGAGTGACTTCCAGTGAGCCTAAAGATGTTTGTCCCAAATGATGAAGGGCGGTACAGGTCGGTTGCCTGATGGGAGCACTATCAGTAGGTCTGAAGGTGCCCAGTGAACGACTCCTGTAAATACTTCTTTCACACCTTGCAGTTTTTCTTCCTTGGAGACATTGACCTAGTGCTACTTTGTTGTTGGTAGAAATCCTAAAAACATGAAAAGGACAAGCTGTGAGATGCGCTCTGTGATGGGGGAGGGAGGGGCGCATAGAAGCGAGGCACGCGTGACGGCAAGGAGACAAACGAGAAGGGAGTTGGAGAAGGGAGGGGTAGGGGAGGGCATTCACGCGCGCGATCAAAGAAGCCAAATGCCAGCTGTGCACGTCACACGCGCTCTTGTGCGCGTGATAGCAAGCTGGTGGCCGCTTTGGTAGCACTTTTAAAAGCAGTTACTAAATGTCTCGACCAGCCAGCGCATGCGCTGTATCAGGCCGAGACCTAAAAAGGCCACACTACTAATGACTTACAATTGGTCATAATTGAACAGCTTGAGGCTAACCAAAATGACCTCCAGAACTAACTTTTTGAAAAGGAGCAGATATTGATTTATTGCTTATCAACTCACATAAGTGGATTAAACTATAACATGCCTTGGAATGCTATCCCTTTGCGTTGATTGATTCCCTGTTTTTCAGCTCTTAAATCCCTCTACTGACATATCAGGTATTACCTCCCAAATATTCATGCCGTCATCTCGGGTTTACTCATATCCTGGTCCTTTACACATAAATTCCTCCTACTGACACAAATCAAATTGAGTATGATGCACCAGCACGACTAACACGCAGTTTGACACAGAATGCTGGATTCTTTAAATTCATAAGTACCCAATTATCTAAACATAAGGGTCACCTTAACTTCTAACGATTGAGTCAGGCACCAAAAATACCAGGCATTGGGACGGGTAGTCATGGGAATGAATACGCAGCCACTCAAACTACTCCTTAGCCATTGCCATTTCCAAGTACTAGAAAGGGTAAAGATGTTTTGACGTCCGTCTTCATTGTCCAATCGTGTTTCCTGCTTGAATGCTGTGACGTTACCAAGCGGTGGAACGTGGAGTCATGGTAGCGCCAACACTGCTACTTATCAACCTCCGGCCAGGACCAGCACATCTGTGGGGTCCCTCACACGTCCTCCTGAGGCTTGAGCCGGGAGTGACCACCGAAACGGTATTGTTACCCACTGTTATTTGTAATCTGCACCTTTTTAAAATAGCTCTGTGCTTTATGTTTTTTTTAAAAGAAATGCAACTTGAGTACTTTGCACATCTACCAGCTTGCTCACAACTCCTGGGGACCCCATTAGTAGTACAGGACCGCCATCTTGGGAGAATTCAGGGTAGCAGGCTAGTCTTTGCCCCCCTGATTATATTTATTAAGAGGCTGGTGCGAGCGCGGTCATTGAAGTCCTCCTGAGGCTTAAGCCGGGAGTGACCACAGAAACGGTATTGTTACCCACTGTAATGTTTAAACTGCACCTTTTTTTAATTGCTCTGTACTTTATTTTTTTTGTAAAGAAATACAACTTTCGTACTTTGCACACCTACCAGATTGCTAAATACTACCTGGGTTCTGCATTAGTAGCGTGGGACCACCATCTTGGGAGAACTCAGAGTACCGGGCTGTGGTATTGGGTTTCGTCAGGTCTACATACTCTGCAAAAAACTCTCGAACACCATAGAATAGAAGTTGGCACGGAAACTGGAAATGCAAAAGACAAGTTTATTAGGAACCCATGGGGTGGTGGTACATTCCTACAGCACCCTTCGGTAATGCAAGAAGTATCACACCGGACATCGGTGTGTGACGTCTTTAATACAATTTAGACAGCAATAAAAAGGGTAGGCGGTATACTTTTGCACAGTTTAGGTACATATAAGGGCATTTTTGGAACACAGCCAACATGTGGGAGGAGTTTAGTACCACTGGTCAGTTTTGGAGAATATTCCTAAGAGGTGACCACTCATTAATCTAAATGTTCGAGTACGCATGCGTGAGCTTGACCAGTGCTAAAAATAGCCTGTTGCTGGGCAAGTTAAATGGTCATTGGTACAAAGATAGGACAAAAGGGCATGCTGACCACGAGGCCGCATGTTCATAGGAAATGGAAGCCAGGAAATACAACATGGCCCCCGCAAGTATGGTCAATTTAAACACGAAAGTTTGTGTAGCTGAGCTAAATGCTAACCTAGTCACTGCCAAATTACGACAGACGGTCCTTTTAGCATTTAGCTGAAGCTATCTCATAACGGAAGTACTCAGGATACTCATCATCAATATTAATCAACATTATATTCATCTTTCTTTGCTAATCATTTGCTCGTTTTTGGCAATAGCTCGTTTGGACGGAATGCAGGCTGTAATACATACAGAACATAAGGTAGGGCCACATTGAATACATAAACAAAAGAAGAAGAGTGTTCCAATAATCATACACAGAATAGTCAATAATTTCCAACCCCAGGTACTAAGCAAAGTCCAGAACCAATTAGAGAATGTCCATGTACCATTTTCGGGATGAATTTCAGCAGCAATTTTGTGCAATTTAGAAATGGCATCATACACAGAAGGTGAATTATCTGGGACGTACACACAACAACTACTACCGATAATGCGGCATGCACCCCCACGATCAGCTAATACTACGTCCAGAACCATTCGGTTCTGAAGCGTTACAATTCTAGTAATTTGGAGTTCCTCAGTTAAGTTCCCTAAGGCAGAAGCAGTTTCATTAGAAACAGCTTCCACAACACGTGTTAGCCGTCTTATTATCCTGCTATTTAAGGCAGCACCAACAAAGGAAAACAGACCTAAATTAAAATCTACATATTGCTGTGAAGAGGTGTCAGTTTGATCAATATTCTCAATCTCTAATGTTCTCTTAACCCTATTTAATATAAAATCATGATATAATAAAAAATCATTATGATACATAGGCGGGGCAATAAATACAGGGGGTAGCACAAAAGATATATAACAAGTTCCTAACCACCCAATGGGAAGACGATGGTATCCTTTATTTCCACAAATAAAGTATTTCGTGAGGCTATAAAGGCAATACCAGTTGGTGTGTCAAATGTTAGAGTAATAGTACATTCGCTCTTCCCTACCGGAATAGTACCTTTATTTCGTACACATAAATCGGCTTTGGTATCAATAACAGTAATCACATGTAAACTGGACATATTTGTAATTCTTTGATTAGTGAAAATACGAGGCGTGGATACATTGTCCGGTCGATATTCTTCCCATTCAAATTTAGTTCCTTCTGCCTGTGGGTAGCCATCCCTGTCATTATAACAAACTTTATTAAGCCGAAAAAGTAGTCCACCTTTTGTTGGCCATCTCAAGGTAAAAAGAAGAGTGTACCAAGCATTACAAGAACCATTATGAGAAAACGGAAGAGGAATAAGTGGAGTTCCTCCTTTCTTCTGATGTCCAGGCAACATTCCACATACCAAACAGTTCGAAGTGTTCGTCATATTATGAGTATGATGTAGAATTTGAATGTAGCTGTTATTTAAGTAAGTCTGTCTATGTCTCTCTTCATGATGAGGCAGAGTAAAATGAAAATGTTCAGATGGGATTGGAGTGGTAGGCAGTAAATATTCTCTCGTCGGAATCAATCGTTCTACGATCCAGGCTATTACTGCTATTACCACTATAGTCGTAACAAAAAGCACTGCACCAAGAATTCTTCTGTTTCTCATCGTAGTAGGTGCCATAGTGCAAAGAACAAAAGTTTCAAAACAAAGCTAAAAAATAAATAAAAATGAGTGCTGAGCTCCGAGGTAGCTGCTGGTTTCTTCCCCGAGATTCAAGACGGGTGTCGCTACACTGGACAGAACTGATCCGCCCCCCTTGATATTCTCGGCTTCCGTTTTCACAAACCTCAGAATGGTAACTCAACCAGTCTCGCACAAAACAACTACTTTCTTGGCCGTAGGTTATATTTCGCTCCACCAGAAACTGTGTGGTCCGGAAAGGCTCCCTCCGATTCGTGAGGCATAGTAGCTGGGCTCTTCTCTGCATCCAAGATGTCTCGATAATCAGACAGCACCGCAGGATTCACCAGGTCCGGAGAGACACGACGACAGTGAGTGGAATGCACCCACCGCTTCTTATTCGTGACTCGCACAGCCGTCCGAGTTGCCAGCAATACTTGTTCAGGGCCACACCACCTCGGCTCCAAACTGCTGGTTCTCTCGAACGAGCGGACCATTACATGATCCCCAGGACGGAGATCATGAGCCTCTCCAATGGAATTGTCGGGGAGCGCCTCTCGAACCTGCTGATGAATAAAAAGTAAATCATTTGTTAATCGTGCCAAATAATCGTTCATCATTATACAAGGCACATCATGTACTAAGCAAGGCTTAGGGACTCCCCATATTCATAGGCCTTCCAAACACCACTTCATAAGATTTGAGGCCAGATCGGGAATGTGGCACTGATCTAATAGACAGTAATGCCAAGGGCAAAGCGTCCGGCCATTTCAAAGACGTGGATGCCACGATCTTTGCTAGCTTCAGCTTCAGAGTTGCATTATATCTCTCTACCAGACCTGCTGACTGCGGGTGGAATACAGCGTGGAACTTCTGTTTAATTCCCAATCCTTTCAGGACATACTCCACTATTTTCCCAACAAAATGAGGACCATTGTCATTACACAAAAATTTACAAACACCAAAGCGCGGGAAGTACTCTTTGAGTAACACCTTAGCTACTGTCAATGCTGTATTATCCTTCGTGGGGTAGGCATTGATCCATTTACTGAAGGCACACACCACCACTAAGACATACTTCAGATTATTACAACGCTCAAGCTGGATGTAATCCATTTGCAGTACTTCGAATGGTGCAGTAGGTGGAACAAACCCTCCTTTAGGAGTATAAGTCCCTTTAGCAGGATTGTACTGTAAGCATATCAAACAGGTCTGCACTACTCTCTTAGCCGTGCTGGCAATCTCAGGATGCTCCCAAACTCGTGTAAGCATTTTAGTAGTCGCAAGAGCTCCAACATGTGCCAGCCCATGTGTCATTTGAACCATTGCTTGCAAATAAGCGGCACGCAATTTCCATCTCTCCATATCTTTGCTACGCCAACAACCCTCATCATCCAACACTCCCTCTGTTGCCCAGGTTGCAAGTTCCGCTTCAGATGCTGATTTTTGTATGTTTAATATTTCCTCTCTGGCATCATGTCATCGCTCAGCCTGTGATTTTACCACATACATCGGAGAGACATTTTGTAACATTGCAGTCTCTCTCGCTATGCGATATGCAAAAGCGTTTCCTTGTCCAATTTTGTCTGTCACCTTCTTATGTGCACTACATTTGACTATCGCCACTTTCTTTGGACATAATAGTGCATTCAGGAGATCACACACCAATTCTCCATGCATGATGTGTACTCCATGCGAGGTCAGGAACCCTCGTTCCTTCCAGAGTAGGCCGAAATCGTGCACTACTCCAAAAGCATAACGACTATCAGTGTAGATATTCACACATAATACAGCACTTAACTCACATGCTTTCGTTAAGGCTATCAATTCAGCTGCTTGGGCCGATTTCTGCGGTATTCGTGCTGTTTGTGCCACTGTCTTAAGTGTCGTGATCGCATAGGCTGCGGAAGTTGTACCATCTGGCAGCTTTAAACACGATCCATCAACCCACAGTTCCCCATCTACATCTGGAAGTGGCGTATCCTGTAAATCGATACGACCCTTTGTTTGTTCTTCAGTCAGAAAAACACAATCATGGTGTTCTTCCTTCTGGGTCTCAGCAACAGGATATGGCAATAAAGTAGCAGGGTTCAAAGTGGCGCACCTTTTCAGCGTAATATGTGGCGCCAACAGCGTTAGCTCGTATCCTCTTAAACGAGCGCTAGTTAGATGCTGTGTTTTCGTTTGGTTCAATAAAGCATCTACCGCATGGGGAACTAACACGAACAATTTGTGTGACAAAACTATTCCCTCACTCTGTCGTATAGCCACAGCTGTCGCTGCAACTGCTCGAAAACACACAGGCAGTCCTCGAGCCACAGGGTCGAGTACTGCTGAGAAGTACGCACAAGGTCTTTGTTTATCTCCGTGTGTCTGTACTAAGACTGACAATGCGCACCCATCCTTCTCGTGTACATATAATGTAAAGATCTTTGTATAATCTGGCGTACCCAACACTGGTGCAGAACAAAGGGCTTGTCTCAATTGTTCAAAAGCATTTTGACATTCATCTGTCCATTCAAGGGGAATTGGTGCAGTTTTGGACAACAACGCTAACAAAGGTTTTATAATGTGCGAAAATCCTAGTATCCACTGTCTACAAAAGGACGTCAAACCTATGAAAGCACGAACATCTTTCTGAGTGCAAGGGACTGGCGTATCTAAAATTGCTTGAATTCGGTCTGATGTCAATGCACGTCCCTCCTTAGACAAAAGATGACCGAGGTAGGTCACCTTTGGTCTACAATATTGCAACTTCTTCCTCGAGACCTTGTGAGTATTCTTAGCAAGAAAAGAAATCAGGGAAAGAGTACTCTCCTCACATTGTTCCTGTGCGTCTGCTGCAAGTAAAATGTCATCAACATATTGAATAAGAGCCACCCCAGACTGTAAGTCGAAAAAATCAAGCTGTCTTTTTAAAGCCTGGCTATAAATGCTAGGGCTTTCTGTGTAGCATTGAGGAACTCGACAAAATCTATATGATTTGTTATTTAATGTGAAGCCGAACAAATATTGGCTATCGGGATGAATAGGAATCGAGAAGAAAGCATTCTTCAAATCGATAACAGTGAATGTAGTGGCTGTAGGTAGAATCAAAGTAAGTAAGGTGGTAATGTCAGACACCACCGGATACTGAGGTATTACTATCTTATTAATTTCCCTCAAATCAATAATAAAACGATAGATCTTAGTGTCTGTATCTTTCTTTAGAATCGGAAGAATCGGGCTGTTACAAACATTATAGGGGACTTCCTCCACCACCCCTGCCATAATCAAGTCATTTACGATACGTGTCAAGGCAACTTCACCTTCTCTGGAAATTTTGTACTGTGGTACACGAGGCAAAGACACTCCCTCCTTTACAGTAATACGTATGGGAGGGATAATCATTTGTCCCACATCAGTATCAGAAGTAGCCCATAAAGTGCTAGGAAGAGAAGCTAACACATCGGCCTCCTGCATGAGGCACAATCTCTCAACCTCTGGGTAGTTCTCATTCAAAATAACCCGTACCCCTTCAGGGGCACAGCATATAGTTGCTCGAAAATGTTTAAGCATATCAAGTCCCACAATATTATCTGGCGTGTTTGGAGATAACAAAAACGGGCATGGGGTAGTACATTTATCAATGTGAAATGTAAGGGGTTGAGACAATGGGCTAAGAGAAGGTGTTCCATCGAACCCTATTGATGTAATCGTTTCGCCAGACAGGGGAGCCCTTGGAACCAAGTGTTTGGACAGAGCGCTACGAGTAGCTCCCGTATCAACCAGAAACTGATCAGTAGAACCCAAAACATGTGCTGATATATATTGACCCCTTTGATCGACTGGTACTTCAACCGATTCCACACCCCATCCTACACAATCCTATGCATAAGTATTATCCTGAGACTCAGTAAACTCTCCTTCAGCTATCTGATACTGATTCCGTCGATCAAAAGTATTATGATCAGCCTGACCACGACCCCTCGCTTCAAACCTACCGCTATCATTCGCTCCACCCCTCGACCCTGAATAACTATTCCGTGACTTTCCACTCCCTCGACCACGCTGATTACGCTGTTCTCGAAGCACCGGACAATCTGAAGCCCAATGTCTAAACTGTTTACAGTATGCACACTGATCCTCGGAAATATCGGAACGAGCAGAAGACGTACCATACGATCCTCGTCTACCCCTGTCATTCCCTCTCAACTGCGTAGCGTAAACCTGAGCCAACATCACCTTCGTCTTTAAATCCTTCGCTTTCTTATCACTACTTTCTTTAGCCTCCAATTCCTGTCGTTCATAATACTGAGCCATAGTCAATAAAGAGGCAGGGGTTGCCGTGGTCCATGAACTTTCACTAGTTTTTAAACATTTTGCAATCTCCGGCAGGAGATTAGCCACATACTTATCAACAAACAAATGCCTGCCCGTATCCTCTGTTAATAATTGCCCACTGTAATCATGAAATGCTTCCTCGAAACGTGAAAAAAAGTCAGAGACCGATTCATCCGGCTTCTTTTTACAAGAAGCCAACATCGTCCAATCAATTTTCTTAGGGGGGACAAGCGTTTTTAATTTATTCAAAATAGCCGCCGGAAGATCTAAAATCAATTGGCATGGCTTGCATGCAGATTCCCTATCCACATCAGCTTGCTAAATCCTTCCAATCTGCACCTAAAATCGTTCGATCATCAAATTTACGAATCGCTCTCCACATGTCAGGAGGCAATATTAACCCAAAGAAAAGATCAATATCGACTAATGTCATAACACACGAAGAAATAGCACCTTCCACACCTTCATAGAAAGCTGCTGGATTTTTGCGAGGGTCAGGCAGAGCATTCTTAAGTGCCATAACATCTGTTCTATTCCAAGGCGTATAAACCCAATTATATATAAAATAACCCTTCGCATCCGCAGACAACTTATTATCATCTGTGCCTTGCCCTTTAGGAGGGACATACAAAGGCGCAGCTTCTCGCATAGGCATAACATGAACTGCGGCGCTCTTATCTGTTCCAAAGATAGGGCACTCTTTGGATACTTCCGTCGATCCAGACGCAGGCGAACCCGATGCCTTTTTCGCCGCCTGTAGTTGTAACGTCTCATCCCGTAGCTGAACCAAACGCTGGAAAAACTCATCCGCATCTGCAAGAACAAAAGTACCTTTACGTAAATTATCACGACCAACTGATATATCCTTAGGTTCCAACTCAGATGAATAACGTCTAAACCGTTCAACAACTTTATCTCCTAAATGATCCAAAAAATACAATCGTTCTCTTTCGGACCACTTACGCATAAGGCCATCAATCTCTGAAACAGTTATAGAATTAATATTAAGTTTACGAGCAAACCCGCGTAATTCCGCGGCTCGATCAACACTTAGCCTGGTACGATTATCCCTCTGATCATCCTCGCCCGAGTCCTCATCCGGGGCCATAGGCGGAACATACGGAGGCGGGCAATGATCTAGTAGTGAAAAATCATCTGATTCATTAGTAAGGACAGGATAAAGAGGACGTCGAATAGGAAACTGACCATTAATTTGCAAATTACGTTCTCGAGTCTTCCTCTCTTTCTGTTCCTGCAATTCTTTTTCCTGCAACTGTAAAGCTTTATCACGAGCAGCCTTTTGCTGCTCCTTGTCCGCCAAGGCTTGTTCACGCTTCATTCGTTCACGCACCGCTTTCTCCCACATACGCACACAATCAAACATATCCTGTCTAGACCTGCGCTGAAACAAACACTGCTCCACATATTGAACCTTTTGCAAATCAAACGACCCATGTAGTGGCCATTGCAATTCATGATCAGTTTTCGTATATTTGTGCCACATTGTACTATACATAATGGGAGGAAGGCCAAATTTTATGTACATTTCACGATTAGGTGTCCCCTCTGGGGGAGCCGGCTGAGATTCATTTAATCAATAATTGGTACCATTTCCAAGACAGCACATTCCTCGAAGTGTGCTGAGAACAGGCATGTCAAAATATCACGAAAACGCGATATTACAAAAATGGCACTTAATATGTTTTACACACGGTGTGCCGTTCAAATAAATACAAAGTCAGAGAAATATCTCTACATAACTGTCTATGTGAGGTGCACTCCACACATAAGTCAAATCAAAGGTCCAAATGTAAGCTAACTCAAACAAATTCAAAAAGCCACAGTAAGTGTCAGTAGACTACCTTACCAATCACAAGCTTACCAAATATTCCCAAATGTCCAGGTTCCAACTGCCAAGTTCCTTAATCGAATCAGCCAAACGGGCACTGCACGACAACCCAACCGATCAGGATCTCAGTTGAGGACCGGCGCCACCTGGAAGGTCAGGTCAGAAGGAAAGTAAGAAACACCGTGGGTGCCAAGACTCGGGTCACTCAGTGGCAGCTTACGCGTCCATGGCGAGTTTCCAATCCTTCGTCGCGACCATTCCTTCGGGCATCCGAGTCGCCGATGAGTCCCTTCGTGGTCGCCAATTTGTGGTATTGGGTTTCGTCAGGTCTACATACTCTGCAAAAAACTCTCGAACACCATAGAATAGAAGTTGGCACGGAAACTGGAAATGCAAAAGACAAGTTTATTAGGACCCCATGGGGTGGTGGTACATTCCTACAGCACCCTTCGGTAATGCAAGAAGTATCACACCGGACATCGGTGTGTGACCTCTTTTATACAATTTAGACAGCAATAAAAAGGGTAGGCGGTATACTTTTGCACAGTTTAGGTACATATAAGGGCATTTTTGGAACACAGTCAACATGTGGGAGGAGTTTAGTACCACTGGTCAGTTTTGGAGAACATTCCTAAGAGATGACCACTCATTAATCTAAATGTTCGAGTACGCATGCGTGAGCTTGACCAGTGCTAAAAATAGCCTGTTGCTGGGCAAGTTAAATGGTCATTGGTACAAAGAAAGGACAAAAGGGCATGCTGACCACGAGGCCGCATGTTCATAGGAAATGGAAGCCAGGAAATACAACATGGCCCCCGCAAGTATGGTCAATTTAAACACGAAAGTTCGTGTAGCTGAGCTAAATGCTAACCTAGTCACTGCCAAATTACGACAGGGCTAGACTTTGCCCCCCCTGATTATATTTAAAAAGAGACTGGCTCAAGCACAGAGCGGGCGCCAGCCACTCTGCCCATTCTGCTGAGGTAACCCCATTTTGACGCACTACTCTAGCAGCATGCTACACTGTGTAACCGCTACTGGGTTAAACGCTGAATGCATATATATTCAACTCGGCAACTGGCCTCCACATGCCCGATTCACCTGCCCAGGTTGCAACACGAAACTACCGGAGCTTCTGTTTCAGCAGGTTAAAGAGACACAAAACACAGGTAGGGACAGAAAAGGCCACGGAGATGGAAACACATTGAAGTATGCGCATCACTTATTGAGGAAGAGGAAATTAATATCGCATTCATTACTGAATCCTGGATGGACGACGTTTCCTGTCCTGATTTGGTTAAAGCAACACCACATGATTATCTCTGTTACACATTAAATAGGCCTTGCAAGAAAGGGGGTGGCTTGGCAGTCATCTACTGCAAGCCAGTAACTGTATCTTTGTTCCCTTCGTTGAATGCTGAATGTGAAGCTCTGGATTTTTGTTTCTATCTCTCGGACCATCATACCTTTAGAGGCACCCTCATTTATAGACCCCCTGGCCCCAGAAGCCCATTCATAACACAAGTTGGCAGTATGCTCGAAAGTGGTCTTAGTGCCAGCTCTCATACTATATAAGGAAACTTTTATTTCCATCTGGAGGCGCTTGCTGATCCAGATACCACAAACCTGCTGTACTTGATGAGCAATCTTGACTTAAACAATTGGTCATTGGCGCCACTCACAAGGCAGGACACACATTGGACGGCATTTTTTCTAACAGTGTGCAACTGCGTTTCACAAGCCTTCTCCCTCTGGTCTGGTCAGACCACAAGGCGGTGCTATTTGAGTCGACCATGCCTGACCGGGACACTAGGAAACCAGGAACTAAACAGCTGCTGAGCACGGCATGGAATAAGATAAAAGCTGAAGAATTACAGGAAGTGTTAAACACCACATCATTCACTCTACCTACAGATCTAAATGAGGCCACACTCCCTAATACTAATTGCTGGAAGCAGCTGGTAATAAGCTTGCTCCCAAGAAACTCTGTCGACCCAATAGGACACGACCCTCCTCTCCCTGGTATACCCAAGAATGTAGAGATCAAAAACTGTCCAGCAAGCACCTTGAAAGAATCTGGAGGAAGGAGTATAATCATAAAGGAAAAGAAATAAATACACAATAGGTCTAGCTCAGTACGAATAGATGCTTCAAAAAACAAATCAAGAGTTTTCATTTGGCAAAGAACTCAATTAAAGAACTGTTTAAAACAGTAACCCCCTTAGCACATCCTGCCCCTCCTCCCATTCCGGCTAGCAAGGAACTTTGTGATACAATAGCTAAATCTTTCTTTGACAAAGTAGAGGCCATTTTTGTCACATTCATTAGCTCAACAATCAAAACGTCCTCGGGCTGCACAGCCAATCCTAAGTTAAGAACAAGCTCTGGCCACAATTTGATAAATTTGCCCCGGTTAAAACATCAGACATTCACAATCCTTTTATGACGGTGAAATCAGGCTCACCATATGATCCATGCCCAGTTTCTATACTAAAGCTAGCGTCCAAACCAGACATTTTAACCTTGACTTCCATCATAAATGCGATGTTCACGGAAGGATATTTTCCCAAAATTTGGAAAAGGGCATCTATGCTGCCCCTGCTTAAAAAAAACGAGTCTAGACCCTAAAGACTCCAATCATTTTATACCTATATCTAGACTGGCGCTCCCTGCAAAAACGCAGAAAAAATCATGAATGCTCAACTTAGCTCTTTCCTGGAAGTAGCTCAGGTGTTGGATCCCATGCAGTATGGGTTCCGAGGGGGGCAAATCACAGAGACCGCCCTGTTAAATCTACTGAAGAGATCAAGGCAGCACTTGACCGGGGAGGCAAAGCCACTATGATTATGTTGGACCTCTCAGCAGCCTTTGATACGGTCCATCATGCTTTGTTGATGGACCGGCTGCAAGAGATTGGAGTACAGAGCTCCAAACCGTTTTCTTTGCCCTGTGGTGTCCCCCAGGGGTCATCCTTGAGCGCAACAATTTTTAACGTTTATGTGTCACTGTTGTCTCCCCTGGTCAAATCCTATGGCTGCAATCTGACCTCATATGCAGACAACACCCAAATTGTGGTGTCGCTGCGGCCAGGTTAGCTGCAGGGCTCAGCGTCCCAATTCCATGACTGCATGATTGCTGTGGGTAATAGGATGGCCCAAAATTGCCTCAAAATAAACTACAGCAAAACGGAGGTTGTGTTGTTTGGAAATGACGCCAATTTCTGGACCCCGGCTTGGTTGTCTGATACATTGAGTCCCCTTCCCTCCCCTATCAAAAGGTAAAAAAATCTAGGAGTCTGGATAGACAACAAACTAAGTTATAGGGACCAAGTGAATGCAGTAGTCTCATCTACTTCGTTTATTCTAAGATATTGCAAGAAAATCGTGCCATTCTTACCCAAAGACAGTTAACAAACAGTTATTACTGCTTTAGCTATTTCCAGACTGGATTATTGCAATAGCCTCAATATCAATATCCAGGAAGGACTTATGAATAAACTGCAACTTCTGCAGAATGCAGCAGCCAGACTTCTCACCGCATACCAAAGTAACCTCAACCTTGGCTGAGATCAGAAGGCTTCATTGGCTGTCCGTTAGAAAACGGGTTCAATTTAATGCTATATGCATGGGGTCCGATTCACAGAACTTACTTAAGGCAAAATCCTAAACTTACTACAATTTTGGTATTCGCAGAAGGCACTTACACATTTTGGTATTCCCATAAGACAATTACTCATCAATAAGTAAGTGCCTTCTGTGAATACCAAAATGAGTAAGGGCCTTCGGTGAATACCAAAACTAGTAAATGCTAGTAAGTTTTGGATTTTGTCTTATTTTAGCTCTGTGAATTGGGCCTGTCGTTCATAAGGCCCTTCATGGATCCGGGCCCAATACTTTGAATTGCAATTCCATTGGTATGCACCAAAAAGACTACTGCGCTCCTCGGATGCTAAGTTGGTATTGGTGCCCTTTGTAAAAAGAAGCCAAATGGGGTGGCAGAAGTTTTGTGGTGGGAGCAGCCAAGGCTTGGAATGGCCTTCCATCGCATTTTAGATGCATGACAAACCTACTCGCCTTCAGGAAGGCTTTGAAACCTTGGCTCTTTTCTATCTAATTTCTAACAACTACTTCTCCTGTCTTTAGGCCTCTGTAAGACTTCATTTAGCACCAGGACACCTACGGGTAACAGTCACGCTTTAGAAATGTCAATAACATTAACAGTAACAAGGCCACAACAGGTAACCAAGCGGGTGGAAGACCTTGAGGAATAAGGGGGCACGGTTTGGTTTTCCGAGTATTCTTTCTCCTTTATTTAACATCTTTATGGAGCCCCTCACCCTCATTCTAAAGAAAGCAGGTATCAACTACCACCTCTATGCGGACGATACCCAACTTTACTATAAAATCAAACCCCATGCTGACATTCTGCACCTCAATGATATGCTGACTAAGATTCAACACTGGTTCCATCACAATCACCTGAAACTCAACACCAAAAAAACTGAAGTCATTATCTTCGCCTCTAAAAGCAACCGGCTACCTATTCAAAACTGGCTCTCTGACCTCAAAGCTCTCAACTGCTCCTTGGTCACCTCTAGCTCAGTTAAATCCCTCGGAATAAGCATTGACCAAAATATCAGCCTTTCTCCCCACATAAAAACGCAGCTAAAGGGGCTCTCTTTTCCCTACTACACCTCAAAAAAATCAAACCCTTCATTCCTGTTGATGATTTTAAATCTGTTGTTCAATCGTTAGTACTCTCCAGATTAGACTACGGGAACGCCTTTCTCTTCGGAACATCTAAAGTCCACCTAGCCCCAATCAAGTCTGCCCTGAACCTCGCAGCCAGGGTTATCTCTGATTGCAAGAGATTAGATCACATCTCCCCCATCCTCAAATATCTCCAATGGCTTCCCTTTGAAGGCAGATCCATCTACAAGAATGTGTGCATTACTCATAAAGCCTTCCATCTTCAAACCCCACTGTATCTCTCACAAAAACTTCACAAAGCGGGCTGCTCCAGAGAAATGAGGAGCACCAATGCTCTCATACTGGTACCGCCCTTGGTCAAAAAGAAATCTACCCAAGCACGCTCTTTCTCCTGTAATGCTCCTACCATCTGGAACGCACTCCCCAAAGATCTATGTTGCAAACCCTCAAACTTAAGCTTCAAAAAAGAACTCAGGCAACACCTGCTCCTCAAATACTGGGGTCCTTAATCTCGCCACCTTCAGGTGTCTTCCATCCTGCCCATTATGGTGCTATGTTTCTCACCACATTATACCTGAACTACTAACCCTGTCCCTCTTCCTCACGTATACCTCCATTCTCCTTTTAAAAGTTCTCATATATTCACTGCATACTCCTACATGCTATCTCCTCTCCGTTCTCCCGCCCCGGCTCCACCCTATCCCCATACCACCCCCACTTCCCCTGGACAACCACGCTTGCACAGCTATCCAAATCCCGGTTATGGACTAAATGTTACTTCTTATTTACATGTCTAAGTATTTATTGTTCTTTACATTTTGCTCATATATTTTACTTTTCCTTGTTGTACAAATGTAAAACTGCATTTTGTTTCCACTTCCTGCCCCTGTAAAGCGTTCTGATACCCTTGGGTCTAGTCAGCGCTATATAAAACCATTTAAATAAAATATAATACACCCACAACCACCTTCCTGACAAGCCAAATAATACACACCTTAAACCAACTCCACTGCCAATCTTTCTCTCTTCCCCCACACCTAACACAGATTCAGTAACACATCAACTCTCTTTTAACCGCCTTTCATGCACTGGACAATTTAGAACCGTACGTGACTCACATGTGGCCCCTCTACCCTTAACTCATACACCTTCCGCCCTAAACAGACGCAAACAAAATATGCAACATGCCGCTCTTCACAATTTCACATATCCATGTCTACTGCACAACAGTGCTATTTTACAAAAACAACAGAGCTCACCAACTCCCTCTCAACCTCCATCCACACCACAAACACATGCAGCCCCATCACTGTGCTACTGGATTCAGGCTAGCCTGGATGATGAGGGGCAATAGCCCTAAGCTGGTCCCAGGATGCCTGTTTTTGGTCAAGAGAAGACCTGGCTTGGCAGTTCAGGCTTGACTGTTCCAATGAGGAACAGGGTAAAAACTGATTTGCATATGCCTCCTCCTTAGAAGCTGGAACAAAGCCAGAGATGACCAGCTCACCGCCACCCTCATCAGCCTCCCATCACCTTGACGCCCGCCGTTAACACCGCAGCACGCAACCTCCACCGCTGGATCAGTAACTGTGCTGACACACTTGCCTCTCTCAAAAAAGCCACAGGATGACGCATCAAGAAAGCAAGCTGGTTCACCTCTGCACTCCAAGAATCCAAACGCTGCTGACGACGACTCAAAAAGACATGGAGAAACAACAAAACCTCAGAAACATGTACCACCTACAGAGGAACGACCACAGCACACCACCAACTCATCAAATTCACAAAGAAGAAATCCCTCAGAGACAGAATCCTCACCAACGCCGTAACACCAATAACTCTTCTCCATCATCAAAGAATTGGCCAAACCCTGCAGTGAAACAACAGAGGTCCCACCCTCCCAAAACCTCTGCAACAGACTCAGCACCTTCTTTCACATTAAGATTAAGATGATCAATGACAACTTTCATAAGCTAGATCTCACCACCTAGCAGTGCCAACCAACGGATCCTGCTCATTTGGACCCCACTCACGACAGAAGACACCTTAAAGACTATAAAAAAGCATCCACTCCCGAGCACCCTTAGGTCGCTGCCCACCCCATATCATCCACAGAGTCGCAAGGGCCATCAAACCCGAATTACATCTGACGATCAACTGCTCCCTCAAAACAGCCACATACCCAGATGACTGTAAACATGCCAAAGTCAACCCCCTTCTGAAGAAACCCTCTGCAGACCCGACCAACCATAAAAACGTCAGGCCAATCTCCCTGCTTCCATTCACATGCAAGGTCATCGAAAAGGCCATTAACATCCAGCTAGCAAACTTAATCAAAGCCAACAACGTCTTAAATATCTCCCAATACCGATTCTACAGCAACCACAGCACCAAGACCACCCTACACGCCGCCACTGATTACATCTGCCCTTTCCTTTGAGTGGGTCAAATGGCAGCCCTCTTCTTGCTCAACCTCTCGGCTTCCTTATAAACTGTCACACTAGACACCACATTCCATGACGCTGTCATCCGCTCTTTTCTCACAGCTAGAACTCAGTGAATCATACTCCCACTCTCCCTCTTGGAAGCAAAAGAGACCAACTGTAGAGTGCCACTTGGATCCTCCTTCAGTCTCACCCACAACTACATGGCCCCCCTCGCAGTCATCGTTGGAAACCACAGGATCAACATTGTCTCCTACACACATGACACCTAGCTTATCCTCTCCCTCACCAACTAACCCAACATCACCTGACACAACTTCCAAGAAGGGATGAAAGCCATCACCACCTGGATGACGAAGAGCCAACTGAAACTCAACTCTGAGGAAACAGAAGTCCTAATGCTTGGCTCTACCCCTTCTGCATGGGATGACTCCTGGTGGCCCTCTTCCCTCGGAAACCCCCCCACCCCAACAGACAACAAACAAAACCTCAGCATCATAAGACTCTTCGTTCACAATGAACCACCAGATCAACACCATATCCTTGGCCTGCTTCAATACCCTCCGCATACTCTGAAAAACGTTCAGATGGATCCCATTCTAAGCCAGAAAAACTGTCCCGCATGCTCTCATCAGTAGCAGACTGGACTACGGCAATGCTCTCTATGTCAAAACCTACAAGAACCTACTTTACAATCTCCAGACCATCCAGAAAATTGCAGCCAGATTTACCCTAGGGATTCTCCATCGCAGCCACATCACCCAGCCCCTCTGTGATCTCCACTGGTTCCCTATTGAAAGAAGAATAACTTTCAAACTCCTCACTCACACATATAAGGCCCTCCAGAACACCGGACCAACATAACTGAACAACTGCCTCTCCTTCCACACAACCAAAAGACACCTCCGATCATCTAACATCTCTCTGGCCACCATTCCACGCATCTACAAGACCAGAAGGGGAGAAAAGTCTTTCTCCTACCTCACAGTCAAGGCTTGGAATGACCATGTCCTCTAACTCCGGCAAGCCCCCACACCGCTCCAGTTCAGTAAGGACCTCAAGACCTGGCTCTTTGGATGACCCCAGCACTCAACTGAGCCAAGTCCCCTCCCCCAATACCTTCAGACCTTCGCAGGTGAGTAGTTGTTCTCTACTAACCCTGATTGATTAATTGATATGGCTGCATCTGAACAGGGGTGGTGAAGTGAGCTAAAGAACGATGATGGGTTCAACCCAGATATGTGACTGGGGATGAGTGTCTGAAAAGTTTCAGCAGTCCATCCATCATCCCCTTCTGTTTTATTTGTTCACCCTAAGTTGGTAGGGATATGCCTAGACATGGGACCCTGGCTCATTTTGCCACTGAATTCATGCTTGCCTGGCTAACGAGTGGTGTTACTCTGAAACCGGTCCTAGGATGCTTGCTTCCATTCCAGGGAAGACCTGGCTTGGCAGTTTGGGTAGGACTGTTCCTATTATTAATGTGCTAGTCCTTGTGATAAGTAGGCCTGTGTGATATTTCAGTTACACAAGTATAATTTACTTATTGTCAGTACGTTTGTGTTAGGCTTATTATGTGACACTCCAGAAATTGTTATTATGCCACTTCACGTAATTACACGGTGTTCTAAGCACAAACTATGCATGCTAAAATTTTGTGCTGAACACCAGATTTTGAATTTCAAGAAACTGCATGAAACTAAATTACGCACATCATATTTAGACAAAACCACAACTTTAGTATGTGTTGTGTGTTAGATGCCCTATATTTTATTTGGTATGTTTTCCTATGTATATTTTCTAAGTTTATGTGAAAACGACTAAGTTAACATTATTTTAATTTAGAAGATACAATATATCTTCAATACATACAAACAGACACACACACATACATATACGTATGCATATAAATATATACTTTTTTTTTAACGTACGAAATACTCAGCCTGAATCAGGCGTCTCCAAACAGTCAATCATGACGTACCAGTAGCTCTCAGACACCTTCAGAGCAGCTCAAAGACTTTAGTACATTTTTAAATAAGCACAAGTTCACATTTTACTTTTAAAGTGAAGGGAAGGCTGTGCTCATTATATATAATTATTATCAGGCTGAAGATAGCAGGCCCAGCAATGAACAGTCAGATTTATAAGCTACTCTTGGTCGGGCCACACAGGTGAACAACTGAAGCACTGAGGTATTTTACTCTTAGCTAACAGTCCTTGTCAACTCAGCCTTGAAGCTGTGGACAAAAAAGATGCTTCCGAATGCCTTTAAATGGAAGAAAATTAATGTGGAAAGTTACCTACATGATTAAGTGAACTCTTTATTTCAATATTCTCCCATTTAAAAGTGTTGCATTTACAAACAGCGAGTCCCTTACACCCAGTGCCCAATAGACAGTGTGCCATACATATAATGGAAAGGCTTTTGGAAATTACTTTGGGTAACACTAGCAGGGCCCCCTTCTCCCATGGTCCTCTGGTTGAGTCCCTGCACTGTGTGTCAGTCACAGTGATGTGCCTGCCACACTGTGCAGGGATGTGCAAAAATTTCCATTGTACAATGGGAGCTTGTGCTGCGGACAGTTTTAGACTGCTGCAGAAGCTCCCACTCTAAACTGAAAGTTTGCGACTGCACCATGTGCAGTTGCATCCTAACTGCGGTGTCGGGACTGACCAGAGGAGGGTGGCCGGTTCTGCCTCCACTGCGATGTTGGTTGGAGGCAACTCAGACAGACATCATAATGAGGCCCATACTTTTCTCACTACAATTTGTACAAAAGTGCACAAAATGTTTTACTAAAGAAGAATAACATTTACTTGTCCCACTTGATGCAATGCAACAGTAGGAAAACTATTGCATTACAAAGGGGTAACATGTACTATTCCCACTCCAGTAACTGCAACAGAAGGGAAAGTATTGGATTGCAGAGGGATAAAATTTACTATTCCCACTCCAGTCAGTGTGACAGTCGGGAACTTGTTGGATAGCGTAAGGGTAAATATTACTATTCACATTCCATCCAGTGCAACAGAAGGCAAAGTGTTGGATGGCAGAGGGGTAACATTTACTATTCCAACTCCATTCAGTGCAACAGTAGGTAAAGAGTGGGATTGCCAAGGGGTGAAATTTACTATTCCCACTCCAGTCAATGCAACTTAAAAACAAATTAATTTACCTAAACATAATACAATTATTTCAACAAAGTAATAAACAATAAAAAATATAAATATGTCAAAAAATATATATAATACAATACTATAAATATGTATTACAGAAACATATCATTAACTACTAAACATCTTCTTATAATTTAAATATAAAACCATATTCTCAAAAAATTGAAAACTGATAAATACAATATTAATTACGTTTGAAAAACACAACACAATTAAAACACAATAATAAATAACAATTTAAAACAAATAACTACCTATTTTTGGATTTGTTATTACTGAGTTTACTTTCTATCCTAAATCTTTATCAAAAGAATATTATGTGCGCATGTTACATAATTAAATGTCAGTTAAAATATTCATAACAAATATTTATCCCTTTAATATTTACAGTTAATTACTACCCAACCAGTGATCTATAAAAATAAAACAACCCAAACCAGTTATATAAATGAACAAAATATTATTTCCATAATTTTCATATTTAACTCTCAAGGAAATAATTAATATTAAAAGTTAACTAATAATGAATTAATAATATTTATATAACTTCCCTCCATCTACTCGTACAAATGCAACAATTCAGATCTAATACATAATTTAAATAATATTTTATTAACATAATTAACACAATTATTCATTGGTTCTATAAATGCTAAAAATTTACTTTATTAATTAGTATAATCAATTTCCTACCCACCCTTTACACATACAAAAACAACAACACACTAAACCAATAAAAACATTCAATATATTTCACAATTTACATAATTAGTTACCATTAGGGCTCCCGGTTTTATGGTATTTATTTTTTTGCCATTTCCATATTTATTGTTTGCTAATTTGATCTGTATTTATCCTTATTTATTTTGGGTTTTGTGGAAAAATTTGCTGAAATTAGTATATTTCCACATTTATTCAACCGATAAATATGCACTCATGCTTGAATGTCTGCCAGGTTTCAAGGCTGTGCTCACCAGCAGAAGAAAAAATCAATGCACTTATATGAAAATTTGCAAATTTCAGTATCAACCTGGTGCATATCAACTGCTGTTGAAGCCTCTTTACTAAAATTCCTTTCTTTTTTAACCCCCTTATCTATCAATCCACAGAGCTATTGGCCTGAAAATCATGGCAGACAGTATTTAGAATTACTCAAAAAGCAACCCAATTTCCGTTTTCTGTCTGTATTGATCTGTACAAATCAGTAAAAACAGAAACGTAATAATTAGCAAAAGTAAATGTATTTAAAACTCTAATTTTTTTACTTCCCACACTGTCTCCTTACAGAATACACTCCTCAAACCTAAAACATAATAAGAAAAATATTCTATAATTACTATAAATATTTATCTATTAAGTCATTAATAATAGTTCAAAATGAATGAATAATTAATTATATTTAATTTACTTCCCATCCTATACCCCAACAAAATACACAACCCAAACCTAAAACTAAATTTAAGAACAAAAAATAATACAATTAAAATAATGAATTACCAATTAAATAATTAATACAAATTAAAATGTTACTATTATAAACCCTATATTCCTGCAAAACACCCCACCCAGACCTATACCGTAATTAAAACAAATATTTATACAATTAACATAATTAATGATCAACTTACTACAAAATATTAATTAAAAAAAGATTCAATTAATTATAATTAAATGAATTCTTACCCTGTAACCCTATAAAGCCCACAATCCACTATTGTACTCCAAATGAAAAAAATAAAATATAAAATTACATTCTAAAACTTCTAACAATTAAATAACAATTTTAGAAGAACCTTAACAATAGTTATACATACACTTTAAAACATATATAGTTAAAATATACTGACATACATTAACAACTTTATTTTAGTAAACTATATAAATGCTTTTGGTATTTCTAACCATATGAATGACTTTGATATTTTTAACCTGGATACTACTTACCTAAAATGTATATTTTTACCAACTATATTTTTGCATACAATATTTCCATATAACAATATTAAAGACTCAATATTTTTGCAGGTCGATATTTTTTTCGAAATTCTGTTTGAATGCATTTTTTGTGCAAGGTGAAGCTAAGTTGATCCTTCTGATAGTTGATGGAGTCATTAGCGATAGTCAGTGGGTCGAATTGATGAGAAATTCTGCAGATTTAATTTTCTCAAGGCCGCTATCTTTATAGAGGCTTCATTTGTCTCCTCAGTTCTATTACAAGGCAGCCTACTGGAAGTAGTTAGAGATAAAGTTACACTTGACAAAGGCTAATCTCCAAGTTGAGTCTCATTTTTCCGTAGATATGAAGTAATTTTCTTAATAGAAGTAATAGGTTAGGATACAAATCTAAAATATTTTAAAATATTAAGGCAACAGAAAAATGTCTAATTGCCTCAAGAAGTTACCTTACTCCAAGCCTCTTTCTCCCTCATCCCGTCCTTGGTCACAGTAGTCAAACTTCAATATAAGTATAACAACCAATCTAATGACAGCTTTTCTAATGCGCTTCTTCCATACATGAGATCAGATAAGTGAAAAGATTCTTATTTGGCGGTTTGAATACATTCATCCAATGTAAAAACCAAGTGCTCAGTTAGAGGCTTTCTACCTTTGTACACTATTATAAAGGACTGTCACCAAGACGGAATTCTCCAGGCTTTGACGGATGTGGAGGGTTGACCGGTATGTGGCACAGGGAATTTTAGGGCTTGGAGTCAACAGAAACAAATCATTCATTCATTTAGCATGGAGGGAGAAGAAGGGTTCTGGTACAATTCATATTATTATTTAATTATTTTATATCATGTAGCTACCAACAGGGTATCCCAGTGCTTGACGACAGGTAGGACCATTCAGAGATGGACCTAAAATAACCAGGTTTTGAATTCCTTGTGGAAGGTGGATAAGGACGGGCAGCATCTCAAAGAATCAGGGAGAGTGCTCCATAACGTGGGTCCCAAGAGGGAGAAGGAACGGCCACCCATCCATGTGTATTTGATTCTCGGCACCGTAAAAAGAGATTAATTGTTCAAGTACACAGTATGAGGAGGGCACCATCAGTTTCTGCAGGTATCGATGTCCCGAACACGTTCTGATTATAAACATAGGAAAGAGTGCCTTACAATTGATACGTTTGTCCACAGTGAGCCAATGAATGTCACGGAGAAGGCCAGATGCAGAGGAATGTTTGGGAGGTTGGAACAGTAGCCTGGCGGCAGAGTTCTGAACTACTTCAAGTCGCGCAGAATGCGGCGGCCAGGGCCATTTTTGGTCTAAATAGACGTGCCAGCGCTTCGGGTCTACTGCTGACGCTGCACTGGCTACCCATCCGCAAGCGGATCGCCTTTAAGGCTATGACTTTGGCCTATAAGGCTCTCCACGCGGTGGGAGCAAAGTACCTCCAAAAGAGACTTGCCTTTTACCATCCGGCTCGCTCTTTGAGGTCCGAATCTTTATTCTTGGCGGTCGTTCCTCGAGTGAAGAGAACGCGCCTGGGTGGTCGTTCCTTCGGCCTGCTGGCTCCACAGATGTGGAACTCGCTTCCGTTCCCACTCCGGGGGGCCACTAGTCTTCTTGATTTTAGGAGAGGTCTTAAAACCTGGTTGTTCACCCAGTAGGCCTCTCAGTAGCCCCTTTTTACTCTGTTCGTTCCTGTATTCCTTTCTTTTACTGTGTTATGTTATATTGTAGTAGCTCTCCTTACCTAAAGCGCCGGGACACTCTTTTTGAGTAACCGTTGCGCTATACAAAAGAATAAATAACATAACATAACATAACATAACATACTTGGGGGTGTCTTATTGTGCCCTTGTTTGCCCTCAAGTAAAGGATTATGCCATAATCTAACCTCAAAAGTATAATTACTTGGGTAACTGTACTTTGGGCCGAAAAAGGAAGTAACTTCATGGTGGTGAAACATGTGGAGGCTACATTAATCACCTGTGACTTCATGGGCAAGGTGGAGTCCAGCCACAAGTCGAAGTTCTTTACCTGTTAGGTGGGTTTGGAAATGCTCCTAGAATAGCTGGCCAGTGTTGGGACCCTCAAAGCATGGAAGTACTATTACCTCGATCGTGTCTCCATTTAATTTTAGAGCATTTGTATTCATTCAGGTGGAGACTAGACCAAGGCAGGAGTTAAGATCATCCAAGCTTACTTTTTGCCCAGATGGTGGAGAGAAAATAATCTGGGTGTCATCCGCTTAGGAGAACAGGGTAAGACTACAGCTTTCTCGAAAAGTATGTCAGAGGGCAGAGCTAGATGCTAAAAAGCAAAAGGCTAAGGGCTGAATCCTTCAGAACTTGAAATGTGAGCCAGACACAGCATTCGTCTAGAAGATCAGGAGGACTTGGTCCACAAAGAAGAAGGTCAGCCATGTAGTGCCATACCTTGGAGACCAACTTGAATCAGTCTTTCTACAAGAGTAATTGAACCAGTTAGTTGGGTCCAAGAGGGATTTTTTAGGCAAGGGGAGCACCCTAGCATGCTTCCTTGTATTTGGGTAGATGCCCCTTGTAAAGACAGGAATTCAGGACTGGTGTGGTAAAGGCATGCTGAAATTCTGTCACTTTTTTGACAAACGGTTCACAAGATCTTTGCATTGAGCTTGTTGCAGTAAGAGGGGAGGGACATTACTACTCAGATCAGGCAGGTCTTTGACCACTTTGAGAAATGTTTTGGGGCAATTTTGTGATTAAGAGATTCTTCTGAGTAGAAGGAAGTTTGACTATTTCTGATGTGCAAATGGTATTGAGTAAGAGCTGTTTTAAATTTCAATTTTGAATTCTTGCCATTTAACTTCCTCCAGTCCCTTTCTAGCTGCTTATTGAATTTATTTTCATCATGTAAGGTTTCATTGAGACAGGGGTTAAGGGGTGTTGTCTGGATGAAGATTTAAGTTTGACTGGTAGAATTGTGTCTAGAGAGTTGTGTAGCCAGTTGTTCACCATGGGTTGATCTAGGTCAATCTTCTGTATACACTGTGGTGTTCAGTAGGTGTGTGTTTAGGTCAATTTGGCCCAGTTCCTCGCCATTACTTTGATTCTGGCTGCTGTCAGCATGAGTGAGGAGTTGTATGAATAAGGAGAAGGGTACTGCAAAGTGGTCTGATCAGAGTAATGGTATGGGCTGAGGAGGCGTGGGCTAACATAGTGGAACGGGCACGGAACGGGACGCGCAACGCTAGGTTTCAGCTGGTGCACTTCTATGTCCTGCACAGGGCCTACCTGACCCCTGACAAATTGCATAAATATTTCCCGACCCATCCGGCGGCCTGCCCGCGATGCCGGGCGGACTTGGCTGATTTCCAGCACATGTTCTGGTCCTGCCCAGAGTTGGGTTCCTTTTGGCGGGAGGTAGTGGATAGCCTGAGGGAGGTCACGGAGAGGGACTTGCAATTCACCATGGCACACTGCATCCTACACTGGTTCCCACACACATCAAAGAACAAAATTACCAGCAAGTTTCTGGACCTGGGACTACTTCTAGCGAAGCGTGCCATCACATCCCAATGGAAGGCGAATAGGGGCCCCTATGTGGAAAGGTGGAAGGCTGAGCTTCACAAATGGGCCCGATGTGAGGGGGAGCTCCGTATGCAGGCCGCGCTTCGGGCAGGCAATGACGCGGCTGTGGAGAGGGCCAGGGCATGGGAGAGATTGGTCTTAGACTCACACTTTTGGACCTGGAAGAGGAGGACACCCCTGCACATTGCCCTGCTCCGCCAGAACCACAGCCTGGGGAGATGGCGGCCTAGTTTCCCCCCCGTGCTTCCCTGCTTCCTACATGATGACTGACAGTTCGTATGTTGATTGCTCCTGATGGTCTGCTTCGGGTATGGATTAGTCGGGATGAATGCAGACTAGCACTGATGGTACTCTGACACGCCTGGGGGGTGTGGGGGGCAGAGGCGGGGGTGGGGGTGTTGGTCTAGAGGAGGGGCGGGGGGTAGGAGGGGTTGGGAGGGATGGGCGGGGGGGAGTTGTTGTTCAGGAATAAGAGACGAGGGTCTACTGGGTCTGCTGTGACATTGCATACATGGGTGGGACTGCGAGGACCGAAAAGCAGCCCTGCCGTTTCCCGAATGTCTGTTCACCGATGAGCCATGTTTATCCTCCAGTGCAGCACTCTCCCTGTTGCTGCGCTGCTCGACCTCCGGGGTGTGAGCTAAATGGCTATGTGACACATTTGATGGAGGATCATATATATAATGAACAATGGAAGGAATGGCACAAATGAGATGATTGTACCACCCACTTTGCTGCAATAAAAAGATATTTACAAAAAAAAAATCAGAGTAATGGTATGGGCGGGTCTGTGATGAGACCTATGATGTTAGAAAATATAGGGTCCAGGAGATGGCCTGCTTTGTGTGTTGGAGAGGAATTAATTAGATTGACGTTCAGGGTGCCCAGGTCCTCTGCAAGAGCTTGGCTCAGATTACAGGTGGCATCTTCAAAATGCATATGTAGGTCTCCAAGCAGAGGAGAGTTAGCTCTTTTAAATATAAAGGGAGAGATTAGGTCAAAGGATTAAGGAACACTAGTTTTCCGCATAACTGGGTGGGGCGGTAAATTAGGACACTGTAGACCCTGGATTTAGGCGTGAGATCAAGTGAAAAGAGAAGGGCATCATAAGCTGAGAAAGGTTGCTCCTCAATTTTGGTCTGAAATATATAATCATAAACAACGGCTATAAATGTAAATATTGAAGGAAGGAGCGCCAAATTAACAAAGTAAAAGGTCAACAGTCCATGTTGAAGTCCTTATCTTTTTTATTTGTTCAACTTTGTAACAAAAAGTTTATTTTCCAACAGAAAAGTTCATTTTGCAACAGAAAAGTGATTCAATCCGATATCAATAATCCAATCTGAGGTTTTTTTCTTGTAGAGGAAAAGAAGCAAAAACAGCCTACGTGTTTCGTCCTCAAAGGGACATCATCAGGGCTGTTTATAGTAGTGTCGAGAAGCAGCAAAGTAAGCTGCTGTCCATAGCAGATTGGATTATTGATATCAGATTGAATCACTTTTCTGTTGGAAAATGAACTTTTCTGTTGGAAAAGGCTGTTTTTGCTTCTTTTCCTCTACAAGAAAAATTATCGAATTACATCCTCAGATTGTATTATTGATATCTGATTGAATCACTTTTCTGTTGCAAAATGAACTTTTCTGATGGAAAATTAAATTTTTGTTACAAAGTTGAACAAATAAACAAGATAAGGACTTCAACAAGGACTGTTGACCTTTTACTTTGTTAATTTGGCGCTCCTTTCTTCAATATTTACATTTGTGGTTCTTTTTGGTCTTAACGGTGGACCTAAGGAAGAAGAGCACCTAACCAACCAAGGACAATAACGGAAACAGAACTATTTTGGTGGACTACTCCGTGGTGCATGCTGAGTGGTGCCCTCACCTTTGCTCCTTTTTTGATTAAACAATGGCTATACTTCCTCCAATGTTGTCTTTGGGGACCTTCTCGCAATATAGTAGGTGTTTGGCAGTACAGCAATGACGTCTGGTAGAGATGCCTCACGTAGCTGCGTTTTTGTCAAGAACAAGGCATCTGGGGCTCTATTTACCTAGAAGTCATGGATATGTTGTTGATGACTGACCAGAGACTGACAATTTATGCCATAGAATTGGAAGCTACTTCTGGTCGAGCACTCCCTTGCTAAAGTTTTCATTATTCATGCTCTTAACATCCAGGTATAGGGTAGTCTCTGAATTATCTATACCTGCAGTATAATCCTTTGGGTAGCAGGAGAAGTGGAAATGTTTGCAGCTGACTCTGTGGGTTGAGGGGTAGACCCACAACCGGCATGCCTCTCAGCAGGCTGGACACTGCTTTTAAGGGATATGGGCAAAATACCTTTCTGTCTGCTGTGAAAGGAGCAGGGTTGCTGATCCCTGGTCATGCAGACAGGCACAGACGGGCTTGCCTTTGGCACACCAACTAAGTGTCTGTACCAGGCTGTCCTTTTATGGTGAGGGTAGCATTGGAACGCCATTCAGCTGTGCCGTAAACTATCCAAAATGGCGGCCATCAAGGCACAACTGCAATGAGCTAATGCTGCAGATCGGCTTCCAATGCACAAACTCAGAACCCACAGCAGACCGGGGAGCTATGAAAAATAGGGGCAGAGTAGAATCAAATAAGACTGAAAAAAAAGTGCAGTGTGCAATTTGAAACTTCTAATTTCAATTGGAAGATCGCCCTAATATTTCCCGTGCACTGTCACCCTCAATAAGTTTTGACTTAAGTTACAATTCTGAGATCGTGCTAATTTTTCCCCAGCAGTTTTGTAAAAAACGAAAACAATCTAAAAAGGTTTGACACATTTAAAAAGTGTTGATAAAGCGAGAATAGAGCCACAATGTGACGGAGCATAAATTACCCCAATGTTGTCAACAGGTGGGCTGCCTGTCCCTTGCCACTCACGTGAGGAGTCATAAGGATCTGTCTAATGGAGGTTTGTGTGGGCAGAGGCTTTTGGTGCTGGGAATCCCTTGAGGAAGCCTGGGAGGGAGTTCTCCAGGCCAAGAGGACTTTAACTATTTTAGCCTAACCTCTTTAGTCTGTTCTGCTTTAATTAGCTTCCTTAAACTGCTTTAAAAAAAAATCACCATTTTCTCTAATTTTTTAAAGGGTAGTTTTAAAAAAATTACCCCACAAATAAGAGCAACAGCATTTAGTGGACCTGGCAGAGGAAGGATATTGACATGAAATATTTAATAAACTTCAGTGTTTCTGAGACTAGGGTATTCTTGGCACGAGAGATGTTGTTGAATTTTGAACAGTGATGACGCACAGTACAGCCCTGGCATAAGATGACTCCAAGTAAACTCCGTCCCAGAAGATCATTGGATCTGGCATGTTGAGCTGGGTTAGCACATCAATGACATTGGACTTGGAAAGCCCCAGGCACCTGGGAAACCTGGCACAAAGAGCAGGGATAGTACATCAGATGGTATGGCACATAGATTGCCCCGGGCACAAGAGACTGCCTGGCACATAGAGTAGCTTAGGTCCCGGAACTAGCAAACCTTGCAGGAGCACTGCTGGTGAACAGAGTTGCATCTGGTGCCTGTCACACAGAGGAGCCTGGAACAACAGTGGACCATCATCGCCATCTTTCAGTGGCCATTTTTAAAGGCCTACGGAATACTACTATTCTTCATGTAGCAACATCAATCAGGGCGCCCACTGCTTTTTAAAAATCATTTTACTTGATTTACCTTTTAAACTTTGGCAGTACCGAGGAGAATGCCAACATTATAAACACAACAGGCAGGTTAACAGTATATTTATATGGACGTGAAGCAGTCAGTAATAAACTCGAAAACCTTGATTTTCATGTAATGCTTCCTGGCTATTCCCTAGTAAGCCCTTATAGTTGTACATCAACACTACACTGATTGATTTAATCTAAAGAGATCTACTGTCAGGTGAAAATATTAGGCTATTGTCCTGCTGAGTTTTTACCTCTATATAGATTAATATATTGCGTTTCTGACCATTCTTGCTTATCTTTTAACACAAATTCAACTTTGAGGCCTTTAGTGAAATCCATTTAACAAGTAATTAACTTTTCACCAACAATTGCGCTATGGATATCAAGTTGTATGTGATATTATCAATCCTAGATTTTGGTTCCAGTCCCTGTAAACATGATCTGGGCTGCCTACCTTGTTCTGTCCTATGTTTTTTTTTATTCTACTATAGTTTTATGACCTTCCCTTAGTATTCATCTGGGCTATTGTAGGTCTGTTAGTTATAGTGCATTTAAACAGAGAAATTGTAGTGGCGAGCACTAAAGAAAAGAAAATGATTACGAATGCGCTGGTCCTTGTGAAAAGTAGGCCCTTGTGATATTTCCGTTGCACTTGCATAATTTTGTTTAATGTCAGTACTTTTGTGTTAGGCTTGTTAAATGAAACTCTAGAAATCATGGTATTATGCCACTTCGCGTAATTACACAGCTTTCTAAAAAAGATGGTGCAGTCTAAAATTTGGTGCTAAATTCCAGTTTTGAATTTCAAGTAAATGCTCAACACAAAATGACACGAATTTTGCATACGCCTTACCCTAAAGGAAGCTCTAAAGCACAGCAGAGCCCTGACAAATACAGCAGCCCTTGACAAAGGACACTTGTTGCACATGTCCAGCCATGATACAGGCAGAAGCCCTCACACTACAGTATATTGGTTCAAGAGCAGTCCTGGCATGTACAGAAACCTGGAGCAAGAGGATGTCTCAGACAAGTGCCTCCCCAACGGCAGTAAAAAGATCTAGGTCAGTCATAGCAAAAGTTCACCATGCACACTAAGCAGCCTTGGGACATGGGAAGACCTGCAACACAATACAAACACAAGAGCATTCTTGCCACAAAAATAGAATTTCAGATGTTTGCAACCTTGTATTTTTGAACTGCACTCCTGAGACGTGCATTATCATAGAAAGGATGACTTGGGCCTGGGTGCAGTTAACAATTTTAACTCCTTTAACTGCTGTTTGTGTAGCAAAATACAGACTCAATGCACCCGTTGCACTAATGTTAGCCATGCCACTGGACTCATGAGCCAACTCTTAGGACGTATCACAACCACAAGAGTAGCTCTGACTAAGAAGGAGACCTTTGGCACAATGAGAGATACTGGGTCACAGTCTGCCTGTACAAAACAATCTTCCTAAGCACACCAGTAATATGGCACGTGTGTTCAAATCAACTGTTACATTAACAGCCGTAGCATAAATGAGGGCCAGCACAGACATATGAGCAACCATAGAACTGTGCAGACTAAGAAACAACCCGGACGTTCCTTCAGTGAAATAAGTTCTAACTATTCAGTTGCTTGCTTGTGTGATCTTCTGGTAATGGTGTTTTGGTGTGATTTTCACTAGAAGTGGTTATTGCCACGAAAGCTTCACAGACAGAATTTAGATATTATGATGCTTCTCTGTTCCAATGTTTTTACCAGGGCACATTATATTTTGATGGAAACGTACAACTCATTGCTACCAAACAGAAATAATGAAATTGGATTTAAGTGCCATTCCTTGAAGGACCACTCTAAAACCTATTGTCTTTTGGAGGATGTACATCAATATATTGAGTTTGCCTATCAACACCACAAAAACTTAAATCAAGAATATCCTGTGCCACTCTATCATCATGGTAAGAACTTAAGTGGAAAAGAGGGATACCTTTCATCAAACTCAAAGGTAGGCAAGGTTTGTATAATGTTAGATGTTTGCAAAGCCACAGAAGTCGCTTAGAGGCAGTGATGTCACTTCATCCTCCTGACCTGTAACTCTCACACTAAAAATTAAGGGCCTGATTTAAATCTTGGCAGGACTCCTGATGCTCCTCTGTGGTGAAGTTTACAAGTAGTCTGTCAAGCTGATAGAATACTACCTGCTCTATTTGGATGTGTGCTGGCCGAACCGCCGCAAACTTTGACGGAGTGTGTTCTGTATCATAAACGGTTAACCACTGTGGACGTGGCGGACCTCTCAGCTGGCTAACATTACTCTGTGGCCATAAGGGTGGTGGAATTGCGCCACACCTATTTAAATTTCACAGTTGTGCTGGCGTTGTTCTAGTGGTGGATTGCAGACAGAGAGAATATGTTGCAGGACACGTTCACCATTACAGTATTCCCGTGGCTATTGGGTGGATGCTAGCCTAATACCTTGTTTTGGCTAATATGTTTTCACCTGCATACCACACAATAAGACTCAATCCATTTCAGACCACGATCCTTTTCCATTTCGCTGCCCCACAAAATTTTCAAGCTGAACCTTTGCTAGTTAAGTTAGTTTTATCTTTTAGCTTTCTCTGTTTCGTTTCATTTAGGTTTATTCTTTCATTCATATTCTTGTGGGTCATAACATTTATTTAACTTTTGCTTTATTGATAGCGGCAGGTAGGAGAAATGCTCATTTATAAAGGGAGAATTATCAGTCATATTTTTAGTTTATACTGCAGCAAATAACCTTCGCACACAGGAAGAAATAAGGAAGAGGTGGAATTACCTGCAAGGGGAGTGCTCTCCTTGGATAACTAGAGGACTGGTGGTCGTTCTCTTAGCACCCCTTGAAACTGTTTCCCTGGGACGCGAAGGTCTTGCAGATCCTACATCCTTAAAGCTTCTCGGTAAGTTGTACGTTTTATTGCGTCACTAAACCTTAATTTCATTTTCGCTATTAAGTTAGCTGTTGCAAATTTGTATTTCACCTTTTTGAAACCTAGACACCTATATATATATTTGTATACTATTTTATTGGTCTTGTTTGTTTGAATGTAGTTTCTTGTATTGAAGATTACAGGTCTCAATCCCCATTACAATTCATTAATGGTGATTGTAAGTGTTTTTTCACCAAATAATCAATTTCATATGTGTGTTTTATATTGTATTTTTTTCCTAATTACTGCATGTATTCACTAGATATATTTCACTTAGAATGTTTCAAATGTTTTTGTGTTTCAATTTAGTATGTTGTCCTATCCTTGTTTTTGTATTGAATTGATGTTATTTGTCTCACAAATAAAAGTTTGTTGACTTAAAAACATTAGGTAGGTAAACATATGCTGTGTAGAAGTATTTTTGTTTTAAAATGTACTCTGCAATGTGTATATGATGACAAATGCAATATTGCCCTCATGTTGTCTAATTGTCAGATTTGTAGACTTCAAGGTCTTTGAATGGTTTCTGTCACATTTCTCATCTCTACTGTGCTGTGTTCAATCAATGATATATGTTAAAAAAATGCATTTTAAAAACAAGGGAGGAGCATTGGTACAATAAATCCCCAGTAGCAGTAGACCAGCAAAGCCATCCAAAAATCGATGTATGATATACACAGTGGAAATGAGCAAGAGAATCAAGACTGCTGTGCAAATAGGCGCTTATATAAAATATAGTATATATGGTACTCAAATAGTGCACAGTCAGTGCATAATAGGTCTCATAGCCCCCTATAGATCAGAGTAAGGGTATGGGAGCCAGCAGATGACCTAATTTATGTGTTGGAGAGGAATTAATTAGATTGAGGTTCAGGGTGCCCAGGTCCTCTACAAAAGCCTGGGTTAGATTAAAGGTGGCATCTTCAAAATGCATATTTAGGTCTCTAGGCAGAGTAAAATTAGCTATTTTAAATATAGAGTACAATGGCAACATAGACCTTCTAAGCCTAGGAATTCAAAGTAAACTTCATATATGACAAGCACGATACAAATGAGCCAAAAAAGTTGAGGCTACTATATAGATAAACTCTATGCAAGATGTATCCTACAGTACTCAAATGTAGAAAAGCCACCAAGGAGTATGCATATAGTACATACGTAACAGGTTGCAAAGCCTCCTATGGAGTATAAAACAGCATTAACATTCAAAAGGCCAATTATTTGGAGTGCCATCAAGCATATACCAATAGCAGTCATGGATCATAAAAATAACTACACCATTCAAGTATACATAGAGTTATGGAGGGGATAACTCAATTGAGTTTAGGCTAGCAAGAGTTAGAGGGAATTTATCAACACTCCCCATTGATTTTGTGATAGATTGCCAAATTGGAGTCCCCTCATCTTTTATGATTTTTGCCATTTGCACTCATACAGCTTAATTTTCATGTTATTTGTTGCCAAGAACATGGACCTCCATTCAGCAAATGTGGTGGGGTTCTGAATTCAGCTAGCGTGTTGCAATTCATATCTTTGCAATTGCCATAGCAGTAAAAACCATATGAGACTCCATTTTTAAAGGACCCAGTGCCTATCGTATCATCTACTACCCATCATGTATATGTAATATATACTTTCTAAGTATGTATTTTGTTACAGAACATCAACATCTTTTTACCTGCTTTTTTCAAAGTAGTTTTCTGTGTCATTTTTACTGTTTGTTTCGTATCATACCACTCAAAGGTACAATCATCATATTGATGATCTTGTTCCTTTTAGTTTGCTTCATTTTTAGCTTTAAACTCATGTGATGTATAATCCAGACAATTAACATATTTGTTATTTGTAAATCATAATAGGTCCAATACTCAAAGCACATGGGCAATTTGCCACTGAATATGCCTCTTCTCCAGACCAGGAACAAGCCTTCAGTGAGAACTCCACTCCTGCCAATCTGTATGAAAAGAGCTGCCTGGTCCATCTGGTCTGCCTGGACAGACCACTTCAGTGAGTCTCACTTGGCTAATACCTACACCTCCTACCCTAGCTATTACTACACCTCAGCCTATAGATACATCCATTTCCTGTGTCCAAACCCACATCACCCCAATCTTATGCCCCCAGCCCTGCCTAATGTTGATCTATCACCACTACCACCACCTACAGTTCAGTCAGGACACAGTGGGATTTGGCATATGGGTTAAGGGCACAGGATATTGGGGGTAGGGGCCATGGGAGGGACACTGTGGGCCAGCAACGTGAGGCAACTGGCTTCACTGTCACCATGCCACCATCAACTAAGTTTTGGGATCCTTCAATCAGTCCCACGACATGAGGACCAGGTCCTTACAGAGCTCCAGGAGATAAAGCAGTTGCAGAGGGAACTCATTATACAGATGGAACATCACAACTGCAATATGGGCTCGATGACATGACTTCTGCATGATATTGTTCCTATATGTGCAGGGTTTCTCCAGCACCATCGTCCCATTTCTGTAATACAGCAACATCTCTACCCACTACATATGCCTCAGCCACAGAAAGGGAGGCCCTGTCACAAGAAGAAACAGCTGCACCCACTTCAGTCCCTGCAACTGTGGATCCTCAAACAGTCTGCAGAGGGAAACAGCCATTACTATGCGTTTTTTACCATGTGTAGTTAATACATCGCATGGGTTACAACGTATGCGATGTAACAACGTGTAACGTTTACTACGCATACCATTACATCGCATGCACTTTTATAACACATGCAATGTAATGGCTTTCCAAGTGGTTGTGAAGAAACTGAGGCTGTTTCCTCACAACTACGTGAATCACCCCTCGAAGCAGGGAGCAGGAACCCGGAGAAGAGATGGCGACGCTGGAGAAGAACCACAAAGAAAGAGCGGTAAGGGGGTTTGCTCTTGGGGTTACTTTTGTAGGGTTTAGGGTAGTGTCAAAGTAGTGTTGTAATGTTTGTACTGTGTGGGGTGGTGTTTTACGTTTTAGGGGATTTTTAGGGTGTTTGTGTTGTGTAGTGTAGTGTAGTGTTTTTAGATTGTGTCAGTGTTTTAGGGTTTAGTGTAGTGTTGTAGTGTTTGTGTAGTGCAGCGTTTTAGGGTAGTTTAGTGTTTGTGTAGTGTTTTGTGGTAAAGGGTAGTGTTGTAGTATTTATGTATTGTAGTGTTTTAGGGTTTAGGGTAGTGTTGTAGTGTTTGTGTAGTGTAGTGTTTTAGGGTTTAGGGTAGTGTTTGTGTAGTGTGTTAGGGTTTAGGGTAGTGTTGTAGTGCTTGTGTAGTGTAGTGCGTTAGGGTTTAGGGTAGTGTTGTAGTGTTTATGTAGTGTAGTGTTTTAGGGTTTAGGGTAGTGTTATAGTGTTTGAGTAGTGTAGTGCATTAGGGTAGTGTTGTATAGTTTGTGTAGTGTTTAGGGTTTAGGGTAGTGTTGTAGTGTTTGTGTACTGTAGTGTTTTAGGGTTTAGGTTAGTGTTGTTGTGTTTGTGTAGTGTTTTTGGGTTTAGAGTAGTGTTGTAGTGTTTGTGTAGTGTTTTTGGGTTTAGAGTAGTGTTGTAGTATTTGTGTATTGTAGTGCATTAGGGTTTAGGGTACTGTTGTAGTGTTTGTGTAGTGTAGTGTATTAGGGTTTAGGGTACTGTTGTAGTGTTTGCGTAGTATAGTGTTTTAGGGTAGTATCGGGGGTCGTACAGGGTAGTGTAGTGTACTTGTAGGGAGAGGACTGGGGGTCGGGGGAGGGTTGTGTAGAGGTAGGATAGTCACTTACCTTGCAAACTTCAACCACAAGTATAGCTTTACCACTCATGCCTTAGCGTTGTAATGGCGCGCGTGGTAAAGGCATAGACGTGGTAAAAGTTTGCGAAGTAATGGCATGTCGCTGTCACTGACATTGCTTAGTAATACCTGCGTTGTAATGGCACGCGTGGTATTAGTATGGGATGTAGTGACATACATTTGTCTGCAGGTGTACATGTTCATCTGGACCAGCACGAGAGGATGGCAAGTCCTCCACCATCACCAGCAGGAGACTCAGAACCTAACTTCCTCCAGCGTGTGACTAGCATTCACTCTGTGGACTATTTTCTGGCACAGTTTCCTTTCTGATGCCAGTGGTAATTTGTACGTTGGCCATCAAACAATTCTGGCTTTTCAATAAAAGTTTCATTCACCATGATTGATTATTTAAATTTGTGTTTACTTTTTTCTTTTCATCTTGTATTCGTTTTGTTGTTTTGGTAAATAAAACCAAAAATAACAAAATCAAAGGCAGGTGTTTTATTTCATTTCTCAATTTGTTAACTTTTTGTACTCCATTCATACATTTTAAAAAGTTTAAAACTAGTATTTTATTTAAATTGCAAAAAAGATTTGTTTGTCATAGTGTTCCAAAAACATTTCAAAATATGATCCCAGGGAGAGGGAGAAGATTATAGCCTCACATTTTAGATCATTTCCAGACCTTGTTACTTTTGAAGAACAGGATATAATTTAAAAAAATATGATTTAATTGATGAACTATTCTTGATTTATGTAATCAGCTAGAGCCAGATATTCTTGCTCACAATAGAAGTTTCACATCAATAACACCAATAGTCATAATCATGGCATTACTCCATTTAGTGACCAGAGGATAATTCCAAAACACTGGTGTGCTATCTGGTGGTATGTCACAAGCAACTTTCAGTGGTGTGCTACAAGACGTTCTTCGTAAAATGATGAGACACATCAACAGCTTCATACAGTTAGCACAAATGAGGATTTTTCCGGTATGAAGGGATATTAGTATGCTTTGGGTGGGCTACCATGTGATAAGAGCAATTTAAGCAGCACATACTGCATTGGAGGCAACACCTAACAGTAAACAACTCCAATGCAATATTAAAAACTTCCATTCAATCACTATGCAACTTTTCTTCATACCAGATATGTACATCCAAAGTGTGTGTGTTTCTTTTCCAGGGTCAACCCATGTTTCCTTTGTTCTTCACAACAGCAGCATATAACTGCAAATGTCACAATTTTGCAATTTACAAATGAAGGTGACAGGGTGAAGGAGCCTAAAACAGATTGAAAAAACAATACAAATTAGTTGATTACATCACAAAATGTTCACATAACATATTTATTATTTCGAGGACACATTTCCTGACAAAGGAAATTAAGACAGTAGTCAATGTGCCAAAACTGTAATCAATAAACATCTTTGCCCGGGATTTTCTTTAATTTTCTTTCTGAAAAAAATGCCTAGCACAGACTGTCATCCTCGTTAGATTAAAGGTTGGGTTAACATTTATTTGATAAAACTGTAATTATATACTAACACTCATTTGAAGAAGTTGTCAATAACATCTTGAAGTAAATCAATTCCTTCCTCTTCACCACTATCATCTCTATTTAGCATTTCAACTTCCTCACCCGGTGGTTCTTCATGGTCTCCTTCCTCTGTGATGTATGGGGTGTTCCGTCACAGGTCTGTGTTGTGCAACATGCAGCAGGCCTTAGTGGTTTGGCACACCTAATCGGGTGAATAGTGAGGACCCCGTCAGTCTTAAGCAGACATCCTGGCCTTTAGAAGCTCAAAAGCCTACTCCACTGGCCTCGGTGTTCTTCCATTGGCGTCACTAATGCGGTCTTCCTTGGTGTTTTACGACTCCTCAGCAGTGCCAACAACCATGGTGGGAGTTAGGATATGCCGAGTCTCCTATATGCCAAAAAAAAGAGCCAAAGATCGTATTACTTTTGTGGATCATGAAACTTGAAATGAACCACACAATATATTGCCAGATTGCACTTACTGACAAGCCAGGCCCTCTCATGTCCAAGTTGTGATATTTGCTATTTGCAGGGGTATGCTGCTGTTCGGTAGTAGAAAGGAATCATGGGTTGATCCTGGAAAACGTGCACACATGCTTGTGATGTACAAATCAGGTGAGCAGACAACTTGCACATTGATTGAACTGAAGTTCATTTGAATGAAGTAGACTTGTTCCCTGGATTGTGGTGTCACTAAGGCAATATGTGCGCCATCAATTTCTCCAAACACATGTGGTAGGCGACCAAAGCCTACAATTCTCCCTTCACATTGGCAAAAACCTCATTCCATGGAAACTGTATGAAGGTGTTTATGTGTCTCATCATTAAAGAAAAAACTTATTGTATCACACCTTTGAAAGTTGGCTGTGACAGTGCACCGGATACTGTCCCAGTGTATTGGAATGATCCTCTCGCCACAAAATTAAGTGCTGCCATGATTTTGACTAGTGATGTTATAGCTGTGGGATTCCTATTGTGAGGCAGAAGATCTGGCTCCAGCTGATGACACAAGTTAATAATTGGTTGACTATTCAATCAGAATTATTTGATAATATCCCATTCCCCCATGGTGCCAAGGTCTGGAAATGGCCTAAAACTTAAGGCTGTCATCTTCTCCCTTGCCCTGGGTTTATATGTCTGCATAAAAAATTGTTTAATATCATTTGACATTTTTTTTTCTAGTTCTAATACAAATGTAATGTACATGTCAACATTTATTTCTTGAATTAACATATCTGTACACAACACTTATCAGTCATGTATTTTTATTGAAAATAACGTTTATGACATATCTAATCGTTTTTTCAAGAAATGTGTGAATAATATATTGTAAATGTGTTTTTTACTATTTTATTTCATCTAAAAATCCGTCTCTGGAGGTATAAACAAAACAGAGTAACAAGTGCATTTAACCACACTAATGCACTACATAATACTATTTTTGTTTTTTTAATGAGTAACATTAGCATTTTGCATATGTTAGCAAACTAGCCATCACATTGAGTGGTGGTGGCGCAATTTACATTCACAAACACACATCTTCACAGTCTGGCTGATGCTTGACCTTGGCGTCAGAGCATTTCCTATCAGATGGCTGTCTGTGGAAGTTGACCGGGCAATAGGCGTAAAACTCCACAACAGACACAGTCATAGGCTAAAATATGTGAAAGCAATGTATAAAAGCCAGAGAATGTGTCGTCCTTCGTTGATGATTGCATATGTTGTGTTTCTGTATGCAATGCTTGAAAGAAAGTTCACTTGCTTCCTAACATTGCAGCCAACAACAGCTCCTCAACATTTGCTGCTGTTTCTGACCTCCATGAGCAATGGTGCAAGGGGAAACAAGTTACAGGGCCCCAGTCTTCTTGCCACAGGAGGTGGAGTTATTGGCTGTGGAGGCCCTGTCTTGGTACAGGCAGCTCTATGGCTCACCAGAAGACTGGGTTCATGTTTACAGTAAAATTTTATTCCGACTTAGTTGTCTTTTTTAAAACACAGACTATAATGTATGTATAATATTAGTTCCTGGCTGAAGTGTAGTGATTGAAGTGAAGTTTCAGTTATTTTTAAATTACATGGAACAATAGAGGTGTGTATTTTTAAACACATTATATTTAGACAATAAGACAACATTGGTATGTGCTGTGTGTTTGACGCCCTATATTTTATTTGGTGTGTGTTTCTATGTATAGATATAAATGTATATTTGAAAAGTTCATGTGAAATCTACTAAATTAACATTATGAAGATTTAGAAGATTCATTACATTTGAATACAAATAAAAACACACATTTATATTTTTTACATACCGAATAAGATATTGTTTTGCTAGTTGCATTATCCCCCCAATTCACTCAACCAGTCGATCAAGACCTACCAGTAGCTCCCAGATGCCTTCAGAGCAGTTCACAGCCTTGTGCACATTTTTAAATAAGCACCAGGTCATACTTTACTTTTCAAGTTAAGGGAAGGCTGTGTTTATTTTACATTATTATCATCAGGCAAGAGATAGCTGGGCCTCATAATGAGCAGTGCTCAGTCAGATGTATGAGCTACTCTGGGCCTGGTTCACAGAGGTGAACAAGTGAAGCACCGAACTATTGTACGCTTAACTAAAAGTCAACTCAGTCTGGGAGCTGTGGACAAAGATATGTTTCCGACTGCTTTTAAATGAAGGAAAATTAAGTGGAAAGTTACCTACATGATTGAGTGAACTCTTTATTTCAATGTTCCCCCATTGAAAACAGTTGCATTCACAAACAGCAGGCCCCTTACACCCAGTGCCCAGTAGACACTGTGACATAAGAATAATGGAAAATTATAGCCATTTTTTAAAAGGAGAGAAATTAAAAGTGTAGAGAAATGTTCCATATTATAAACCTTTTGTCGGCTGTCAAATTTGTATCAGAAAGATAATCATTGCATCTGATGGGGCATACAAGTAATCAGATCCTACAGGTGTTATGTGAGAATTTTCATGCCTGCAATCTAACTTTTGCGAATCATGAGTAAAAGCTGCACTTTGCTACAAAGGTGATACTTAAGGTTAATATTTGGATGAATACCTTAAGCTAGAATTACTTCACTGGGGCCGGGAACTAAAGCTCAGTTAATAATGGGGGCTGGTGACCCTAAAATGAAAGGTTGTAGCACAACTGGTGCTCTAGACAGGATTCTGCTGCCAGTTATTATGAATTAGAAAACGTTTATGTACCATCAACTTCCACAGAGACAACCTTTGCTCTATGGGGTGAACAATTATGATTTGAAGCTAGTAAAGACAATGCTTTAATATTTTTAATCTTGCTAAAAAAACAACTCCATGTCATAGACAAGCACTATGTCATGGCATTAAACAGGGTCTAGCTGGGACAGACAATAGGGCCAGGGCACCAAAATAATAAAAGTCGCTAAAAGGTGGCCCATGTTTGTAAATTGGGAGAGTTTTTAACACACTGTATAAGCAGTTTTACATCGTATGGAAGACTGCATGGATTTGAAGTTGCTGCAGGCAATGGTTTTTCAATACCAGGGAAATCAACAACAAAAAACTGGTCCACAAACACTCATAAAAACACCCCCACACAATGACCTGTCAGACCAGCCCATTAGGCACTGCCTGTTTGCCCAGTGCACCTGGTATTAAATAATGGTTCAGAAAAGCCAAGCCAATTCATACAAACCAAAGTCAACAGGCCCTCGGTTCTTGCATTTTTCATGGAAGATGAAGCTGAGTTGATCCTTCTGATAGTGGAAAGAGTCATAAGCAATGGCCAGTGGGTCAAATTGATGCGAGATTCTGCTGATGGATGTTTGTATGGCACTATTATTTTGGAATGTACTCCTTTCATAGTTATACTTTATCCGATGTTCATCCATATTTCTTCAATATTGCGTGCTCCTTGGAAAAGTGCCTTGCCCTGTTGGCACTTGGAAACTTCAATGGTAAAGAGAGCGAGGGTGCAGAGTTATGCACATGGTAGTAGGTATAAGGGAGGGAGATTAGTTCGTATGAAAGGGAGTGGTTCCTGTATAAACATTAAGAATGCAAGAAGGACAGTGAAGTTTAGTGTCATGTCAGCAAGAGGCCAGAGGCGTGTTTAGAGCTACGTAATAACTGCATGATATGTTAGTGGTAGAGCGATATGCCCGATCTACAAAAGGATTGCTAGAAAGGGTAATGATTGGTAGATGCTTGAGGCTCTCTATACATGGAGCGTTGGTTTACTTCAGATTAAACACTAGGTTCCCTCGAAGCCGGGGTTTGGACGCATGCAGTTGTAATTGTTAACAGATCTTTTTTAAATGTTGTTAAGCATATATAACGGTCATATGAAATAACGTGCATTTGTAGTGACCCCTGACGAAGGGCCCCAGTGGCCCGAAATGCATTGGGTTTTTTATTAAACACTGCTTGCGGATGAATAAATGCGTCTGTACGAATTTTGGAAGAAGAGGTCTGGATGGGCCCATCAAGAATATGAGAAACCTTGAAAAATAGCATCATTCTGTGTGTGTGGAACAAATTGTATTTAAAATCGAAGTATGAACAAATTAATGATTATATCGCATAAAAATAGTGAAATATGGTTCTAACATGGAAGAAAGGAGGAGTAGTAAGCAGTGCCTTTGGCTTGGGGCCAAATGCGGTCCCAAAATGATGTCATTGAATTATTATTTTGGAGGCATCATTTGTCTCCTCAAACCTATTACAATGCAACCTATTGGAAGTTGAGCCTCATTTTCCTGTAGATATGAAGTCATATTCTAAATAGAAGAAACAGGTTAAGACACAAATGTAAAATATTTTAAATATTAAGACAACAGGAAAATGTCCAATTGGCTCAAGGAGTTTACATCGTTCAAGCTTCTTTCTCCCTTATTCCATCCTGCAGCACAAAAGTCAAACTTCAATATAATTAAAATAATCCAATGATAGCTTTTCTAATACACTTCTTCCATACATGACATCAGTAATGTGAAAAGGTTCTTCCTTAGTCGTTTGAAGACAATCAACCAATGTAAAAACCATGTTTTTTGGCCATTATTGTAAAGGACTTTCACCAAATCAGAATTCTCCAGGCGTTGACAGGTGTGGAGGCCAGTATGTGGTACATGAACTTTGGGGCTTGGAATCACCACAAATAAATCAATCATTCATGTGCAATAGAGGAAAAAGAAGGGATCTAGTAAATGAAAATTATTTTTTAAATATTTTATAGCGCATAGCTACCCACAGGGTTTCCCAGGGCTTAGGGACAAGTAGGACCACTTAGAGATGAGACCTAAAATAACCAGGTTTTGAGTTCCTTGTGGAAGGTGGATGAGGAGGAGCAGCATCTCAAAGACTCACGGACAGTGTTCCATAGCGTCTGGCCAAGGAGGGGAAAGGAACGCCAGCCATTCGCCTGCGTTTGTTTCTGGGGACTGTTAATTGATATTGATTTCTCGAGCATAGAGTACAAGGGGGGGTGAAATGGTACCTTACATTTGTGCAGGTATCGAGGACACAAACGCAAGCTGATTTTATACACAAGACAGATGCCTCAAAATGGATACGTTTGTCCACTATGAGCCAGTAAATGTCAGGAAGGAGGCCAGATGCAGAGGAATGTTTGTGACGCCGGAACAGTAGCCTGGCGGCAGAGTTCTGGACTAGTTGGAGGCTTCTTATTGTGGCCTTTTCTGCACCCAAATCCAGGGTTTTACCTTAACCTAACCTTGAATGTATCATGGGTTGGATAGCTCTCCTTTGGGCCAAAAAAGAAAGTTGTCACATAATCTTTAGGACAACCTCATGGTGGCAAAACTTGTGGAGGCTACTCTAACCACACGTGGTTTCATGGTCACGATTGAGTCCAGATAGATGCCACAGTTACTTACCTTATTGGTGGGTTTGGAAATGCTCCTAGTGTAGCTGGCCAGTGTTGAGACCCTCAAAGCTGGGGATTCTAGCCCAGCACCATTACCTCAATCTTTTCACTATTTAATTTTAAAGTGTTTGGAGGGTTTGTATTCATTCAGTTGGAAACAAGTCTGAGGCATCAGTTAAGATTGTCTAAGTTGACTTCACGCCCTGACAACAGAAAGAAAATAATTTTGTAATTCTCCATGTAGGAGAACAGGGTGAGACAGCAGCTTTCTACCAGGTCTGCCAGAGAGCAGTGGCATATGTTAAAAAGCATAGTAAGCATAGTAAGTCTAAGGGCTGATCACTGTAGAACTCCAGAGGTGAGTGGGTGTGAATCAGACACAGTATTCATCAAGACGATCTGGAAGCTGTGCTCCACAAGAAGGAGGCCAGCCATGTAAGCACCGTATCTTGGAGGGCAAGTTGAATCAGTCTTTCAACAAGAGAGACATGGGCATAGTGTTGAAAGCCGTGCTGAGGACTAATAAGATCAGTGTGTCCGCACCGCCCTTATCCAGGAGCCATCTTAGATGTTCTGTGACCCCTAGAAGGGCAGATTCAGTGCTGTGACATGCTCTGAATCCTGACTGGGAGGGAGAAAGAGTATCCTGGGCCTCCACGAATGACGTGCGTTAAGCATTGACATGCTTCTCCAGTCTTTTGGAGAGAATAGGTAGCAAGGAAATGGGTCAGGATTTGGACCAGTAAGTTGGGTACAAGTTGGGTCCCAGTGGGTTGTTTTTAAGCAAGAGAGGAATTCAGGACTTCCAAAACTGGATGGATGTGTGGGCTCAGAGTCCTACGCTTGGCTGGGGCAATAGGATCTAGGGGCGAGCCTGATTTAATTGACTGAAGTAGGTCCAGTAAACAAAGCAAGTTTGGTCCTGGTTTGCACATCAGTGCCAGACTGCCCTTTTATAGTGAGGGTAGTTCAGGAATGCCATTCAGCTGGTCCATAAAACTTCTAAATGGCAGACATCAAGGCACAGCTGCAATGAGTTAATGACACGGCTCTGCTCCCTCTGCACAAATGGAGAACCCATGGCAGACCGGGAGAAAAAAAGTGCAGTGTGAAATTTAAAACTTTTAATTACAATTCGAAGACTGCCCTAATATTTCCCCTGCAGTGTCACTCTCAATCAGTTTTTGGAGGACACGCTAATGTTCCCCCTGCAGGGTCCCCCCAAACAAGTCTGAAAAGCAGTTTTGTAACAAAAAATGTAAATATAAAAAGGTTTAACAGGTTTAAAAAGGTTTGAAAAAGCAAGAGTAGAGCCACAATGTAACGAAGCATAAATTACCCCAATGTTGTCAACAGGTGAGCTGTCTGTACCTTGCCACTCGTCCTACCGGTGCCTGGGCTGAACGCAGCCCAGCCATATTATGGAGAACTTATTCACACACCTCTGAAACAAGGAGTGTAATGGAGGAATGTGTGTGTAGATACTTTTGGGGTTAGAAATCTCTTGAGGAAGCAAAACAATGAAGCCAGGAAGGTAGCTCTCCAGGCCAGCAGGCTTTTGGCTATTTTAACGTAACTTCTTTAGTCTGTTGTATTCTAATTAGCTAGCTTAAACTGCTTTAAAAACATCACAATTTTCTCTAACTTTTAAAAGGTAGTTTTAGAAAAATTACTGCACAAACAAGAGCACCTGTTGCTTATTTAGTTGAGCTGGCAGACGAAGGATCTTGGCATGAAATCATCAAGAATATTCAACATCCCTGAGACTAGGGTGTTCTTGGCGCAAGAGATGTTTTTGAAGTTAGAATATTAATGGCTCACAGTACAGCCCCGGCACAAGGTGACTCCAGGTAAACGGAGCCCCAGAAGGCCATTGGGCCCTGTGATTCAAAGCATCTCTAGATGAAGAACAGATTTGGCACGTTGAGAAGGGTTAGCACATTAAAAGCAATGAAATTGGAACGCCCAAGGCACCTGAGATCCCTGGCACATAGAGCAGGGCTAGTACATCAGATGGTATGGCACATAGAAAGCCCTAGGCACCAGAGACCACCTGGCACATGGATCAGCTTTGGTACCAGAACTAGCAACTATCGCAGGAGCACAGCTGGTGAACAGAGTAGCATCTGGGGCCTGTCACACAGAGGACGCTGGAGCAAAACCGGACCATCCGGACCATAATTCACTGGCCATTTCCAAAGCCCTACAGGTTACTACTGCTGTTCATGAAGCAACTTCAATCAGGAAACCTACTGTTATTTTAAAATCTTTTTTCTTGATTCACCATTTAAACCTTTGCAGTACTGAGCAGTCCTGAGAAGAATCTCAACATTACCACCACACCAGACATGCTTTAGCATGTTAACAGTATATTTGCATGGACATGTAGCACTGTCAATAATAAACTTGAATAACTTGATTTTTAGGTAATGCCTCTAGTCTATTCCCTAATAAGCCCTAAAAAGCCCATATAGTTTTACATCAACACTACACTGATTGATTTTGCAACTAAAAATGTGAAGCTCTGTTACATGCAGTATATATTAGCATTATTACATTCTTTTACACACCCACACTTTTCCATAGAATAACCACAGTATTTTTTAAAGACGCTTTGCCTGCTTTATGCACTGAAATTCACATTACACTACAAGTCGCTTTGTTGAAATACAATAAAGAACAGATGGTACATAAGGCAGTTTTTCTAACAAAATATACATTAATACACACAGTTTATTAATACAAAATGCTAACAACTAACCTTGTATATGAGAGTACAGGACTAACTAACTAAATAGAGTATGTGTAAGCAACAAACAGTGCTAAATACATCCCATACAACAATACTAATGTTACAACAAGTGTATACATATCTAAAACATACATGTTCTTTACCTGCTGACTGCCAGTGGTGGGTCCATTCTGAACTCTCTGTCTGTCACTCTTCTCTGCTGGACTCTCTTCCCAGTGTAGCCACGAATTGCAAGTCTTTGTGAAACATATAAGCTGTTCTAAGTAGGGTTTGCTCAGGAGGCATCTTATCTTAAGATGACAAGAGTCACGAAGAGTCTTAGCTTGAGAAAACATCATTTTTTAGTGTTTACCCAATCGAAAGTAGAATCGTTTTTCATATTTCCAGCTATTTTTCTGAGGCCTTAAATTGAGAACATTTTGTCATGACAAGGAGTCAGCATTTCCTGTCCTCAATCGAAACTGAAAGTGGAAGTGGTTTCCTTCTGTTCATCTTTTTGTGAGGTCCTAAAAATCGGCCATTTTGTTGTGAGCTGTTGGCATTTCCATGCTGATGTAAACACAAGGTAGAAGTAGATTTCTTGTTTTGACATAAGCGTAAGAGTTCTCTGTTTTCAGCTGAACCATGAGTCAGCATTTCCTGTCCTTACAAATCAAAATCAAAAGTAGATGTTTTTGCGTTTACTGCTGTTTTTGTGAGGCCTGAAAAGTAGACCATGTTCTCAGCTGAACCACGAGTTAGCATTTCCTAAGTTGAAAAGTTACTTCTTTTTTATTTGTGTGAGCCACTAGGACACCCAAGGTAGATTAAGGTAAAACAATCGTCTCATTTCTATGTTGAAAAGTTACTGCCCCTTAGGTTTTGTGAGCGATGATTTCATCCAAGACAGATTCAGTCCCAAACAAAGGAAAAGACTTGAGCTCATTTCTTTTACTTGCACAGTTTAAAAGATACCCTGAACTCATTTCTTTTACTTGCACATTTGAGGAGGGACTGATGGCATTCTTGCTGTTCCAGGCACTGCTCCAGAAACATAATGGGAGGTTTTTAAAAGCCACTATAAACAGAGCCTGGTTACAGTCATCTGGCTACTTATGCAAATGAACGCACAAATGCACAACCATGCCTGCATACTTGATTAAACACACACAGGTGCACCCACGCACACAAACACACACACACACACACACACACGCACACATGCAGCCACACACACACACACACACACACACACACACGCACACACACGCGGCCACACACACACACTCATGCACACACCCACACACACACTCACACACACACACACACTCACACACACGTGAAGCACAAATTCACAAACAGACAAATGCACATGCCTACATGCATACACACACAGACATACACGCACACACACACACACGAAGTGCGTACACAAATTCACAAACACACAAATCGAAGGCAAACCTGTATGTATACTTTACCATGTGCCTACACATACACTCACACACACAAACAAATATCACATTCTTTCTTATTCACATATCTCTTTCCTTTTATAAATAAAACTGATCATACCGGCTAAGCAGCTCTTGACACAATAGACAGATGTGTCTATTTCACAAATAAACAAAAGGTATCCTCAGATGATCACACACTTCAAAGATACTTAGGGCATGCTTGGCCAGTGCAGCTTTGGTCTTTGGAACCCTTAGGTTGAAAGTCGCTAGGACCTGCAACTCCCCCGCATTTCATGGGGGGATGGAGTTTAGGGGGAGCTTCTGCTGGGGGCACTGACTATGCCTTTCCCACACATCGCAGGGTGCGTTGATGTTAAAGAGCAGAGTTAGTTTGGGACTCTTGAAGTCCTGTTGGTCACTAGCTATGTCACTTCCTGTGCATTGCATGATGGAGGGTGATGTCACTTCAAGGGCATTACTTGCTTGTCAAACCTCAAAGAATGTATCATTTCCAGAGCGGGGCTTCTGGGTCAGGAGCTATGGGTGACGTCAGTGGGACTTCTGGGTCAGGGGTCATGGGAGAGGTTATTTATCAGTCACATGGGCTGGAAATTACATCACTGCTAGAGAGGGGGGCATCATTTCCGGCTTGTGGACCCTTGATGACTTCGTTTCTGGGGCTTAACTACTGGATCAGGATTTGCAGGGGACATCTGCAATGGGCAGAAGTGATGTTACTACCGGGAGCGACTTAGAGGCCATAGCCATGTGTCACTTTATGAAAACCACACCTACTTTTGAGTTTGATTATATTTCTCTCACGTACTATTAACATGTAAGTAAGAATATATAAGTAAGATGTACTTGTGTGGTGAAAAAAAGTAAATCTACTGACAATATAGTGATAGGCAATATCCTGGATTGGATATTTCTGTAGGTCAATATAAATTACTTACTGTAGTAGAACATGCCTTTTGGCACATATTTATAGAATAAAATTCTGTACAATTCACCATTTTGGGAATAATTTGAGATCATTTCTTGGGAGAAGGACCTCACAGCCCCGCTGGTGATGGGTGGACAAGCTAGCTGCTATTTATGGTTGGCATTTCCATCCTTTTTGTATCTGACTTTGGTTTCCAGTTAAGCCCTGTGTTGAGATTGCCCCACACTGGAGGCTCCTTTAAATTATTTGTGCTGCTGGGCAGATTATTGCCAACATCTCAAGATTCTATAGCCTGCAGTGGTGTAACTGCTGTTTTTCAAATGTATATTAACTTATAAGCCCTAAAACAACCTTTTGTAGTGACTGGTCAGTTCATATGTTTGCAAAACAAAATTAAACCGCCTTCAGTGCAATCTGTCTATCTTCGCCCCTGGCATATATCTATATGTTTTATCCAAATACCCGGAGCAGAATAAAAGTGGGGGATGGGACCCACCTATCCAGGAAGATTCCCACAAACCAGGGCCTCAAACAAGGGTGAGTGTTGGCACAGGCTTTTTTAATCTTTCTCATCAGTCTTGAGGAAGCTACTTAATGCGACCAGCAGCCCCTCCCCACGCTTGGGCCCTTTACCATACACCATCCAAGACTATGTGTACCTCTACAGCTCTACAGACAGTGACCTACAGTGACTGAAATACGCACTACCTACACCAGTGATAAGGCGCTGCAAATCAACAGATGTAAGTCAAACGCTATGTCCATCACAAGACACACAAAGACGAGAACGAGGTCCCTGAACAACAAACACTGGAAAATGTGGAGACATGCAAACACCTGGGAGTCGTGAAGATGAAGAAGGCACCTTTTTTGCACCAAAGACAGAAACAAATACGACCCGGGAACACACGTCATTGCAGCTTTCTGCCCTCTCTCAAACAATCTAAAAGGCCCAACCTCTCAGCCACTCCTAATGGAGGTGGGGGAATAATGTCTTCCGTCAATCACCTATGGGAGTGAGGTGCTTCTAGGCTGAGATGCGGCCACCCTGGATGGTTACTTACTAAGGCTTACAGAAGAGTTTTCAAAATTTCATAACATGCCTTCACAGCTCAGATTGGCCTTGAATTTGGCCTCACATGACAAACGACTGCGAGGCAGAGTGCTTTTACCAAGTGCTGTTATGGGCTGAGGTGTGTCTGCGACACCTCAATCAACGAAATACTCTGGTCTGCGATACCTGTAGCAGGTCAACAGTCCTGTCGTGCAGTGCATGAACCGGATATTGGTGTGGTACGTCCAGGGCCGGACTGGGAAGCACAACCGGCCTGGCAAAGTGCTCGGCCAGCCCCCCTCTCTCCCTGGGGGTCGTGGGTGCCGCTGAGCTCTTTACCGGGGCCGGTTTTCAGACGATTTTGGTACAGGGCCGATTTTGCAGCTATGCTGCAAAAATGGCCCTGTAACAAAAACGGCCTCCGGGGGCCCAATTCCGGCCCCCACCCGTGCGGCGCGCCGGGGGATTGCCCGGTGTACGCTATGGACAGTCCGGCCCTGGGCACGTCATACGTGGGCCAGACGTGCTACATGTGCTAGATTTCATTTGAATTGTGTTTTCAATTCAGTGTCCTTATGGCTGACGTTGAGATCCCACCGCATAGTAGGCTGGCCGTCCGCAATCATTTGCAGGCGTTTGGCATCACCTTGGTAGGCATAGCAGTTCTTTTTGTGGTGAGTGCTGAAGCTGCATACCCATTCGAGCTCTCCTACTCGTGGGTTACCTTTCCTGCAGGTAATGCGGCTAGTGGTACATTTCATGTTTACACTCCCACCGCCGTGCCTATGGACTACACACCATATAGGACACTGGAGATTCCTATAACAGCTTGGCATCATCGGGTTTGGTTTAATGGCGCCCTTCCCCACTTGGTAACGGCGGTTCGGTTAGGTCCTTTGTCTATTCCTGGAACCACGTGGCTGGTTTTGGCCGGGTACACACCGCATCAGAACGTTATCTGACAGTCACTATAGCTGAGTTATGTGAACTCTACGCCTCCTTGGTTGGAGTGCAATACGTATCCCGCAACGTCCAGGTGGGGGCACCTGGTGCTGCACCGTATCCAGTTGGGCCAGCCGGGATGAGAATGAATCCCATCATGGTAAATTCAGTTATGGGCAAGCGCCCCCAAGATAAGGATGATATGCCTTTTCGGCTCGCTGAGAAATTTGACCAACTGGAAGCGGTTTTTCCTAACACGACTATTGTTGAGAAACACAGTATTCTAACGATTAGTTTGCAGAAAGACTTAATACCAGAGATAACAGATTGTGAGACCTGGGGTAGAATATTTGGGGCAGTCTACGCTAAGTGTTTCGGCACACCGTCCATGGCTATCCTGCCCTCCGTGATCAAGCGTGTTCAGGATCAACACGCTCTGGAGTCAGCTGTTGAATTGGGATTGAGACTTGTTGGGGTGTTCGACGTAGTTTCCAATCTCATCCTTGTTAATGTCAAGGGGGATGCGGTAAGCTTTCAGGTGTCTAATGCTTTACGCGATGTCCCCGATGCCGATAAGCCCTGGCAGTTACCGAAAATCAATGCGGGGGCTAATAAGACCATTGGCCGCAATAGTTTGGGTGTTAAGCCTTTTGCTAAAATAACAGCTCAACCGCAAACTCAGACGGCCAAGTATGCTAAAGACGACCGTCCAGCTTTTTCTAAAAAGAATTGGAACAATAAAAAACAGGGGAAACAGCAACAGAAACAGGGGTCACGTCCTACATCGCTAATACCTGTGTCTACTGAGCGCACATATGATTTGCGCGACCGCGCTAATATTAAGTCACCTGATCGATTTCAGGTTCCTGATTAACGTTCTCCTCGCTCTTTACAGGATACATTAGTCTCACAAACTGGTGGAGGAGACCGCGGCAGAGGCCGGGGTGCCCAACAAAGCAGTGAGCAGCCCCGCCAGACAGAAGGTAAAGGCAATCAGGACGACTTTTAACGTCAACGACCCCAGTTTCAGAAAAAGAAAGCTGCCGCCTTAACAGCAAGGTATGCCACAGATAGTGAGAACACAGCTTCGGAACCTGACGTGGGCGGTGACACTGCTAGACAGTGCAGCAGAAATTACAGTAGCACTGTGTCCATATCTGAAGTTGACAGCAACTGACACGTACATTGCTGTTGAGACAGCTGACACTAGAGCGGCTCCCCCTGAAAACTCTATGAAATAGTCCTTTTAATTGAAGGTGACATACAGCGTACAATAAAAGGGATATTTTGAGAAAATCTGACTTCTATATATGACATTTTGTTAGCAGAGGCAGACTGGCCCCCACCCTTCGTTCTGGCCACTCCGAGAGGGGAGGAGGTAATCCTCCCTAGTTTCACACACAAAGTGCCGAAAGAGCAGGTGCTGAATTTTGCAGAAGAGTCGGCTAAGCTGCTTGTGCCTGCTTTGTACTGTACTCAATGTGGATGGGACAAGATTTCATCCAGACATGAGATTCCATTACGGTCTATGCCACAGTCTCAACCCCAATATCCCATGCGACGTGAGGCGAAAGCTCTCGTTGCAGAAATCCTTGATCAAATTGGAATATCATGGTGTAATTGAGACATGTGTGTTGCAGATAAATAATCCTCTTTTTGCTGTGATCAAGTCTGATGGCTCATACCGTTTGGTATTGGATTACCGGCACTTGAACTCTCATTGTCGGATCTGCGCGGTACAGAATACTCACAGTTCTGCCCTTGTGGATAGTCTTGTGCGTAAACGGTTTAAAACCAATCTCGACATATCCAATTTCTTTTTTAGCCATAACCTGTCCTCACTTAGAAGTCAATGGACAGCGTTTCCCTGTGGCGGCAAACAAAACCAGTTCAATAGATTGGCCATGGTCTATAAAAACATTTTAGGCGTCTTTGCCGTTCACATTGTCTCTCTTTTGGAGGGACTCGACACAGACGACAAATTAGGGCCGCATCTGTGTCACGTTGACCGCATCATTTGCATGTTTGCAGACTTTGGTTACAATTTTTTTTTTTAAGTTTGAGTCTATTACGGAACAAAGCAGGAAAAGAAAAAGATAAAATAATACATCTTATACAATGAAAAGATAAAAGGGTAAGAAAAATACTGAATATATTGGAACAAGTAAAGAAAACAAGCAATTTATGTAAATGAAAATAACATCGTAAGCATAACAGTACTCGAGGAAAGAAAGAAAATTATAAAATGTATCAATCATAAAACAATAGTCAATCAATTAGAAAAATAAAAGGCAATGGGGAATTTAAGGTGGTTTCTGTACATCATCTGATCTAGTTTTAGAAGTAGTGTTCGAGGAAGCAACTAAAGATAAGTAAGTGGTCAAGGGAAGCTAAAGACGGTCTCTTTTGATTGCCAGTGAAATGGGAGAAACATAATTAGTGTCTAGCCGATGATGGAAACAAACTGCGTTCCACCAAGAGCGAAAAGTGACATTGTTAGCCTGTTTCCAATTGGAAGTTATGAGATGAAAAGTAATTGCTAGCAAAAGGTCCAGAAGTTTGCAGTGTTGTGAAGATTGAGGCCAGAGGGAGGAGAGAGTACTCAGGACGATGTGAATAACGGAAAAGTAACTTGAACATTAAAATATTTCTGAATTTGAGATCAAACCTGTTTCCAAAATTGAAGAATGGGAGGGCATTCGAATAACATATGTTTTAAAACAGCAGTAGGGCAAGGACAAGACCAACAAGTAGAGGGAGTGTCTTGTGAAAAAGTTGATAGTGTCATCAGAGAAAATAAGGTCCGATGATAAATGAAAAAAGGGTTTGCGTGGTATTGGCCACTAGAGGCCCTATGATTTTTGACCATATTTTGTCAAAAAGAGGAATAGACCAGTCTTCCAAAAAATCTTTTTCCCAAGCTACCTCAACCTTAGTTTTGAGACTATCCAAGGAAAATTGAAAGCATTTATACAGAAAGGAGGCGGAAGGAGAGTGGTCTAATGCAGAGGACACATTTTTCGATATAGTAGGTAAATCATTAGTAATGGGTAAAGATTGAAGGTATTGAACGAGGGTGGGATAGAGCAAACTATACTGTGAACAAGAAGATGAAGGTAAATTGAGATTGGATATCAGAAAAGGTAAGAGGTTGGTTATCAGATATAAGTTGAGAAATCCATTTCAGGCCTTTGGAATACCAAGATTTCCAATATATGGAACGATTACTGATCCGGAGGTGTTTATTATGCCAAATAGGTAGTTGATGAGTGGATTCCGGGTTGGTGGCAGCATCCCGGCGCCATTAGAAAGAGAAGCGCACAAGGGCATACTTCGAGACTCTCACGCTCAATTCTGCTTCTGTGTTTATTTGCACTATTTTTAATGCTTTATTGTTTAACTGTGATGTAAAACGGTTATTTTAAAAGCGAAATCTCTCATAGGCTGTAGTAGTTTTTACTGTTCCGCTTAAGGCACGCAGCGCAGCTGATTAATAGCGCAGCCTTTCCGTACCTTACACAGTAGCTCCTCTGCTCCGGTCCACCGCGGCTCCCATGCCGATTGAGTGGAGGGCGGCTCATCTACCGCGGCGACTGGTGCTGGTCTGGTGGTGAGAGCGGGCGCCATATTGGGAGGAGTCCGAGAGCACAGGGACCTGAGGCAGCGGTCCAGCTGCTCAAGGCTCCTTCCCATAAAACGTTAGGGATTCACTTCCCCTTCGTGGATTCCGGGTTGGTGGCAGCATCCCGGCGCCATTAGAAAGAGAAGCGCACAAGGGCATACTTCGAGACTCTCACGCTCAATTCTGCTTCTGTGTTTGTTTGCACTATTTTTAATGCTTTATTGTTTAACTGTGATGTAAAACGGTTATTTTAAAAGCGAAATCTCTCATAGGCTGTAGTAGTTTTTACTGTTCCGCTTAAGGCACGCAGCGCAGCTGATTAATAGCGCAGCCTTTCCCTACCTTACACAGTAGCTCCTCTGCTCCGGTCCACCGCGGCTCCCATGCCGATTGAGTGGAGGGCGGCTCATCTACCGCGGCGACTGGTGCTGGTCTGGTGGTGAGAGCGGGCGCCATATTGGGAGGAGTCCGAGAGCACAGGGACCTGAGGCAGCGGTCCAGCTGCTCAAGGCTCCTTCACATAAAACGCAATGTGTTGGAGGGAGCGCAGCGGGCGCGACGTAGGCGCGCCGGAGTCGCGCTAGAGTCAAGCTCGTCTGCGCTCGTCCGCGAGCGTCCGGGACTAGGGGCTGGGGATTCCGCTAGCTCCTACATATACACATCCGCTGACTTACAAGCGCTACGTCCAACTAGATTGATGTGTCCTCCCATTCCCCACAACACGGCTAAACGAACTGCCCATTTAGGCATAAGCAACACTGTCATTTCTACAGCCGACTCCGCTCCTGAGTATGCGATGCTCACTACCACACCCAGCACTACTTGTACATTTAGGTGTATATACTTAAACTCCCGTTCTATGATCAAACATCAAACGGATATTTTTCTGTTATTAACGGATTCACATCCTGACATGTTGCTACTGTCCGAAACCTGGCTTACCCCGGATTCTCTGCCGGACATCTTAGCAGCTCTACCAGCAGACTATTATATTCTGTCTGCCATCCGTCCAGGAGGGAAAGCTGGGGGAGGAATAGCCATTATTGTTAATAAAAAACACCAACTTAGACAACTGTCATCTCTGTCTCTGCCCAACACAGAAAATTTAGTTGCTAAATTGGACACCCCTAATGGAACACTTGTACTGGTGCTATTGTACCGTCCACCGCAATATATGGCCACATTTCCTTCTACCCTAGCTGAGTCACTGGCTCCTTTGGTCACCAACCATTCTAAACTTCTTTTGGTTGGCGACTTAAACTTCTGGTTTGACAATACAGTGCTAGACCCACAAGCTGCAGAGACGAAGGAACTTCTTGATGATCTCAATTTGACACAATTCATCGATACTGAGACTCATCAGAAAGGTCACAGTCTCGACCAAATTTGGTCTTTGAATTTACCTATCTTCTCAATAGATATAAAACCTTGCAGCTGGTCTGATCACCACTGTATAAGCTTTTCTTTCCAACTAGATAAGAATATCCAATTTAAGCTACAAACCTGCAGGACTATCAGGAAATGGACTTCCATGGATATGCCCATGTTCTTACATTTTTTAAATACTTCCCTTCCCCTAGAGAGTACTAACGTGGAGGAGGCTGATTCTCGATTTAAAGAATGGCTTTCCTCTGCGATTAATATTTACGCTCCACCCACACGCCTCTGCAGCGCTAGGAGTAAGGATGCACATAAATGGTTCACTCCTGAGCTAAAAAAATTAAAATTGGAAGTGAGGCAACAGGAAAGGGCTTGGCGCTCTCAGTATTGCCCTCTAGCTAGGGCTACTTATTGCCTAGCAAGAAAGGCATACCAAAAAGTACTACTAAACCATAAGACTGCCTATTTCTCATCCAAAATTTTAAACTCCACTAACAAGTCGAAGGAAATCTTCAGGATAGTGAACGGCCTCTGTAATGACGAAAGAACTTCTCCTCCGGTTGTCCCTACACAAGCACTATGTAACTCCCTGAATGATTTCTTCAATGAAAAGATTTTATTGATCAAACAGCACATCTCCACACTCCCAATGTGTGCCCCTGTGGATGATATTTCTTTTAATTCCCTAACCTTACATTCTTTTCCCCTTATCGACTTGAAAGTCTTTTCAGAGCTATTAGCCAGAGTCAAATCTGGCTCCCCTATGGATGTCTGTCCCCCTCAAATTATGAAGGAAATTGGTCGTGCCATTCCCAACAGTATGATGTCCCTGCTTAACAACTCGCTCACTTCAGGGACGGTTCCTAGTAGCTTCAAGCAGGCCTTATTGATACCCCTCACGAAGAAACCTGGTGTTGATCCATTGGACCTTACGAACTACCGGCCTATATCCCTGCTGCCCTTTTTGTCCAAAATGTTGGAGGCCCATGTTACCAACTGCCTCTCAAATTTTGTGGAGGAATCGGGCTATTTGCAACCCAACCAAGCAGGATTTCGGCCTGGCCATTCTACCGAGGCAGTCATATTGGCTGTCCAGAACACCTTGAGGTCCAATGCTGACAAAAACCTTCACCAAGCCCTTGTGCTCCTTGACCTGTCTGCTGCATTCGACACGGTTGACTATTCGATTCTGGTCAACCGTGTCGAACAGGCAGGCCTTAGAGATTCTGCCTTGGCTTGGTTGAAATCGTTCTTATTTGAACGCACCCAGTCTGTCTGTCTTGGATCTTTTTCAGCTCCTAAACTCAATTCCTTCTGCGGGGTCCCTCAAGGCTCCTCCCTGTCCCCTTTATTATTTAATTTGTATATGCGGCCCCTTCTTTTTGCTTTAAGTAAACACAAAGTCACTGTATACAATTATGCAGATGACCTGCAGTTAGTCTTTACACTTAATTCCCCAAATGCTGTGGAGGATTTTCAAGTAACCATGACTCTAATCCAGAATTGGATGTCTCTAAACCATCTTAAATTAAATCCGGGGAAAACCGAGCTGATCCTGCCCGGTAAGAGTGAAATCGGTTGGAGCCCTAATTTTTGGCCCATGGACATGGGCCTTCCCCCAAAGAAATCACAAACAGTAAAGAGCTTGGGGGTAACTATTAGTGAGGATCTCTCCTTAAAATCTAAGATCGGTACGGTGGTTTCTTCTGGTTTTTTCCAATTGAGAAAAATCAGGAAAATCGCACACCTCCTCACCCACTCTGCCCTAATCCAGGTGGTCATGGCCCTAATCCTTTCCCATATTGATTTTTCCAACAGTCTCTATCTAGGCCTACCTATAGGCCAACTTAGAAGACTGCAGTACCTGCAGAACCAAGCCGCGAGACTGATTTGTAACGTTCCCAAATGGGTCTCGATCAAATCTGGTTTAGAGACTCTGCATTGGCTTCCTGTGGCTCAAAGAGCCGAATTCAAAGCTGGCTGCATTATTTTTAAGGCTCTGCAAGGGAAGGGCCCTTCCTTTATTAAACAGCTGATTGGCAGATACGTTCCTTCACGCAGCTTGAGGTCAGCCCACAAAGACCTACTTGAGGTACCTCGCTTTAAGAAGAAACGACAGGGAGGCAGTAGCTTTCATTTTTTAGCAGCAACCCTGTGGAATTCTTTGCCGCCAGCTCTTAGGCAGTGCAAGGATTTTCTTGCCTTTAGAAAGGCATTCAAAACGCATGTATTCACACAGGCATATCTGAAATAGAGACTTTCGTTTGATCCACCCTTGTTATGTTTTTTTTATCTCTTTCCAGCGCCAAGAAGCCTTTGGGCGTATGCGCGCTTAATACATTTTAATTAACATAACATAACATAACATAACAATTGATAGAGGGATAGGAGGAGGACAGAAAAGGAATCAGGAGATTACGGGAGTGGGAAATGATAGGGGAGCAAAAAGAAGCCATATTAGATGTAAAGGATAACATTTCTCGGAATTCAACAGGAGTAATGAGGGTAGATTTGATTTTTTAGCCAAAGAGAAGGATAAAAGAATAGTAGAGACCCAACGGGCCGCTTGTTTGAGTGAAAAAGCGCTATGATAAGTTTTAAAATCAGGGAATGAACATTTACCTTTCCATAGGAATTTAAGAAGGATAGAATCAATTCTTCTAAAGAAGTAATCAGGAATATGAATTAGAATCATGGAGAAAGTGTATAATATAAGTGGTGATAACATCATTTTATTGAGTCTAGACAGCCCCACCAAGATAAAAAGAGAGGGTTCCATCGAGTAATGGCAATGGCAATTTTTTGATTCTATAGTCAAATTTATTTTGAGAGTTTCAGATAATAGAGAAATGAACCAAATTCCCAAGTACTTGATCTTAGAAGGATGCCAAGAGAAGCCGGAAAGTTCAAAAAGGTGTATTTGGCATAACGTATTTAAAGGTAAAATTTCACACTTGTTAACGTTCAGACGGTAACCGGAAACTTTAGAAAAGCAAGAAACTTGTTGAAGAAAAAAAAGCAAGGGAGAATTGAGGATCAGAGCAATATAAAAGACTATCCTCAGCATAAACTGAAAGCTTAACATGTTGGGAACCAAAATGAAAACCAGTGATATTGTCATCTTGCCGAAATTTGGTTAAAAGGGTTCCAAAGCTAAAACAATTAATAAGGGGGATAATGGACATCCCTCTCTGACACCTCTGCGTAAGGAAAAATACTCTGAAGCCATACCATTAACAAATATGGACGCCTGAAGGCCAGAGTAAAGTAAAGAAATAAAAGTAAGACATTTAGGTGGGAAGCCAGCCCATTTTAATGCATTAAATATAAAGCGCCAACTAATTCTATAAAATACTTTCTCAGCATTTAATGAGATAGCAGTCAGAGGATGAGTTAATGAAGAGGCCTTACTCAGAACGTAAAAAAAGACACGCAAATTATCAGAAGAAAGCCGTCCTTTAACAAATCCTGATTGTTCTGGGCCAATAAGATCAGGTAAAAGTAGATCCATCCGAAGAGCTAACATTTTTGCAAAAATGTTATTGTCAGTATTGACCAAAGAAATAGGTCGGTTATTCTTGCAAAGAGAGTGGTATTTATCCTCTTTAGGGATCAAACAAATCAAAGCTTCCTGAAACGTATCACGTGAGGAGCTTGAATCAAGAAAAGATTGAAATAAGAGTAAAAGATTTGGTAGGAGGAGTGATGCAAAATGATTGTAAAACTCAATGGTAAACCCATCTGGACCAGGAGCTGTCCCGCGTTGCAAAATTTCAGATTCCAGAGGCCCGAAATCGAAGTGATTGGGAGAAGGGGAGGTATAGTTTGAAAATATGAGAGAAGATCAGCCGATTCCGGAATGGTTTCAGGAGTGTAAAGGTTTTTGTAGAAAGCAACAAATTAATTTAGGATATCCTTATCTTTAAATAAAGAAACGCCGGTAGAACCTTGTATAGATTCTATTTTCGTTTAATCTTTCCTCACCTTCAAATAGTAATTTCCCCATTTTATTTTGACCTCCATAATAACGAGACTACTCTTTAATAAAAAATTTAGAGGCAGCATCTGTGGTTAATTTATTGAAAGTGAGTTTGGCGTCAATAAGATCTTTCAGAGAGGATTCAGTATTGGAGTGATCATACTTATATTCAAGTTGTTTAATTTTAACGACTAATTGGGCAGATTGAGCTTCCATGTGTTTTTTCTTCTGTGAGACAAAATTGATAATAAAACCTCTAGCAGCCACTTTGAAAGAGTCCCACACCATAACGAAAGGGCAGTCAGGGGTATGTTTAATCGTAAAAAAATTCAGTAGTGAAAGCGTTGAATTTGTGACAAAAAATGGGATCAAGGAGTAAATAATTATTAAATCGTAAATCGCCATCTTCCTGGGTGAGGAGAAAAGGGAATAAGGTCAATATCGACCATCACAGGGGCATGATCTGAGATCAAAATAGAGCCATTTTCAGAGTGAATGGCATGTGGGCTAAAGATTTACTTAGAAAAAGATAATCAATACGGGATTTGGAGTGATGGGAAGGAGAGTAAAAACTATAGTCTCTTAGGTCAGGGTGGCATAATCTCCAAATATCTACTAAGGCTTTGTGATGTATAGAGGGGGTGAATTGAGAATGCATTTTAGATTTAGAGAATTTAACTTTAGAATGTCTGTCTAATATAGGATCAAGAATTTGGTTACAGCCACCACCAAAAAGAACGTAATCATCATCAAGTGGATACAGTTTTTCAGATATAGCAGGCCAAAACGTTTTATCAACACCGGTGGGGGCATAAACATTAAAAATAACAATAGGGAGCGTATCAACAAGTAATTTAACAATCACCCAACAACCATCAACATCATATTCTTGATAAACTGTAGAAACATTTAACTTTTTATGGCATGAAATCAGAACACCATTTTTTGACTCGCAGCAGGAGAGTTGAATACTAGTCCCACCCAACATCGCTTAAGCTTTGAAGCTTCAACCTCAGAAATATGGGACTCCTGGAGTAGGGCGATATCCGTTTTTAACTTGGCTAGGTGAGATAACACCCATTGCCTTTTAATTGGGTTATTTAAACCTTTAACATTCCAGGTGGTAACCTGAAATGTGATTCATTGAAAGAAAGTATGAACAGATATTATGTTTACTAGAGCAAAAGTAACATTTGCTTGCTTAGAGAAAAAAAAGAAGAAGGTAGAGTAAAGGATAAACTAGCAGAAGAAGGAATAACAAGGCAAGGAGGGAAAAATGAGAAGATATAAATGCAGTATAAAAAAGAAGGTGAGGAAAAAGCAAAGGAAAACAAAAGGGAGAATCAAAGAGAAATAGCAAAAGGAAAGAGAAGGAGATAGAGAAAGTCAAGAACAGACGACTGAAAGACCTACCTACAAATACAAAACGAAAAGCGAGGTTGACGATGCCAGAAGACGACGACGACAGCAGCGAGAGAAAACATCACTGAACATCTGCTGAATTACATCAAGACTTCACATGACAAAAGGGACAAAACGGAATGGGTTGAGAGGATGCAATACCTGTAGAAAAAGAGAAGCAAATTAATATAAGTGGATAGAAAAATCTGGACAAAAGGAAAAAACATGATGGTAAAAAACATAAAGCATGTTATATAAAACAAAACAAGGGGGTCAACATAGTAACAATCAATGGATAAAACATGGCGAGAAAAAACAACTATGAAATGAAAGATATAAACAACAATTCAAGGAATTCTTGAAGTGTCCATGACATCTGCTCCTTAATGACGAAGGAACTCTTGTAGGGCCACTGGATCTTCGAATGTCGTAGTCTTGTCCTCGTAGGTAACCTTGAAGAGGTAAAGATGAGGAAGTCCAAATCTGGCAATAAGAGCACACAACTGTGGGCGAAGATCATGAAACTTTTTCCGGCGGTCAGCTGTAACTTTGGCCACATCTTGTGAGAGGAATAAACGGTGACCTTACCAAATGATTTGCTTTTTAGATTTGGCGGCTGATAAAACTTATAGAAGGTCAGTATATTGTAGAAACAGCATAATGATATCTCATGGTATGTTAGATACTTTTGGACCAAGTCTGTGTGCTCTTTGAATGTTGATGGAGGAAGAAGCTGGTAAGTCCAACATTTTTGGAAGAAAGGTTTGAAAAAAGACAGTAGGATTTGATCCTTCAGTGTGTTCCTGAAGTTTGTAAAGTCGAAGATTATTCCTGCGATTACGATTTTCCAAATCCTCAGCTTGTTTCTTAAGATGTGATATATCTGACTCTATAGAAGAAATCCGAGAACATGATGCCTGAAGAGACTCTGTTGTTTGTTCCACAATAAGCACACAGGAGTCCAGTGAGAACCATTTATCATGGAAAAATTGTAAAGTCTTAGTGGGATCCTCCATGAATGCTTTAAGGGCACGAATCTCCTCTAGAATTAAATCCATAGAAGCAGCAGTCGAAGAAGCCCCTGGGGAAGGAGGATCCTTCTTTGGGCGTTTGTTAGACACTGTTGTTGGAAGTTTACTTTAGGTATGCATTTTAGGAATAGTGCCAGAAAGAGAGTCGGTTTTCTGTGAGGGGATGACCTCCATGTCGTGGAGATTCGAGTCAGAGTCAGAGCAAGTAGCAGGCTTAGCAGAAGCAGAGAGTTTAAGGTTGCACAATTTCCCCATAGAGGTATGGTGAAGTGTTGTGGAAGAGGGAACTAGGCTCTTAATGACACAGTTGAGGTGAAAAGTATCAAAATATATGAGCCAGCGAAGGAGGAGTCAGAAGACCCTCATATTGATTTAAAAAAGAAAAATATTTGACAAGGTGTAAGCCTTATATTAGTATCAAACTGTATTTATCCCTCGTGATAGGAGAAACATCGAGAGAGACCTAAAATGGCGGTCATACAGATTGGCGGTAAAGTGGAAGCGCTACGTAGAGAACATACAAGATGGCAGCAGATAATGAGAATAAAGTAATTCTCTGAAAATGACCTCCAGTGAGAAAAGCAATTCAGAAGGAGTCATGAGGAGGAGAAATACGCCAGAGGAAACATTGCACTTGAGGCATGAAGGGCGCGAATAAGAGAAAACAAAATGGCGGCTGTATACAAATGAGCCGAGTCGCGCCGAGTTCAAGCCTCAGCAGGTCATGAAAAAACCCAAAAAGCAGTCTATTGAGCTCACCTCATCATGAGGTATCGAAATTTGGTTTTGTGGGCTGAAACCGCCAGGTATTGCCAATGGTAGATGTCCGGAATCAGGAGTCGGCGAAGGAGCTCCGCAACCACGCCACCATCTTGTGCAGTGCGCAAGCAACGCCCCTTTGGTTACAAATGTAACTTTGCAAAATCACACATTGCAGAGTACACAATGTTTTTCCTGGGCTAAGAGCTCAACAATGAAGGTCGAGGTTTAGCACCTCACTTCCTGGAGAAATGCGAACAGTTACGCGCTCCGACAACTCTGAAAAAACTACAATCTTTACTGTTTTTTTAAAACTTTGGGTGTACTTATATTCCCGACTATGCCCAGCGTATCAAGCCGCTTTATGCCTTGGTACAACCAACTTTCTCCAAATTTTGCTGGCTGCCTGAACATTCAGCTATCATGCAATCTTTGCAGGCTGATCTTCTTGAATCTAAGTTCTTACTGACTCGTGATAACCACACCAACCTGTTAATAAGAATTGTACCTGGGGCGATGGGTTTCACATAACTGACTTTTAATGAGGTTGACACAGTCCCTATTGCTTACAAGTCAAACTTGTACACTTCGGCTGAAGTGCTTTTTTTCAGTCAAACTTTTTTTGACTGCAGTTCAGATGGCGATTCTAAAGGAGCGCGCGCTGTGGCAGGGCAAACGCATGTTGGTTGTTATAGCGTATCCTGCCCTTGAGACAGTGACGAAAGTCAGTGTACCAAATTCAAAAGCTTTGTATCCTCGTTGGATACAATGGGCCACTTCACTGACGTCTCTGGATGTACCGTTTATTTTCAATTCCTCTTTGCAAACTTAGGAGTACTTGCAGTATGAATTTGTTCATCTGGCGCCTCTGACCATGCGCCTGCTAGAGGATTTCCATTGTATCATTTATACTGATGGATCGCCGCAGCCGGCGACGGATTCAAAGCATGCTTATTTAGGAGCCTGCGCAATAGTGGTGGGTACAATGGTGAATGGAGAGTTCAAGTCCGATATTGTGCATACACAGATATTAGGGGACTGTACCGCCCAATTGGCAGAGCTACATGCTCTTGTGCTTACACTGGAGTATACTGACCCTTGTGTGACTACTCTTATTGTAAGTGACTCTTACTACTGTGTTCAGTCTTACAATGACAATTTATTCTTTTGGAGTCAAAATTAATTTAGTGATTCCAAAGGTAACAAAATCAAACAAAAAATGCTATGGGTTCGAGTGGCTGAGCTTAAAGAATGGCTGCCGCTCGTGTTTGTAATTCATACTCTTGGTCACCAACGCGTGGGGGTACACGCTGTTGGTAACTGTCTTGCTGATAAAGCAGCGAAGACGGCAGTAGCAACATATGTAGTAGCAGCAGTTACACGTTCCAAAAGTAAGATTGATGATGACAGCTTGGCAGCCATTGCTGCAACAGAGAAGGGAGGTAATTACCTGAGAGGTTTCCCCACTAAATACTCTTATCATTTAAGTCCTGATAAAGTTCCCTATGTGATAATTAACGATGTTGGTGACAGATTGATTCCCAACACAGACCGCAGGCACTTATTGATAACAGCCGCTCACGAGGGCATGGCCTTGGCGCATGCCGGTGTGTCAGCGACTGTATCTCTTCTACAGCAGCGTTACTGGCGGCGTGGTTTGTACAAACAAACATGTGATTATGTCCTTCATTGTGACATTTGCCAGCAGATCAAACCTTAAACTGCTGCGCGCCTGCCCCAGACACAGTTGTACTTATCTAATAAACCACTTGGTGTGTTTATTTAGATCACTGCCGTCCTTTCTCCTCAGATACTGCGTTTAAGTACAGCTTAGTTGCAGTGGATTTGTGCACATGCTTTATTTGGCTCTGGCCGCAACGAAGTGCTGATGCCTGAACTGTCATCAGGGATTTGCGTGTCTTTGTGGGAATTTTTGCATGTGGCACCCTTCATTCAGACAAGGGTCCAGCGTTCGCCTCTAAGGCGTACAAGGAGGCCATGAGTTCAATGGGGATCCAAGTCAAATTTTTGTCTACATACAGACCTGAGGGTAATAGTGTTGTGGAGCGGATGAACCGTGACTTAAAGCAATCCTTGACAGCTAGGGTTTTAGGTACTGGCAAGAACTGGCTGGCCCATCTCTAAAGTGTTCAACGTGCACTTAATAATCTCCCTAGAAGATCTCTAGGTGGGCGGACACCATACAAAATGCTCTTTGGCATCAAAATGTTTGTTCCGGACCTTGAGGGTCTAGACCTGGTGGTGTCTGCCCCACCCTTTGACGTAGATGATCATTCTGCTGTATTACAGAACCTACAAAAGACTTGTGACAGTCTTGCAAAGGAACACATGCCCTCCACAACTGATGCTGCGCTTCAGATTCTGGTAGTTGGCTGGCTACCTCGAGTCGGTGACCTGGTTTGTGAGAAGGTGGAGAACAAGAAGGAGTTTGGCCCCTCGTATCATGCACCAGTTCCTGTGCTTGGAGTGCAGGGCACAATAACAGTCATTTTACCTCCACTACCTGGTCGCAAGGATAACAGGTACATCGCTATTGACAATGTCAAACTACAATGGGTGGCCGATTCTTCTTGGTATGACAACGGCGGTCTCTTGTCCAGCGATGCTGAGAAATTCTGTTTTGGCTCCAGCAACTCCCAACAGGCCTGACATTGCCATCGAGATGCATACAGTTACTAATCCATTTTTGAATCCACTGGCTGGTGATCCCCTTGATGATACAGAGTATACCTACCCCACAGATTTGTCGTTGCCTGATGTGCAAACAAGTGCTGTTAACCAGACACGCTTTTCTTTTTACACTGACTTTACTACATCAAAGTCCCCATCAAAAGTTTCTATTTTTGCTGTTTGGTTTAAGAAACATTTTTTTATACCCCATTGGACTTACATTTGGCTGGTACTTTTAAAAATCTTTTCGTTCATGGGAAATGGATTTGTAGTTATGTTTTTTCGTCTAGTAAATGGACATAATGTTAAAGAAAGAACTTCAATTAGACAAATTGATGGAACTGTGGCACCCCACTCCTCCTCTCACATCATGAAGAGGGACCAGACTTTTGTAAATATCACAGCTTGGCCTGTCTTAGATGGAATTGTGTGAGATGCTATCAAGTTTCAAATCCATGGCCCTACAGAGGTTATAAATGTTCCCAATGTACTTTGTGTTTCAATGGGGGATGTAGGGAAACAAACCATACGCTCTGGTGATTGGGATGTCCAAGCTGTAGAGGCTCTGTTTTCTGATTTGAAATATTATGCTGCTTTTCATGCTGAAGATTTGTACCTACACTCGGCCAATTATGCAGACTTATTCTGCTACCAACATTATGGCAACCATTTGCTGCATAAAGCAAACACGTTTAGAAATGTGGTTAATTACACACAAAGGGAACAATGTCCAGCTCCCGTTGAAGGCAGCTCAAAAACTCTTTTGAAAACGTTCACTTATTTTACTGATTTTAATCAATCTAATCCTGATGCATTTTAATTTAAGATGATTACTAAGTCCTCTTCCAAAGTTAGACTCACCCACACTAAAGTCCTTTATCGATCAATTAGCTATAGGGGGCTATGAGCTGTGGAAAGAGACTATAGAACTTAAATCTGTTTGGGGTTCTAAAAGCTGGCAAGTGCGAGGCACTGAGGTTTTGCATCATGCATGTCTCGTCCCGAACCATATGTTGTTTTTGAATTTGACTATTTCTCAAACTACCTGCTTTGGATTGGCCACATCTAAAAAATTAAATGCTCCTTCCATTCCTAATTTGGGAGAATACCCTACATGGTACAATCACACCGACAGGCCCATAGATGAATTACAGTCTCTGTTACTAAATTCCTCTTTTAATATTTCCAGCTTGGATCCCCAAGGTTGGTTATTATGGCAAAAAAGTTCAGATTCATGCCAATATTGTTTCCTGGGTCTGGCCCTGGGTATACACAGGTTAGGGTGGATCCTCGTTTTGAAAGTGAACATTCTGTTACTACCTATTCAGTAGGCAAGTTATGTCAGAACTGGCTCAAACATTACACCTTAGCGTTAGTTAAGTTCATTTATCCAAATTGACTGACAATGTTAATTTGAACGACTTTGTTAAAGGCCTTGTGGGAGACAGGTAAAAACGATGGATATATGCTACTTACAACGAAGTATGGAAACTGTCTCAAATTGAAGCTGCTTCTAGATTACGGGCTATTGAACAAGCCAATTTAGAAAAAGTGATTACAGTTGTTGATAATAGCATTAATACACTTTCTTCCAGAATTTACACGTTAGATAATATTGTTTCATCTGTTGTTGATATTGTGCAGGATGAAGTGTCTGTATTGTACCATGGTGAAAATCAATTGCGTTCAATTATGCCTGGACTTTGCAAACTTTAAAGGCTGGTAAAGTTCCATGGGATTACATGAACACATCCTCTCTATTTTTACCGTTTAATTTGACTAAAAAACAAATATTTATGTTGATGAAGGATGCTGCATATTCACTTTTGCATATTGAAAAGTTGGAACCTTTACCTTTTTCTGTAGGCGAATCAAATTCATCTGTTTGGTTAATTCATGGGTTAATAACATTACCTTTTCCCCTGTTCAAATTCAATTCATGCATAAAGCACTATGCCATAGGCAGATATGAACCTTTGGGAAGTGCATATCTCCATGAAGTTTGGTCTCTACCATTTACCTATAGGTGCCTGAGGGAGGGTAAAGAGGTGTATTTGAAAGGAGAAAAGTGCCCTTCTACACCTGACCATTCATTGGTTTGTAAGAACATACAAGTGCATAGCTCTTGCAATTCGGACGCCCTGAATTTTGCATGCATTTTAAAGGGTAATCAAGTCCCAGCAATAACACCAACTCTCACGTTGCTTGCTAACGGTAGCTATTTGCTTTTAAATAATGAAGATTGCTGCAGTATGCTGGCAGGGATTCCAAATATTGTAACAGCCTCCCAACGTGTAGTCTGCTGTAAGAATGTGCTTTTCCTGCCTCCGCATGGGAAGCTCGATGTGTCCATCTGGTCTTCCATTCCGACCTTGAAAGCAGAGTTCAACAAGATGAGTTGAATAAGGGCTCTATTGTCACAAAAAGAGGTTGCCTTTACTTCTTCCAGTGAAACATTTGTCCTTCACGTTGCAAACACCCGCACTGAAGTGCATGCCCTTCTGAATACGGATCTCCCCCTGCATTTCGGTGCTTTGATTCACACTATATTCAATGCCTCGTCGACCACTTGGCGCACTTTTTTAAAGTAGTAAGTTCTGGCCTTGTGACCTCATTCCAAACTATATTTGGTGTGATACCGCATTTTTTCATTCTATTTTTCCAGCCACTTCGACGGTTTACCGTTAATTCTCGCCTTGGCTGGCGGTGTACTGCTGTTAATTTGCTTGCTCATAAATGGCTGCACAATCTGTGTCACAAGACAATCTGCTCCGGCTGCTTCAGCTTCAGCATCGCAACCGGATGTTTGAATACTATGGAACGCTGCCTCTGGCTACCTTGAGTGTAGCATATGGATTATCGTTCCGGTTCTCCTACTTTACATGCGTGCAGCCTGTCTTCCTTTGCCTGAATTGCTCTTTTGATTGGGCTCTGGATTTGTGTCTCTGCAATACGCTGTCTCCTAACCTGGATTATGACTGATGAGTCCCTTAGTTGCTCATGAGTTGGAATGTTCTGTGGGCGGGATTATGACCTGTGCGGTGATGCATGGAGTCCCGGGTAATTGGAACGTATCTGCAGCTGCACATGACTTTCTGGCACGCAGTTATATCAAAGAACACCCGAGTTGTCCTCTGATGGTGCTAGAGGCTCTGGCTATCGAAAAACATGTATGTTCCTTTCCATTACTGAATTGGATGGCTGAAATGTTCTCTGATGATAACAATGACTTCCTCTTGGAGGCTGTTGCAACGTACTGTGCCTATACGCTGTTGGATTGAACAGGCATAGATCAAGCTTCAACACGTACTATACACAAAATAATTTTTTTAAACTATTTTTTTCCTATCTGTGATGGGCAGTATACAGTCCGTTCTTGTATTTTTAGATTTTTTGATTATTACTTCGGAATTCCTTCTCCTAATTATCAAGTTTGGCAAATTTTGAACTTGTTTCTGTCTCACTCTAACTTGAACTCTGCGTTCCTAAATTGCTTCTCTTCTTGTGTGTGTTCCGATCAAGGGAGGGTGTAGTAAAGGCAGCCCTGCCTGCACACATTGCTATGTTAGCATAGGCTTATTAGAAGTTTAAACGCCATTTTACCTTTTTGGGGCTTTTGCACACGACACTGCATGTTACTGTTGTTGTAGGTTAGACTGCTTACATTTTTTCACATGAGAACTGCTTGTTTTCAACATCCCTAGACTTACATCGCAACTTTAGTCTGTACAGTGAGTGCAGAAGCCTCCAAGGTAACCATAACAACGTTAGCTGTTATTCTGGTTGATCGGCCCATGCTCTAGACACAACATGCACACAGCTGCACCTAACTGAAATTCTAGCACCTTTAATATTGCACTGCATGCATGATTAGGGCACTTGGAGAAGATCCTCTTCCAGAGAGAGAGAGCTTTTGCTGATCCTGATGTGATTCACCTCTACTGATTTTTGAGGTATGGGGTTCCCCATTCAAGCCTAAAAGACCTTCTATTATTATAAAACCAAGTTCCTACCAAGGGGATGGTGGTATACAAGGTACTATAGGACCTGTTTCCACTATCATTATAATATGATTTCTCCCTTTGTGTGTTATGGAATTGTAACAATGCTGATCGTATTATTTTTAATCATATACCTGCTTATGTTAGCAAAAATACTGCATCTGAGAGCACATTGTTAAAATAAACATTTTAAACTTTTCCGTGTCTCTATTTACTCACGTTGTGGACTGGTATGAGAATAAAAACAAAAGAGGGTTCTTGGTTCCCACCATTCCTGAGAGCACCCTAAGTCTCCCTTTACTCCCTGTTCTGGACTGGTGTGAGAGTATAACGAAGGTGTCTATGTTTCCGACTTTACCTGAGGTAACTAAAGTCGCATGTTCTGGGTTGTCTAATCATTGGTAACTTTGCTATAGGGCGAAGAGCTAATGAGACACTGATGCTAGTCAGTTAGACGTTCTAGGTACTGAGGTGAGTTTTTTGGTACACCACAATTCACTGAGTCCTTGGTCTCTGTTCACAGTTCTGTGTATGAGCAGAATCACCGCAACAGGAGGCTCGGTCAATATAATGGGCATCCAGCAGTACCACCATCTCTAGCCCAGACAGCCTCTCACACCATCCAGGACTAAAATCTTTGCATATGGAAGCCAATCCCTGCTGCCACTGAGAGAGAAAATGTACCAGTCAAAGCAGGAGACCAAGAAGTTATGACGACCATCCATGTCATAGATCGAGAAGCAGACACCCTGATCGGCAACTACACCACAGAGGATCTAGGGCTAGTGTCTTTTGCCAGGAGCATCGGGACACACCAGGTCGATGACATCCTGGACCAGTTTCCCAAACTACTCCAGGGTTTAGTCCGCCTCCAGTGCTTGCCCATCATGCTGCAAATCTACAAGACTGGGGGTCCCGGTGGTACTGAGACACCCACGGGTCCCATTCCACCTCTGGCATTTGTTGGAGAAGGAGCTTGAGAAGCTAGAAAGGCAAGATGTAAACAAAAAAGTCTCAGGCCAGATGTTGTGGGTATCACCGATGGTAACCGCCATGAAGCCCAAAGAGTCAGGGACCATACGGCTGTGCATCGATATGAGATTACCCAACCGCGCCATCAAGTGCGAGCGACACATTATCCCACCAATGGACAACATAATCGCGGACGTCAACATATCCTGATGGTTCTTAAAACTGGACTTCAATGCCGGGTACATCAAACTACCCCTGGCAGAGGAGAGCCGGTATACCACGATGTTCAGCACGCACCTGGGGCTACAGAAATACAAGCGCCTAAACCCGCGGAATATCATCAGCAGCCGAAGTCTTTCAGAACACCATCCGAGAGATTCTATCGGGCCTAACTGATGTCCTGAACATCAATGACGACATACTGATCCACTCTACAACCATAGCAGAATACCGCAAACAGCTAAAAAAAAAACTAAAGCACCTCAGTGAGCATGGAGTGACGCTGCACTTAGACAAGTGCTCGTTCTTCCAGCCCTCCCTGGAGTTCTTCAGATATGTATTCAACCAAGAGGGTATCCAAGTGAACCCCCGCATATCACAAGCTAACCGGAGTGTGCCTGTCCCTAGCGTCCCATCCAAAGTGAGGAGCTTCCTCAGCTTCTACTGCGGGCTGTTCATTCTAAATCTTGCAACCCTGGCTGAACCATAACAAGCCCTCACCAAAGTGGAGGCCAAGTGGACCTTGGGCCAGTGGGAAGCAAGGGCAATCCAGAGCATCAAAGATGCCCTCCTCAGGGAGGCCTCCCTTGCACTCTTTGACAATGTAAAGCATACCGAACTACTGGTAGATGCGAGACCGGTAGGGCTGGGAGCAGTGCTGACCCAAGAACAGGAGCCCAGGCAATGGGTCACCCTTGCATTCCCCAGCAAGTCACTGATTCCAACCGAAACCAGGTGCGCACAGATCGAACAAGAAGCTCTTGCCATCAAGTGGGACTGCAACCACTTCCACTTGTACCTGAGCAGCCAAACTTTTACGGTCGTGACAGACCACCAGCCACTGGTCTTCCACCAAGGGACCAAAAACCCAGCAGACTTCTTATCCCGACACCCGAAGCCAGGGGAGGAGACTGAGCCTCCGGAGGGATCGGAGCAGCACATTCGGATGATCTCAAGGGCAGCATGCCCCCAGGTGAAGATCCTCAATGACATTAAGAAGGCTCGATGCAAGGACCCTTCAGGCCACCCAAAGTGGGCCTTGGATAGATTTCCTCTGGCAGTCAAATGACTGGGCATCGGAAGACAAGGACGAACTAACCAAAATGTGGAGAGTGCGGAACAAGCGCAGTGCTATCCAGAATGAGGGAAAAGGTGTGGCTTTATGGGGCCAAATTCGCTGAGTTCCTCAATCACAGGGGGATCCACCACCACTGGATCACCCCACAATAGCCACAAAGCAAAAGCAAGGTGGGGAGGTTCTTGCACATGCTGAATAAAACATTGCGTATCACCCTGGTTGAACAGGCCGATCCAGAAAAATGCCTGAATATGTTCCTCCGTAAATACCTGATCACAGCCCACTGCACAATGCTACAAACTCCGTGGGTGCTAATGTGCAACAGACCACAGAGGGACCTGATCCCCGTCTGTGTGGTTGGACACCGCCACCTCATGACATCCAAGGCACCCTAGCACGAAGGAAGCAGCAGAATGATCTGGCCAGCATGGGCCGCAATGCAGCTCCGAGATCAATCCAGCTAGGGATGACCATACTCTTCAAGGATCAGCGACCAGGTGGCAAAATCAGGACCACACATGAGCCAGGAGCCTGGACTGTTGTGGTCAACAGAGGCACCATGGTGATGGCCCAGAAAGGGAACGAGGAGATATCGCGCAACATCTCGTGGTTCAAGCAAATTCCACCAACCCCCCCTGAGCAAGACCACGGAGACTCCCAGGAACCTGACAGGAACAGCCACCACATGGCCAGCGAGCGCTCAGAGGACCCATACCTGGATGAGGCCCACAAACCATCACCGAATCCCCCACCAGTCATGCCTCCGAGGATTGAGTCTTCTATCCACAACCACCCACACCATTACAGCCTAAGGCCGAAACCTCGACCGAGCCAACGGCTTCAGAACTTTGTGTGCTAGTCAATTTGGACTGTTGTCAAAGACCAATTTGGGAAGCGATGTAATAGGTCAGCAGTCCTGTCGTCCGGTGCAGGAACCAGATGTTGGTGTGGCACGTCTTCCGTGGGCTAGGCATGGCCCACAGGCCGAAAAAAAAGGGAGGAAGCTCACGTGGTACGGCTCCTGGTCTAGTACTGAGTGTGGCATCTGTTATTTATGCCTATACGCTGTTCATAAAGCCTCAAGGTCGTCATTCAAATCTTTCACTGATAGTTCCATGGTAGCATTCCAAGTCTAAGCAGCTCAAGCCAGCTTTTCATTAAACAGCTCACATGAAGCAGAAATTTCTCATCCTCCGCCTTGTTGTGTTTTCCTCTTCAGTGGAACAAACGTATGGAAAGCAAAGTGTGCTCTGCCTATCGCCTATGAGGGTCAATGTGGGTCACCTATGTGGGTCAATGAAAGAGAATCTACTTCACCTGCTCTGTATTTGCCCAGTTTTAATTGAGCCTGAAGAACCTTATTGAGAACAGTATTTTGTTTAAAAGGGATTTAAGTACCTGCAGGGTGGCCGTAATCATGTCGTTAAGCTCTGATGACCCCATCTTTTTTTTAAACGTATTTTATTGCATTTTGACAATAAGTAAAAAGGACACAGTCAGAGAACGTATTGTCATACATTGTGGTATAACCAAACAGAAATTATAACAGCACCTCATATTCACGAATAAACCTAAATGGCGCATAATGTGTGGTATGCTGTGCCGGTGATAATAAGACAACACGGCTAGGGCGTTCAACCTCGGACCTGGGGAACTGGGTTCGAGTCTCAGTAACGACGTTGAACATCCTGTGATTCTGGGCAAATCACTTAATCTCCCCGTGCCTAACAAAAATGAATGTGTGTCCTCATGTAACGTAACTAGTGCTATGTAAAGAGCTCTGATACCCGATTCGGTTGCAGGTCAAGTTTGCGCTATATAAAACTCTGCAAAAAAAAAACAAACATGTATGTGAGTATTAGGAACATTGAAAAAGGCCAATACAATTACCCAAGAATTTCCACCCACCTGCCACCTTCACAAACTGGCATCCTGAGTCCATTCCACTAATAAAATGAAAGCATAATGGGTGAGATCAACCTCTGCATATCGGTGAGTAGAAGTGTTGCCATGCATCCTGTATAAGTATCAGCAGGGAACAGTGGCGACTGCTACGGTACGGGGGTGGTGGCATGAAAAAATATAAACAATAAACCTTTTCTTCGCCACCACCGCAGCACTTCTCTCCTTAGTCCTCGTTCTCTGCCACAGTAAGCACTCAGGCTCCCGGACTCTCTAAATCGAGCCACAGTCTTAAAAGTCTTGGGTCTTGGGTAAAGGCTCAAAAGGCAATGTTGAGTAGTATCCCAGTGTGTAGCCCCTGTAAGTGTCATGAGCAATTCCCCAATGTCCCTCCAGTAGTATGAAGGATGCTAATGAGGGACAGGTCCATAGCATCTAGGGCAGACGGGTGAAGCTGTGGGGAAATTGCTATGGAGTTTTGACGGTATCAAGAAAGCCCCATGCAGGAGCGAAAACTGGATACATTTGAAGCAGACATTGTGGGATATCATGCTTGGGTACTTGAAAAGAAAGCACCATTCTCTGTCATTTAAAGCACAGCTCAGGTCTGATTCCCACTGTGCCCATGAGGGGTTTAAAGAAACATGTAGATGGACACACATCCCCCTATAGAGCCACTTCACGTGGGCCAGATGTAGGTGGCTAAATACCAGTCGATAATGCTGAAATTCAGTAAATGTCTGCGTTACTGACTGGTATTTAGCTATGTACGATGTAGGTAATACCGAACACCATCGCAAATAAGGAATCAGTAAAAATCAGGGAAACCATTTACCGATTCCTTATTTAGTGATTTGCGGACATCGAAACTCCTAAATACCGAATCGGTAATTAAGAAATCGTTAAAAAATCACAAACGCGATCTAACCAAAATCAGTAATACCGAATTTTCGGTATTTAAGAATCGGTAATTAACACTGACTCCAAGCAGGTGTTAATCAGGTGCACTGCATATAAACTGCCCCAAAATGCAACAGTGTGAACACAATGGCGGCCCTCTACATAATACCAAGGCGGGTACATTTGCAAGCAGCAGGACTGAGGATCTGGAGACGGTAGGAGCGCGTGTACAGACTGCGCGTTACACTGTTGCAACTGACTGAGGCTGAAATACATGAGAGGTACAGGCTACACCCAAACACCATCCTGGACCTGATACGGGACCTGCACCCACTCCTGGAGCACCAGGCACCAAGGGCATACTCAATATCCACTCATGTACAGGTACTCTGTTGCCTGCACCTCCTGGCATCTGGCATCTGGCAGTTACCAAGGGGTAACAGGTGGAGTCGCGTTTTCTCAATAAATTCCTGGACGCCATGTTGCAAAGGATTGCAGACTACATCAAATTCCCCAGCACACAGGCAGAACTGCTGAAGACCAAGATGGACTTTTACCAGAAGTCCCAGTTCCCACGCGTCATTGTTTGCATTGACGGGACACATATACCAATCTGCCCCCCTGCTGCAACTGAGTACATCTACCGCAATCGCAAATCCACACATTCTATAAATGTCCATGTCATATGTGATGCGTCTTCAATCATCACCAACATAGTCGCAAAATTCCCAGGGAGCACGCATGATTCTTACATATTCAGGAACAGTGGGATCTATACCCGTCTCCTTGCGGGAGAATTTGGAGAAGGCTGCCTGCTAGGTAAATACATGTGACACCCCCTGAAGTATACACCTGTTGCTGCAATTGTTGACTATGAATAACTTACTTTCTTCTCACACACAGATGACAGTGCCTATGCGGTGTGTTCTTTCATCCTGAATCTGCACCTGCACCCATCTACCTCAAGTGAAAGGTGATAACATTTTGCACATAGATTGACGCACAATGTGTTTGAGCGAACATTTGGACTCCTCAAAAGCCGGTTCCGCTGCCTCCACAAAAGTGGAGGTGCACGGCTGTACCAGCCTCTGGTCTGCTGCTAAATCATAGCCATATATGCCATGCTGCATAACCTTGCCACTAAGAGGGAGACACCTCTGGAAATGTGTGAATCTGAAGAGGAGGATGAGGATGAGGAAGGTACACAGCCACAGCACAGCGCAGCAGGCGGCACAGCTGCAGCAGATGGGAGACAGAGACGGTCAGAGATCACACAAAATTATTTCTGAGTAAGTAATGAGACAATGCCAGTTAATGCGTTTGTGTCAGGGTGTTTAACAAACCTTACAAAAGGCAATTGTCCAGCACACCGTAACACTAGCTATGTGTCCAAAGGGTTACGGCACCCACCACACAATGGAATTTGAGGGCAGTGCCTATCTCCTGCACCCACGCACACTACTGCTGCGTTCAGCAGGCACACTGTCCTCACCAGTGCTGTGTCCTGTAGCAGAACCATGCCTCACACTGCTCCTCCTGCTCATTGGCAAGGGGCGGGGTTACAGTGTGTAGTAATCTGGACAACACAGGTGATGATGAAGCCAATGTAGGTTTATTCCAGTAGTAGATAAACATGTACAAATCCTCACCAACAGGTATATCAGCAGTCCTATGTATCCATCAACAGTCCCACCGGGAGCAGCCTGCTAGCTGCTCAGCCCCATCCATCCAACTGTCACTCTGCTCCAGTCATCCAAGCATACCTCACACAGCTCACGCACCAACATTCCACACAGAACATTCATACAGGCTGAGCAGCTAGGGACAGGTTAACATAGGATAGAGATAGCAATGGGAGATTACTACATATCTCTTTCCTTATGAATAAAAAATGAAACTAAACATCATGAAACTATAGGCCTAAAAATAATAGATAAGATAAATAATAAAAATGTCTAAAACTACAACCATGAATGTATAATACAAATAGAATAGCGAACATCTAAAGACTGTAATATAAACAGCAAAATATATAAACAGCAAAAGATAAGTAACATAGTCAGTAACCCAGGGATGATATAAATATCATCACGAGAGGGATAGTAACTACGCTATATAAAAAGAGAAAGGAAAAAGGTAAATATATAAAACACAAAATACCCATCTCCACCTCTTAATAAAGGCAATAAATAGATGACAAAAATTTATATAATCCCATGTAGGGAAGGCTCCATGTAAAGGTGTGGAAAGAGGGACTGTATACCCAAATTCCTGCCCCCAGCCTAAGCAGGGGACAACCAACGTGAATGTAAAAATGTGGACAATAGGGACTACTACCCAGTGTCCTGCCCCCACCCTAAACAGGGGACAACAAATATGTGGATGTGGACAAGAGGGACTATAACCCAATGTCCTGCCCCTATAAACTAAAAGGGACAACTAGTGATCTTAAAAAAATCACACTATGTAATAAAAACGTAAGTCATCTTGAGAACATAGGGACTTTCACCCTATGCCCTGCCCCACTATCACTTAAGGGACAACCTGTAAAAAGAAATGTGAGAGCTCTCCAATATGAGGAGGCCAACAGTGTAAAACAAACAAGAAAAATCGTGTCGCGCAATGCGTCTCATGCACGCAGGGAGCCACCCCAGAAACCAGTCAAAAAGACCACCCTCACGTAAGGGTAAAAATCTAATATAGAGCGTAAAATTGGACAAAAAAACAAAACTTACCCTGACGTAGAGCCAACCCTCATGTAAGGGTACACTCACCCTGTGTAAGGGTTCACCCCTGTGTAGGGGCCATATGAAGTGCAGCTAAGTCCTGCTAAAAAAAATACATGTACCTGAGGAAGGGAAAACTTAAGAATACTGTAAAGCTGTGATTGAAATAAACATTCAATATTGCTACATAAATACTGAACAGTGAAATTTACAGAAATAACCACTAGATGGCAGCATTGCACAACACGGTGAAAATAAGATTTCACACTGCACTCGTGAGAAGTGCTCTGATAAACGTTACGATAATGTTTTACCAGTTACAGGAAAGAAATGTCTTGATGGTGCAGCATCCTTTCCATTACCCAACGTCTGCGTTAGAACTGCCTCTGTCATGTGAGACACAAACCTTTCATTGTCAAACGTCCGTGTTAGGGTTGCATGAATCTTCGTTTAAAATGAGCATGGTTGGCGCATTATCGCATGAAAAAGACACAATCCCGGTCCAAACAGGCAACGGCAACTGGAACATTCTAGACTGTGACACTGTCAGCACACCAGTACCGGATGACTCACGTCCTGTGCGTGCGCCCACGGCCCTGCGCAATGACGAAGGTGGACGGCGGAAATATGATGACGAAGATAGTCCGAGATGCACGAGGTAAGCGCGCGCACAAGCAGAGACACGCGCCTCATTCATAAATCAAAGTACGGCTGTTGAACGGCCAATGGACAAAGTGCCTTCCCAGAGCAAATTATTAAAATGTAAAAAAAATGTATACGCAGAAAAAAACAACTCTGGCCAACGTAGATGAAAGACTCTGGGGCATATTATCAAGGGGGTTTATCTCCGCTTTTTTGGCTTTAAAAGCCAAGAAAGCGGAGATTAATTATCTCCCTATTACCTAGCTGTCGCTAACACCAGTTAGCGACAGCTAGTTGGAGATAGAGATATGCCTCTGAGCAGTTGTTAGCCATGGTATCCAATGGGAGGTGGATAACATGGCTAAGAGCATTAGCTCGGTAATGCATGAATATCGCTGACTTTTCAGCAATATTCATGCATTTCGGCCGATTTTTATCGCTTAGGAGATAAACCTTGATAATAGCAAGGTTCCTAAGCGATAAAAATCGCCGCAGCTCGGCGATAAAAATATTTCCGCTAAGCCAACATAGCGATAATTATCGCTAGATGTTGGTAATATGCCCCTCTGGTTTTTTTAAAACAAGAAAAACGGTTGAACAGGCTCAGGATGCGCGATGGCAAAAAACACTTTAAAATTGAAAAAACAAAATCTGTCTCACCTCCCACATACTCCATGGTCCAATCCAGTACAAAAAACGTGAAATAAATGCTAATTGCCAACTGTACTTGGAGAGTGAAGAGACACCAAAACGAAATAGTCTTGTGCTACGTTACTTTCCTCCTTTATGGTTTAGATGGCAGCAATTAAACGAGAACAATAGTGGTTAAATAAAAACACCTCTCAGCTCACCTTCCCAAAGGCACTAAAATTGCTCCTGTGTTCCCCCAAACCCATCCACTCACAAATCGCTTTGCTGACAACCACTGCTGATATAAAAACAACCAGCAGATTCAGACTCCAAAGGTATCCATGCAAATCTGTGTTGGCACCTTCATGCTTGACTCTGTGCACGTTCCAGTACATTGAGAGGGTTGGTCTAGTGCCTTCAAGACTTAGGCACACACAGGAAAAATCACGCAGGCTTTCCTTTGCCAAATACACATGAGAGTCGCACTCTGCGCAATGCCCTTGAAGTAAAAGGAAAGGCTTGCTGTACAGGAAAGTTGATTGTGCGCAGAATCCTTGAAGAAGGCTGTAGAAGTAAACTCTGTATGTGATGTACAGCACGCTTGTTTGGGGGCTGACCGGTCTGATGGACACCGGTGGGACTGCACAGCACGCTGTTTTTGTACTAGTTTCTTTTGTTTCATTTCAAGCTTAATGTCTTTAGAGTAAGGTAACTGTGAGGCCTCTTGAACATCATTTCTGGAACACCATGTTTCTTCTGCTTTGACCAGTCGTCCGTTACTTGTGGTATCTAGTCTCCAGCATATTGTAGAAGACATGATGATGTATCTCAAGCCACTAGTACCTTCTTTTGAGCATAGATACGTATCCCATCCCCGTCGCCGTAATAAGTGTAGTAATCTGGACAACATAGGTGATGATGAAGCCAATGTAGGTTTATTCCAGTAGCAGATAAACATGTACAAATCCTCACCAACAGGTATATCAGCAGTCCTATGTATCCATCAACAGTCCCACCGGGAGCAGCCTGCTAGCTGCTCAGCCTCATCCATCCAAATGTCACTCTGCTCCAGTCATCCAAGCATACCTCACACAGCCCGCACACCAACATTCCACACAGAACATTCATACAGGCTGAGCAGCTAGGGACAGGTTAACATAGGAGAGAGATAGCAATGGGAGATTACTACACAGTACTGTGACTGTTTGCCTCCTCACTCTCATCCACATCCCCTGTACTGGTGGTAGCAATTTGGTTTGTGTGCATTACCTCTAAGGCACTGGTGACTGTGACCAGGCCCTGAGTGACCTCAGGGCTGCACTGTGCCATTTCCAGTTGCATGGCCACTGATCGACGACTGAGCACATGGGTTGCATTGCACAGCCTGTTGACAGACTTGGTGAAGCCTGAAAGTACCTGCCTGTCTCTCCGCCTTGCAGCCCGCTCACTATCCATTCTGCCGCATAATAGCCTCACTGCTTCCGACATCTCCTTCATTCCCTCTGCCACAGTATTGTTGAGGTAGTAGATGGCCTCCTTCATGTTGTCAACCTTTCTGTTGTTAGCCACCATCTGTCGTTGAATGGCCCTCATTGTCTTTCCCTGCAGGCACTGCACTTTGATCATCTGCCCCTCCAGTCCAGAGATGACACTGGATTCATCAGCATCAGGACTCTGTGCCCTCCGTCGCCGTCTACGGGCACCTGTGTTGGTTTCCTCCATGGGGGACTGTGTCACGGATGCCTTTGTGTCATCGCCCGGCGTGGTCTGTTGGGCTCTGTGGCATCTATCTCCTGGAGGCTAGCCACTGTATACCTCCTTGATCATGCTGGTGGTGGTGGGGATGTTCTTGTGGTACCTGCTGGTGAGATGACTTCCTCGTCAATTGGGTTTTCTTTCCTGGACGCCTCGCCAGTCTCCCCTTCTGCCGCCTGGGGCGTTGTTCCGCCTTTGGATACAAAAGGTACTATTACTCACTTTTCTGCCAGCATACGTCTGCAAATAAATTTCACGACTGACATTCTAGCTGTCTGTCCTCCGCTATCTCATCTATTGATGTGTGTGACATGCCTATGCTTATTGGAGACTGACTGATTTGCTACTAGTTGATAGGGACTACATCTCCCATGATGCATTGCTGATCTTACACAAAACATGTTCTAGAGTGGGATTCTTTCAGGGGGATTGGGGTTAGGGAGGGGAGACAGCATGCTGTGCATGCATCTTACCTTGTCTGTTGGATGCTGTTGCTAAGCTATCCACATCCCCGATGCCACTGACTCTCTCTGGCTGAAGGGTGGACTCAACCATTTGCTCTAGGGCAGTTGGAGCAGGCGCAGTGGAGCTTCCCCCGCCTGTCTTCCCCGATTGTTTCTGCCAGTCAGCCACCCTCTCCTTCGCACGTGCCCTCAGGTCATACCATCGCTTTTTTAAGTCCTCAGTTGTGCGATGTTTGACGCCAATCGCGTTGATCTTCTGTTGGATTGCCAGCCAAATACTCCTTTTTTGAGACTCAGAGACGTTCAGAGATCTCTTGCCAAAGAGCTGGTTGTGGTCTTTGACAACTTCCTCTATGAGGACCTCCAACTTCCTCTCACTGAACTTGTGCTTCCTTTTCCTTCCGTCAGCATCCTTCCCCTTCTCCTGTGAGGCCATGGTGCAGTTCCTCTGTGTTAACTGGGTGATAGCTGTGCAGCTCCTGCGCTCTTGCTCCTGCTCCTTGTCTCTCCAACAGCTACAGGATCAGTGCACCTGCATGGGTGTGGCCACTTCCTGGTTGTGAGGTCATGTGGAAGCACAGGATTGGCTAATTCGACAATTACGGATTTTTTGAAATACTGATTAGCTAATTACCGAATCGGTATTACAGAATCGGTGATGGGGAATTTAGCAATTTAGCGATTATTACCGAATCAGTACTTTTTAGGGATTTTTTACCTACATAGGAAATACCGAGTCCTTAATAGCGATTCGGTAAAAATTGCTATTAAGGGCTCGGTATTTCAGAATTAACTACATCTGGCCCTACGTATCTTCTCATGGCAATTTCGTAAATGGTCTGAATCAGCGAATGGGTGTCAGGTTCGGAGCCTGATAGCGACTAGTGGAGACAGACATAGCATAGTTTGTTGCTATGTGTCAGGAAATGGAAATTGGGGAGTCCATGTAGTTGTGTAAAGTCCTGATGGGTCATCAGGGCGAACTCAGTGAACAAAATAGCCACTGTGGTGATCCCTTCATTCTCTTAAGGCAATAGTCTGGTGGACATAAGTGTGCCCACCTACGTAGACAGGCTCCTCAGCTGTATAATAGGGGCATAATGCATTGTTCTGTTAGCATATCAGAGATCACTTCTCCAGTATTTTATAGCATGAAGTGGGAGATGTGGGGGTCCCACCACTCCCGGCAACAGCAGTCTATGTAACCTGCCTGAACTCAACATACATGGAGTATAGCCACTTTCGTGTAAGTGGAACCCTGCCAGCCAGTAGGGCGGCCACTGTAACTGACCAGCCAGGCAGTAGGCCAAAAAGTCGGGTGCGCCCATCCCGCCCTCCTCCGGTGGTAGTTTTAATTTAAGTAGACTGACCCGCCGTCACCCTGATCCCCAAATGCACTCAATTGTGGACGAAAGTCAGTATCTTCAAAATGGCTGTGGGGACAATAAGTGATACAGTAGTCTGGGCAACATCGCCATTTTGGATAGCACTAGTCTGCCTGCCATACAAAAGGGGCCATGTGACCCAGATTTCACTTAAGATTTCAGTGATCTGATAGCTTTCAATACGTTCTTGTCTATTAAATCTATAGGTGACATGTAGACTTGGATGCCCAGATATTGAAATGTATGATTTGTATGCCCAGGAACACTGCGTCATGTGGCATAGTTTTCTGAAACAAGAATGCATTGATTTAGAGAGGTTGACCTGGAGGCCAGACAAGGCACCAAAGAATCGAAGTATAGTAAATATAGGTGTGAGGTCCATGCCTAGGTTACGAGTGTTAACTATCATGTTGTCTGCATACGTCAAAAACGCGTGGATCTGAGGTCCACGTGGGATGCCCCAGTCCCCATCCTCTTGCCTGAGTTTCTGCACAAGGGTTCCATTGCCAGGATGCACAATAGGGGTAATAATGGGCAGCCCTTTCCGGTCCCATGGGCAATCAGGTACTGTGGTGAAATACGGGTTAACATTTTGGCCCTTGCTGTTGGATTGGTATAGAGGAGTTTGCCCCAGCTGATAAAGGTGGAGGGAATGCTAAATTTGAGCAGTGTTGACAACACATTGTCCCATCCCATGGATTCAGATGCCTGTTGGAGATCTAAAGAGAGGCATCCTGCACCTGGGTATCGTGTTTGTGCTATCTTCATTACCTAGTATAGCCGCTGTATATTCAAAGATGTGCTCCTGCGCAGAACGAATCCGGACTAGTCAATATGTATCAGCTTGGAGAGCAGGAGAGCCGACATCTTGCTAAAATCTTACCCAATATCTTATACCCGGCGGTCAAAAGGGAGAGGGGTCTATAAGAAGAAAGGTCTTCTGCGGCACAACCAGATGTAAATAAAGAGGGGATCAGAGCCTGGCAAAAGGTAGGTGGCCATGAACACAGTGGCGGTTGGTGATATTTGAAAGTGGTACGGCATAAACGGGCATGACGTTTTATATAGTGTGGAATGTGAACAAGTTCGATGGACAAAAATGGGGCCCAGTGTGAGTCCTTCTCCCAAGAAAGAACTGAAAACAAGATTGGCAAATGGTGCATTTTAAAGCAAATGAATGTAGTAATAAAGCAAGGTTTATAAAACAGTGGGAACGTATAGTTTTGAAATATTAAACATATTACAAACTGCCACATATCTTCATGCATTAATATGTTCAACAGTTACTGTAATGTGTAAATTGTACAGCATGACAACTTTAGCCCTTTAAAGGGTATGCTTGTCCAGTGCCTTGCACTGCATAGAGCAATACCTTTGGAAACATATGCTCTAATCAGACTACGAGAATCACCCACAGCTGCTGCCTACAACCAGTCATTTAGAAATATGTGCAGACAGGTCTTTAAGTGGGATAAAAAAAAGTGTGGGCTCTCTATAAAGGAACATGTCAAATACATTTCTGTGATTCCCATGGTGAAAAATACCTGACCGGTATTTTGATTTCTCTCTGAGAAGTAATTGTATCCAGATAAATGACACAACAACTGACATACACCTACACCGGACAGTATGATTGGCTTTGTCAATGGATGTTAGCTGTTTAAAATAAATGAGTAATAACTATTTGTTATAAATAATTAATATTGGAAATGTTTAAATTCTGAAACTGTGAGTCTGTGAATTGAATAGCAATGAGGCCTGTTGAAGGAGTTTTGGCCTTTAGTTATGTGTGCTTCATGTTAAATATGTATCCGCCTTTTTTCTACATATGTTGTCCATCTGCACATCTTCAACTACCTCGCTTTCCTCTTCAGCAGCCTCTTTTCATTCTTCCCCGAATGCACTTCCTTGCATCTCTGTCACTTCACATGCAGTGCACTCCCTCAAATGTAAGCACTTTTATTTTCTCTTACTTTTGCCTTGCTAATATTTTGACATCTGTGTACCCCCTTCACATGCATATCCACAGAATTTCAGTTGCAAATTGAATACATAAACACAGTTTCGTGTGCTCTGCAGAGTGGCCAATCCACTGACACGCACTTTGTTTGGCTTCAGCCTTAGCGTCTGCGCGCTCAATCAAAGCCAAATAAACACCTGGCATGGCTCAAGCCGCAAAGTATGAACAAAAAGACACACTGATAAACAACAAAATGATAAAATAGCTAACTCCTGGGGAATGCAAGATTAAGTAAAGCATGTGAAGTAAGAAAGGAACTACATTTCTGAAATTCCTTCCCTTAACGTTTTTAACATTCATTGTTTGCAAGCCATGTTTTTGGCATCAGTGAACTGTCCACTGTAAGCACATATTTCTCGCTTTGTTTGACTCGGATATTTGGATCAACTTCCTAAGGGAACAAGAACCTTGCTGGTTATTTGGATCCATTATGCGGAGGAAAATATTCAGCAGCTCCACTTCTAACAGAGCTAGCAATCTGCAGTTAGGGCCTGGGGTTTCACAGTGAGGGAGGTTAGCGTGATGAGGGGTCTCAGCACAATATATATATGACACAACATTAGCGTGCAAACACCTACCATTACCGAGAACAAGGCACCAGATCAGACGTGCTCGCATCCACTCACGCACGTATGAGGAAAGGGTGGGATCTATGCCTTTGAATGACGGACGGATGAAGTCTCCGATGCCCGAAACCATGACGCTGATTCTGTCACTGGCCTACAGAGTGCATACAACTATAGACCACAATGGCAATGAAGGGCTTTAAAACAGAAAGTCCTGCATCCTACATTACAGTTCAGAAAGTTGATTTACTGGCTGGCTTCCTTCTTCTGCTTCAGAGCGAGGCGGGGCAGGCAGCCTGAAACAGACAGTTCAGACTTACATACATCGATATGTTTAGAGATACGATTGTATCTCTAAATAAATTGATCTATTTTATATGTTTTTATGTCAATGTGTAGGAATTTCGACGTAATGAAGAAAATGCCCCTCAATGATCCCGCTTCAAGGGGGCTGCTGTAGATTCTCTCCAGTCATGGTACTAACCAGGACGTGAACGCAGAATAAATGTCAGCGGGTAAACAATCTATTGCTGGTGTTTTGTTACATGTTATATCCCCAATTGCCTGAAGCAATTGACTAGGTGACAGTGGAGCACCCAAATCTGTTCTGTTCATAGGAGAGACATGTGGGAGCCTTAGATCACGCAGGGAGGCATTTCCATCTGTAGAGATTGTGGAAGGGTGAGCATCATATAGCCAATATCTCCAAATGTGTATTTCAATATGTGTGAAGGTGTTACCACTGAAATAACCGTTGTCAGGGATAATGGCGGCCATATCATACGGGCCAAATACATACAAGCTCTATCTCCCTTGGTTTGAATTTTCTGTACGTATGTTTTATGATCTATACCCCTCAAGTGTTCCAAGAGTTCTACATGTTGGATTCTGGCATCCTGTAAGGCCTCTACATGTGTGTCATCATATACTGCAGAATGTTCAAGGAGCTCTAGTTGTGTTTCAGTCTGTTGGAGGTCACGCAAAACTGACTGTCTGGACCCAGTGTTAGTAGCTATGGAAACTCCTCTAATTACCACCTTGAATGCCTCCCATTCTTTGAGAGGGAAGGACTCTGCACCCTCATTATCTGTAAAGTATGTCTCAATGGTGGTGGCCTGGGTTTTTCTAAAGACTATATCCTATAGGAGAAGTGGTTGCATGTGCCACGTCAGGATAGGGTTTGGGACCCAATTCCAAGCCGGCTCCAACTCAAGAGGGTTGTGGTCCGATAGTGTTTTACCTAGATATTTTGCTTGAGTAATTTTCTCCAACAATGAGGAGGGCCTCCTCGAGGTGGACAGATGGATTTCTTGCAAGTAGACTATGTTCACCTTAAGGCGATGTAGCTGTGCAAAACAACTCTGGCATTTCTGGACAGAGGGAACCTCAGACATTCCAGGTCAGTATTTTGTAATGTTGTATGACTGGTGGCATGTAAGCAACATAGAAGTAGTGACACCGAGGAGACCCCACATTTTATAGGCAATGATTCATGAGACATTGCAGCTCAGGCAATGGCAAAAAGGAAAAGAACATTTTCACAAAACTAGGTCCAGCAAAATACAAGAGCTTGACCAAACTAACAAATTGCAAAACCATTATAACAAAGTAATACCATGTGCAAACACTTTGGGGAGGCCAACAGTGATGCAAGACCCGACAAGCTCATACTGGTCACAAAAGGTGCACATTTCCTGCTCTGGTGCCGTCGACAGAACCATGTATTCGAACTACAAGTATGGCAATCATTTCATTGAACTTTAGAAAGGACATTCTTGAGTGGGGAGAAAGAAACAGTGAACAACTTTTTTGCCTTGGTCAATAGTATACATTATAAATGGAAGAAAGTGGTGGGAGGGGAGGGTGGAAGGAGGGGGTGAGAGTAACATAGGGCATAGCAAAAGGCTTATTTGCCTAGAATGTCCAACTGTTCTTCAGAGAAAGTAAAGTGGTCATCACAGAGGCCAGGCATTTATATTACATTGTCAGCAGTTTGTGGTGTTACAGAAGGGAAAAGATACATTTTCGCATTGGAACCTGAATCGGAGGCAGCACTTGACATAGTGCTAGGGGGGGACAGTATCTTCTGTGCCCTGATGGAGGATACCATTGCTGTCATGGCCTGTATACCCTCCTGGACCTGTTGAGGAGAAGGAAGAGCTATAGAAGTTGACAGTTGGGGGGGTTTCCGATGGCGCCACTGAGGGGTCCTCCACACCTCCATGGATGGTGGCTTTGATGGGTAGGACGGCGTGCCTTAGGGTAGAGTTGTTCCAACCAGTCCCAAAATGCCTCTGGGGTGTCAAAGAACAAAGTGTGGTGGTCATGCACCCCTCTCAAGTGCACTGGAAACTTCTATGCATAAGGAAGCCTCTGTCCGCAATTGGTTTTTTTGCTGCCAGGAAGGATGCACAGCAGCGCTGGATGTCTACCGTATAATCTGGTAAGAGAGACACAGTTGCATTGTCCTGAACTATAAGGACTTTCTGCAACAAGACATCACGGTCTCTGAAATTGAGAATACGTGCAATTATGGGCGGCGCCAACGTCCAGGGTGGAGGGCAGTGCATTGGTAGTCTTTGCGGCCGTTTCACAGTAAGAAGGGCAGAGCTTCCCTGCGGTGCTATCACAGTTTTGAACGATTCTTCAATGAACAGCATGGGGTTAGACCATTATCCTTCGGCAGTCCTACAATGCACACATTAATGCAGTTTGCATGTTCCTCGGCGTCCTCTACTCTGCCCAGCCAGACCGCGAGATGTTTCCGAAGCTCAGCAACTGCAGCAGACTGCAATACTTGCCTCAGGAACCAGCATTGACAATTTGGTTTCAGCTTTCTTGACTTTGTCTGAGAGTTTTCAGTGATCATGTCACAGTAAGCCAAAATCCGTCGGCAATGTGTCAATGCGGTGCTCAATGGCGGTCCTAGATTCCTGGACGTCATGGAGGATGACATCTAATTTTTTGGATGGGGACTAAAGATCATGGATGGAATGCCTTCCTCTAGCATATGAGGTGAGAAGCCATCGGAGTGGCTTTGTTGAGATAACCAACTACTTGGCAAGTTGAACATCTTAGTAGACTTGGTGCGGTCCATGGCGGTCTGCCACATTGTTACATGGCGGACACCATGTGACCTGTGAGGTATTAGTAAGCAGTGCCAAGTTTCTGTAATCTGCCAAAACAAATGATGGCCTATTGGTAACCTAAAAAGTGACTCTGGAGGCACATGCAATCAGGCCGAACCCAGCAGTTCCCGCACTGCACCCACTGCTGGGATGAATCAGATCTGCCAACACGTGGGAGCTTGGATGAGGTAACATGCTGCGGTGGAGTCTGTGCTATATTTTCCGGGGCCCCAGTCAGGACAGATCACTGACACATCGCCCCTTTACCGCCAGCACTGCGAAACAGGAGGAAGTGTAGGTGAAACTGGGATCCAACACTATCCAGAGAAGGCAGGGGGTGCCTCATCTATGCGGCATCAATTAGTAAGGAGAGCCTTGTGATGTGTTGGGGTGAGGGTGCCCCCCTAGTCTATGATGTGCATCAGTGGGCTCTTTCATAGTCAGGCCCACACTGATCTTTGTTTCAGGCCATCAACGGCCGGGGCAAGCGCAATCTGCACCAGCACACACCCAGGGGCTAGAAGGTATTATCAGAATCAGGGCTGTCGCTAAGGAAGCATGCTCCCCTGGGTCGTGCCTCACTCCTTCCGCAGCTGGGGTTCACATCATTCTTCCTGCAGGCCGCTCCACTCCCTGCCAGTGTGCATCGTTGCCAGTAGGCCCCCGTGGCACCCAGACAGGAAACGGCTGATTAGGAGGTAGGAATCAAGGGTCCCTCCAAGTGCAGCATGGAACCTGGCCATTCACCAGGGACTTTCAAGTCAGGGTGACGAAGGAAGAAGACTCGATCAGTCTACATCACTGTGCAGCGCTGCTGGGCCTTTCACCCAACAGCGCGTTTGGTGTGGTTCTCCTTGCCATGTCCCAACACAGGCAAAACAATGAGAAATATCTCTCGGGATGTAGGATGCATTCTGCCCATGCAAGGGAAGCATCACAGCCTCTGAACTGCTGATAATGGCGGAGGTTAGCTACCCCCACCCCCCAATGACCCCATCTTGAACTGCTGATACATGAGCTTTCTTGATAGTTTTCAATAAGTACTGGCAACAAGGTCTAGAGCTAAGCGCCTTTAGCTAGGAGTTATTTTAAAACACTTACGAAGCTTAGCTCCCGATAATCCCTCCAGTCACCAAATTTAGTGCCTTTGGTTTTAACTTGACTCATAAGCAGTTTTAAAATATCAAGGGCCACATGTACAAAGGTAAGTGTTTGCGAATACCGAATGGTGATTTTTTGCAAATAGCTATTTGGTAATCGCAAAGACCCATGTACAAATGTGTATTTTACACATTTCGCGATTCCCAGTGAGTCGCAAATAGACCAATTGGGAATCACAAAAGTCATGGGGATGGTGGCCTGCTGGGGTCAGCAGACCACCAGTTCAGGTGGTAATTGAGACAGCTGGGGAACAAACGTTGACTTTGGAAGGAAGGCTGTATCTCACTTCTGTGTAAGTACTTCAGCATTCTTGTCAAAATAGATTCTAAGGGTACTTTCCTAAATAATTCAGCCAGCTCTTGTCTAAATAATTCAGCCAGTTCTAAGTTGGAGTGTATTCAGCATGTTTGTGGTTAGCATTCTAGTGTCGGCCCCGATCAGGTGACTGGGCGCCCACAGCCAAAGGCGGACGCAGAAACTTTTGATCTGTTCTGAACATACTTAAGAAGGAAAAACATTGCAGATGCACCTATACAGGGCAGCGAGAGGCATGAATAGGTGGCATCTGACCCTTGAAGACGTAAGTAGAGAAAGCTTACTGGGCCGGTACTCCGCATGATGTTGCGAGGGTTCGGTAAGTCTCGGATGGTGAAATACAGAAGCATGAATAAGGGAATAAGTTCTGCATGTGACACTGGTAGATCGGATCCAGTACACACTTTGAGCAAATCAAGCTGGCTATGTCATGTGAGCACGCTGATGTTTTAATTTGTGTTTTCTTCCACGCTACAGAGTGTGACTACAGGGGACACTCCCACTTGCACTCCAGTTTCAGTGATTAATACTTTGAAACTGGGTAAGCGACATAGCAATGTGTTCCTTTCTATAAATCCTTTAATTCACTCCACTTCTGGGTGTTGGTGTTGTCTGGTGGTAGTATGCTCATATAAATGGGAAAATATGGGCCCTGATAATGATTGTGTCTACTGTATGTCTCCCTCCTTAGGAAATGAAAAGAAAGCTGACATAGCTCTGTGGGGAGCAAGACTAACTGAGTATTAGGAAAATGCATGGTAACTATCTATGGTGTTTGTCATTTCAGGAAATCTGTGTGTGTGTTTATGTTGAAAGTGACAAGAAAGGTTATTATAACTCTGATTAATATTTCCTTCAAACTCCAAATGTTTGTTTCTGAGGGGAGTATAACTAGTTTGAGGAAGTCTGAACGACCCTGAGTGGGCGATAAATAATAGCTGAAACATGTCATCCAAATAGGCAGTAAAGAAAATTCAATTGTTTTTAATTCTGAAGAAATGCATGATGGCATGACTAATTATGATGAAATGATTTGTTTTCAACATTGTGGTCACCATTTCTTGCATAAAGCAAGACCTTCACGTACAATATTGATGTACACACAATAGGAACACTGCCCTACACCACCATGGGTTAGCTCAAAAACTTTTGCACCGAAGTTTGGGTATTTTTCTAGTCACAATCCAGTTGACCCTGAGTCTTATTTCTATAAGCTTACACCTTCACACGCAAAGAAGAATATGCTCACTGATACAAAGCTGATTTATTCTGCATCTTTTCTTTCCCAGTTGTCCTCACAATGGTTTGACTTTTGGAGGGACACTGTTGACTTAATATCCATTTGGGGAACAAAAGATTGGTAGGTTCATGGGAACAAGGCTTTATTTAGAGCATGCCTTATAGCACATCAACTGATTTTCCTGAACAAAACTGTGCTGCAAGCATCTTGTTTTGGCTTGGCTACGATAAAAGATTTGAACACTCCAAACATCCCCATATTTGCAGGTTTTGCGAATTGGCAATGATTTACAAACTACTTGGAGGAAAAATTAGACAACATGCTTTGCAACAGCATGGACTATTCTCCATGTACCTATCAGGAGGGATGGTTAGTGTGGTCGTTAGACACTAACGGATGTCAGGAAGGTTTCCTGGGTTCTGCTCGAACTTTCATCAGCTTTTGACACTGTCAAACACGACAATCTTCTTTTCCTACTGGAACGCAGAATGGGGCTCTCAGGCACGGTCCTTAAATGGTTTGCATCTTTCCTCGACAACAGAACTCAAAGAGTCAAATCCAACCAATCTCTCTCCAACCCGAGTCCCTGCACACTTGGTGTCCCCCAAGGATCCTCACTGTCCCCCACCCTCTTCAACCTCTTCCTGGAACCTCTGACTGTAATTCTTAAAACCTTCAACATCCAAAATCACATGTATGCTGATGACACCCAACTTTACATGAACATATCATATTGCTCAATATAACCCTTCTCAAAACCCTCAACTGGCTTACTTCCAACCACCTCAAATTAAACGCCCTCAAGACGTAATTCCTCCTCAGTGCACCCACCAGACATTCCCCCACAGTACTGCAATGTCTTTGTAACCTCAACTCCCTCAACTGCACTCCTCACATTGTTGACTCCACTAAATCTCTAGGGGTTGTACTAGACAAAAACCTAAACATGCAACGCCACATCAGATCATCGATCAAAGGAGCATTTTTTCAACTCTGCATCCTAAGAAAACTCAAACAATTCCTTCCACATGATGACTTTAAAGTGGTGGTACAAGCACTGGTCATCTCCAGGCTAGAATACGGCAGTGCCACTCTTTGCGGTCTGCCAAAACTCAGTCTAGCTCCTATCAGAGCCTTTCTTAATGTAGCCACTAAACTCATCACGGGCTCTTAGAAGACCAATCACATTTCACCTGACTTGAAATCGCTCAACTGGCTTCCCTTTGAAGCTAGGATATTACTTTTCAAACAGCGATATAGGAATGGCAAAATGGAGCTTTTTCTTAGCGGAACTGACTGCGCGAGAACCATGGGCCATTCTTTGGCTTGTAAGGAGATTTCCTTCCATGGCCCATGTAATACGTCCAATGCAAACTTGTGTTATCTGGAGGGTTGTCTGGCTGCTCTGATCCATCCAGCGTTCAGATTGCTCTGTAACTGGAGTTATTTGATGTTGTATGATCAGGGCTGCATCAGGCATAAAACCATCTGGTAATGGTTTCTGTGGTCGTGACCTGTTGTAAGCAAGGACTGTTTCCACCTGCCGCACAGTTAGGGATGCAACACTCTGGCCTTCGATAAAGCTTTTGAATGTGAACTTTAATGCTTTGAGCAGACTGAAAGCCTTATTTTTTCAGAAGGATGTGGCCTTAACATCTATAAGGGAGATGTTTCATCTTCAAATTGCAAGGTCTTCTTCTGAGATACAGTCACTACTCTGCCCTAATTTCCCAATCCATTTTGGGGAGCTTGTGCACCGCATTTTTAACATGTCTAGTACTTCAGCTGTAGCCCACTTTTTTTAGTCAATTGGCTCTCAGCTGATTAGTACCTTCCAGAGAGGCTTAAGAGTTATTCCATCCTTCAACACTCCGTACTTGGAAGCTTTTTGGGAGACTTTCTGCTTGTCCTGTTCCTAGTTGTCTGGACTATGCTTTTATTTTTCCTGTTCCACAATGGATGTCCCCTCAAGAGGCCAAATGGAACAGGCACTACCACATGTGCTCCTGTGTCGTGTTTGCATCATACAGTGTTTTGGTGCACCCTTGCTTCTGGAATAAATTAACATTTGTTCTTGTCCTTTTGGCCTGCCAGGTGACACTGCATGTGGCACCATTTTGTGCTGTCTGCTGTGCACCTTCGATAGTGCCCTGGTCATATGCCTAGGAATACAACAGATTCGATCTCTGGACATAGAACTGCTGGTGGGCCCTCTAAAAGCTCACTTATACCATTGTTCGTCTTTCTTGCTCTTGCTTCTGAACGCATTCTACGAGCCTTCCTGGGATGCTTCCGCTCCTGGCGATTTGGATCTTGACTTGGCTACTGTGGAGTTTGGACTGGCTGTTCCTCCTTTGGCAGCTATTGAGGAATATGGACTGGAACTTATTTGCTTTATTGATCTGATCCAATGGGTGCCTCTGGGAAAATCATCTGCGGTTGCTGTGAACAGCAATGTATTGTCTACTTCTCGGTACACATAAACAATCTGGCAGTTTCGAGTTGAGGGATATTTTAATTCTGCCATGTTTATTTATGCCTAATTTCTTTAAAAAAAAACGTTATATCTTTTATTGCTTTCAAACTTTTAACTATATGGCTTTCACTAGGCTTTTTGATATTAAAGAAGCATAATGCTTTTTTATATTTTATGTTTTTATTGTACGTTTAGCGTAGTGTTTGCGAAGGATTTTAGTCACCCTACGTCTAAGGAGTTGGTGTCATGTGGTCACATTCTAGGCCCGGGCAAAGCACCACCATTTTGCATGTTCACATTAAATTGACATCTTTCCTTGAACATTGACATTTGACACACATTTCATTGCGTGCCTGTGCAGGGTAATATTCTCTGAAAAAGCTTTCCTTAGATTTCCACTTCATGGGCATTGAGACCTCTCTTGTACTAGATACACATTTGGACAGTGGATGAGGTGACTGACTATCAAGAAGCATTGCAAGATGTCAATATCAGACCAGGCCTCCTGAAGATTATGTGGGCTGCCTGTGTAAATCCCTTTTACATTCTTTGGGCATGGGCACATTCTGGTCGGATCCCCAACAGATCCCTAGAAACGGTTCACATATATTATGTCTAGATATTGAAATATACAACATTATCATGTTTTGCATCACTCGTAATTGCTAGTCTCACAGATTGTCTTTTTTAACAATTGAATGAGATCTACAATTTGAGGATTTCCTAAATTATCTCACTCTCTCTCAGTCTAGGGCACTGTCCATCAGATTTAAACTTGGTGCACTTCCATTGGTACTTTGAACTTTCAATGGACATGCAGTTGGTCCAGCTCTCATCTTTGGTGTGTAAAGTCTTGACTGAAAAGTGAGGAACAGCTCTTATCTTTTGAAGGACTTATCATAACTTAAGATCTAAATGGACTTCTCCTTTGTGCTAACTTATGAGGATGTCAAAGTGGAGGGAGGCATGTAAGATACGCGAGACAGATGCTAATTCTTGCATAGTGTCTGCTATATCCATGTTTTTACGGTCAGCATGCTGTACAAAAATAAAATCAATCAAGCCCTAATTTAGATTGAACGCCAAGGTTGTAGGTAGGGTAATGGAATGTTTTATCTTGTGAATTATTTGACTCCGGTGACTGTATTGTATTTGTGTATACTGTTTTTTTGTAGCATTTATGAAGCAAAATAATGTGTTCAGCTGAAGCATATTACTAATTGTCAAGATCTTCCGTGTTTAAATTGTGGCATACATTTTGTATTTACTTACATTGATGGGTCAATGCACCAGAGTAAACAATAGAGTAAAGCTTTTTGGCTTCCACAAGATTGTTTACTTTAGTGCAATGTACTGTAGCAAACGCTCTGTGTAGTGCAAATAAGAATGACACCCTACTAAGGTAAAGCATTGAGATTTTATTGCGTATTTGAAGTTCCAACGCCTTTATTCAGTTACAGAACTACAAGCAAGGCATTCTCCCTTTTCTCTGAAACAGTAACACAGTGTAAAATATAAGGATATAGATGGAAGACAGACAGAAGACAAAGTAACACAACACCTGCATCTAAATCTACCTATAGCCCATGTCCTCATCCAAGGGACAGTGTCAAGGGGAGCTCTGCCCTCATCCAAGGGAAAGTGTCAATGGGAACTCTGCCCTTATCCAAGGGACAGTGTCAAGGGGAGCCCCGCCCTCATCCAAGGGACAGTGTCAATGGGAGCTCTGCCCTCATCCAAGGGAAAGTGTCAATGGGAGCTCTGCCCTCATCCAAGGGACAGTGTCAAAGGGAGCTCCGCCCTCATCCAAGGGACAGTTTTAATGGGAGCTCTGCCCTCATCCAAGGGACAGTGTCAAGGGGAGCTCTGCCCTCATTCAAGGGACAGTGTCAAGGGGATCCTCTGCCCTCATCCAAGGGACAATGTCAAGGGGAGCTCTGCCCTCATCCAAGGGACGGTGTCAAGGGGATCCTCTGCCCTCATCCAAGGGACAGTGTCAAGGGGATCCTCTGCCCTCATCCAAGGGACAGTGTCAAGGGGAGCTCAGTCCTCATCCAAGGGACAGTGTCAAGGGGAGCTCTGCCCTCATCCAAGGGACAGTGTCGAGGGGATCCTATGCCCTCATCCAAGGGACAGTGTCAAGGGGAGCGTTGCCCTCATCCAAGGGACAGTGTCAAGGGGATCCTCTGCCCTCATCCAAGGGGCAGTGTCAAGGGGAGCTCTGCCCTCATCCAAGGGATAGTGGCAAGGGGAACCTCTGCCCTCATCCAAGGGGCAGTGTCAAGGGGATCCTCTGCCCTCATCCAAGGGACAGTGCCAAGGGTAGCTATGCCCTCATCCAAGAGATAGATTCAAGGGGATCCCCTTTCCCTCATCAAAGGGACAGTGTCAAGGGGAGCTCTGCCCTTATCCAAGGGACAGTGTCAAGGGGATCCTCTGACCTCATCCAAGGGACAGTGTCAAGGGGATCCTCTGCCCTCATCCAAGGGACAGTGTCAAGGGGAGCTCTGCCCTTATCCAAGTGACAGTGTCAAGGGGAGCTCTGCCCCCATCCAAGGGACAGTGTCATGGGGAGGTCTGCCCTCATCCAAGGGACAGTGGCAAGGGGATCCTCCTTACCTCATTCAAGGGACAGTGTCAAGGGGAGCTCTGCCCTCATCCAAAGGACAGTGTCAAGGGAATCATCTGCCCTCATCCAAGGGACAGTGTCAAGGGAATCATCTGCCCTCATCCAAAGGACAGTGTCAAGGGGATCCTCTTCCCTCATCCAAGGGACAGTTTTAAGGGGATCCTCTGCCATCATCCAAGGGACAGTGTCAAGGGGAGATCTGCCCTCCTCCAAGTGACAGTGTCAATGGGATCCCCCTTCCCTCATCCAAGGGACAGTGTCAAGGAGAGCTCTGCCCTCATCCAAGGGACATTGTCAAGGGGGTCAGCTGGTATTGTCAAAAGTAAATCAGGCTTTGTGTCTGGCTCAACAAATACCCTTATCAGGCACTCATGATGTGAACTCTTTTATCCCTATTTGTGCAAAATCAAGTTGTTTGTGCTAGAGCACCATTTTGCTGTCCTTTAAGAAGCAATTGTCCACTGTGACAATGTTTTCTGCATGTTTGAAGCTCTGAAGACTGGTAGATTAACAGAAAGTTGTATTTGTCATAGAACAGGAAAGAAGATCAAATTAGATCTAGCTTTAGCCTGGATTGTTTCCCCATTTAGAATTAAGGAATAATGGATATAAACAGCGTAATTAAATGCAGATACACCTTGAAGACTGTCAAGCTAGTATTTAAGGGCAACGGTGCTACCCTTGAGTATCGTTTGTTGTCCCTAGAACCTAAGGAATCGAGCACTACTGCAATCTCACTAAGGTGCAAAGTACTTCCCTCCTGGGCTGTATCTTTCAGAAGATGCTAAGGTTCAATGGACAAGACCTGCTCTTGAAGGGTGAAATGAAGTACAAGTTTGCATCAGTCGAAGGTAGCTCAGTGATAATAGGCAATAACTGTATTGTCCAGGTAGTATTATTTCTTTACAAAAAGAAAAGTCTTTAATTCCTGCTAAGTTAAATTGCACAGTAATAATCTCTTCGATAAAAAAGTAGTAACATTATGGGGCCGATTACGATCTCGCTGAGAAGGCCTCCAGATGGATTCTGGAACGCACAAATCTAATTTAGGGCCTATGTTTCTGACTGAGTTGTCCCCCGCTCCGAATGACCAAGTACGATGCGAAGATATCGTCCGCGTCAACCAAATTCTTTCCGAACCACATCCTGTCCGTCCGACTCGTTCGGAGCTGAATTGTGCCACGCAATGGAGCCGGATTCCGAAAGAGCGAGTACAATGCACGATTCAGACAGCTGTATCGACTCTGTCTCAGCAAGACGAAACGGCTGTCAGAATTGGACTTTGGGGGGTCATAAAAGGCCACCCTTCATCTAGAGGCCTCCGAATTGGTCGCGAAGGGGTGCGCATGGGTTCCCCAATCCAAGCATGCACAGTGTGGCGGGCAACATCGGATGCCCACCACAGGGTGTACGCTTTTCTCCACCAACCCCTTTTTTGCTATGGGAGCCTGTGCACCCGTTGGTACACATACTCCATTGAGTTCAATAGGAGTCGAGTCTGTCAGCATATGGCTGCATCGTACTCGTTCGGTTGGACTCGCACATCACGATTTGCTAGGAAAGCCCTCCGGATCAGTCGTACGAAGGGCTTTCCTAGCGAGATCGTAATCAGCCCCTATGTATTTAGCCATGTGAAGCAGCCTATGTGCAACGTTTGGATTCCACAAGCAGGCAGATTGTTTAGTTTCACTATTTAGCACGGACGTACTGAGTTCTGCAACACACACCAGTGTGAAAATGTCTTCCGTTGTGACATTGGCATGTGGTTGTTTGCCAGGTAGTGGCATGCAACAGAAAGGTGTCACAACTTCAGCAAGAAGTCTCTGAGTCACTTTGGATTAGCAGGTGAAGGTAGACACTGTGTGGGCTGTCACAATAAAGGGAGTGTACGCAGACACAGGGCTGGTGAAATCACCACAGATGGGTCATCAGCATCTGGCATTGCAAGGACAGTCAAGTCCTATACTTTGTGAAACAGAATATAAAGAGGGGATACCAGTCACAGGTAGTCTTTGGCAGTCTACCTCAAAGAATGTTTATTTTTCCCTTTGCTTAAATGGTGTCTGAGTTTTATGATGATATTGTCAATCTCTAAGAGACATGTAGAGAGACTAAACAAAACTCTGCACTTATCAACTACATACTGTGGTTGGACAGAGAAGTAACAACAGATATCCAACCTTACTCCGCTCCTCAAAGGAGGAGGTATTCACAGCAGAACATGGAGCAGATGACTGGCAGTTCTCAGCTTGAATAAAGCATGTTAACAATACGCCTTGCTGTCTACCTCATTTTCGTTTGAGTTGCAGAAAAAGCAGATCTTTTCCTGAAGACAGAGAAAGACAGCCAATCTTTCAAGCTCCTGTTTGGTTCTTTACTCTGTACGGGCACAGTGAGCTCCTCAAAGTAGAAAAGGTGAACCTTACTCATAGTGCCAGCTCCAACTAGTATTTGAATGAAGTCAAACAGCCACTCAAATGAAATGTGTAGAGAGCCAATCAAATCCAAGTGCATCCAACTCTAGATGTTTTCAGCTGCATTGCAACCAGCTTCCCAATCATGCATAGTCACTCTGATATTCTTGGCAGTGAAAGGCATCCCAAATTGTCCACTTGAAGTGGCATATCAGACCAAGAAAGCATTCAGTCAATCAAGGGCTATGCCTGGGTTCAGCTGTTTCTACACAGCTGGACACAAGAAGTGGGTGAATTGGCACATAGCCCATCTCCATTGCTAAGGCATTTTTTCAGGGGACATGGTTATTTAGGAGTACCTTCTTCTAGGGCAAAGGCTATCCACATGGAACTGACTTAAAAACAGGAAATATGGACACAAAGAAACATCTCTACTTCATTGAAGGTGATGTGATGTGAAGCAGCTTTTTAAACAACAAGGGTACCCGAGTAAAGTCAGCCAGGGACCTCGAGAGTCAATTATTTTGCTCTTCAGTGGTCCCTAGGGAGGTAGAGATAGGGACTAACAAATGAATACAGACCAAATCTGCGCTGTATTAGTTAAACTTATCCAGCTGGACAGAGGTTCAATATTTAATTAGTCAGCAAGTTTTTAAGATATAAACAAACACAGATACTGAAAGTGGGACACAAGCCTGCATCCTACTACAGAAACATACAATAGGGAGAACATAAAAGCGAGGCTTCAGGAAACGCTTGCGGTTTGTTTTGAGAAGTAGTATCAATTTGAGAAACAAATCGCAAGGAATGTCTCTACACAATTAATAATAACATCATGTTTAGTGCATGAGGCGTTTTATGGTGTAGACGACGTTTTGATCCAAGTGAGCAATGCGTGGATCATCTTCAGGACATTATATAAACATGCCTGTGTATAAGTGCCAAAGATAACTGTTTAATTATTCATTGTTAGGGAGAAAGAGGGAAGAAGACATTAAGAGAGAATTAGGGGAGTGTATATCATGGGTACACAGCCTCAAGAGAACACAAGCTAGTCTGAACACAGTTGCAATTTAAAGAATTATCAAAAATGCATTATTAAGAATCAGTGGGCATAAATGAACCACGTGGTGAAGTGAGAAGGAATACAGCGCAGTGACTTGGTGAGAATAAAATGTCTTGGAGACAGCGTGACTTCATACATACTACATTTGTCAAAACAGTTGTGTAATGTCAATAAGACATAGTGATATTCAGCAGTATGAAAACATACGGCGGTAGACTAGCGCTTTACTATGCATAAGGATTACGGCGCATTGATAACGTGGTAGAGAAAGGATTTTAAGGCAGTTCCTACATGTTTCATTGCTATACGTTCTGCTACCTGCTGGGGATGGATGTGGGTCTGTGACCTTTCAAGCCATTTTAATAATGAACCAATGACTTATGTTCTCAACCATAACAACATTTTTGTTTTGCACAAGTGCAACATCAAACAAATTAACTCTGGTCAGTCTGTCCCTGTGTGTCTGATGTCAAGATGGCCAATGACAAGAAGGCCACCTAATAGGAGCCTTCCACTATCACTGACCATAAGCAAATTCTCCGGTCAGCCTCCCTGCTTCTTGTCATCCTACCCAACTACCATAGGAACTGGTAAGTGTTAGACTTGGTGGGGGAAATTGGCGGCCGCTAGCTAGTAGCAGTAACAGGCTCGGCAGTCTATCCAGGGAATGCACTAGTAGGAATTGAGAGGATGAAATGTCACCCGTCTTGGAGGGCATCTGTGCGGTGCTCAGAGTGTAGTGAGCGGCGGCTCACGAAGGTCGGGACCGGTCAGACTTTTCCTCGCTGGCAGCGGTGAGCTGTGCATTGCCCGTGGAGCCCGCTGGTTTTCACCACCGCATCTCTGTTGTGCTGCGCCTAGAGCCGGCTTGTTTGGGGCTAGGCGTGCAGCGTGTAGAGAGCTGTGCATTGCCCACGCCTCCTGCTTGTTTTTGCGGCTTCTCGGTTGGCCCGGGGAGGAGAGCCGGGTCAGCGTCTGTGTGCTGACTGTGTCGCCCGATCAGCACTGCCCATGCCACCTCCTGCAGTGCTAGTTCTTGCAGCTTCTTGGGGGCTCTGGGGAGGGGAAGCCAGGACACGCTGTGTAATCGGGTTCTGGGTGCTCGGCGCTTAGCTTAGCGCCCTGCGTGGAGAGGTGGCGGCGGGGGAAGTATTGGCTCCCTGCGGAGGACGATGGTCCGAGGTGGCCGCGGGGTTGGCAATTAGGAGGGAAGTATCGGCCAGAGTAGAATTGCGTACAAGCTCAGCACCTGCTAGTTTGGCATTGTTCTCTCCAGGAATAAGTATTAACAAAGCTGGATCCTCCTTGCACCTTCATGATAAAGATCATCGTGTCTACCTGGATTTAAGCGTCAAGAAAGGCAGAGAGCAGGAGGTTGAGCCAATTGTATGGCTGACTTCATTGACTAGGGTAAGGAGTAAAAGGAGAGAATGGGGGCCAAAATTACACTATGCCCGGGAGGCTGGAATACAGGAAAATCAAGTGAGAAACCTTCTGACAGAGATAGACAAAGGTAAACTTAATAGGTATACCCTTAGGAGTAGAGAGATTTGGGGGTGGAGAGATCTTCCCACGAGTTAGTAGGTATAGAACATACACCTACGGTAGGAGTACGATCGAGCGCAAAAGAGGTAAAAGAGGTAAAAGAAGTGCAAGGGACTAACTCCACCAGGAAAGCAAAAGCCCCGAACACTAACATTAATACTCCCTCAAAAAAAGAACAAAAAAACTTCTCTAAAAATAAATCGAGCAGTATAAGAGTCACTCCATCATTGAGATCCTTCTTCAAGGTCCAGAATATACAGTCTATAGCAGCAAAAGACACAGCAAACCCCCCTCTAGGCATTAACCAAGATCCAATAGCAGTGGAAAGTAATACATTTGAATTCAAACATACTCAACCCCTATGCATTAATAAGGGGGTAATGGAGCCTCTTTCTCTAGAGAATAGGTATGAACCTCTGGGACAGGAGCTGAATGAAGATATAGATGCTTGGGCATTTGCTCCACCACTTGCGTTGATCCTGCTCAATATAGAAAAAAACACCACGAGTGAAAAGGGAACTCTGGCAGTTGAACTAAATCCATCAAGTGCCAAAAATACAGCAAAGGACAAGGGGGTGACTTCACTTACTGAGGGACTCTGAACTACACTGCTTACAGAAATCAGAGACAAGTTTGCAGTCTCCTAAAATAACCAATTAAAAATACACAATCAGTTTGTGAAACCCTTGAAACTAAAATGAATGCAATCGGCGCCATGGAGGTAGTTGTTGAAAGTCTAACAAAACAAGTGGATACAAATATGCAAGACATACAGCCATTAAGAGGCGAGGATAGAACCCTAAAAGAAAAGCTGGAAAATCTAGAAAATGCTGCAAGAGGAAATAACATCTGACTTTTAAATATACCGGAAGATGCAGAAGGTGAGGATATAAGATCAATCACTATTAACCTCCTGCTAGAATTACACCACGATATTAATAAGAAGACTCTGGAGGAAGATATACAGAGAGTTCACCGAGATCCCTACTTGAAAAAACCTGGGAAGAAAAACCCTAGGAAGATCTTGGTTAACTTTAAGTTGTACATGTTGAAGGAGAAGATCCCAGCAGGGGGTTTGAAGGCAGGGGTGTACAAAAGACCTGACTGGTCATTTTGTTTTAGATCAGATATATCCACCATAAAGCAAGAAAAACAATGGGAGTTAGGGAAACCAATTCAGGAATTAAAAAAGCTAGGAGCATCAGCAAATCTACGTTTCCCTGCCTTCCTTAAAGTCATGTGGAACAGTAAAATGTACACCTTTAAAGACACGGACGAAGCGAATGCTCTGATAAATCAAATAAAGAGTTTTTCATCCAAATAGGTGCTCTTGAAAAAACCTGGATAGAGACAGAGCCTGAAACTAGAGGAGTTCCTCTAATAGTAGAAAGGGAGGTTTTCCCGTGGGGTGGGGCGGTGGTTCCTCTTTTTAAAATGTAAACATTTTTCTTTTTTTAGTTTTACACAGGGTGGGGAGCATGTGGGAGAAATTTTTTTTAAAAATTTCCTCATTTGAAGATGTAAATTTAAAAAAAAAAAGAAAAAAAATCTCTGGCCTTTTCAATAAACATAGTTTACAAAAAGCAATTAATTCTCTATGTCTAATGTCAGTGTAAATGACCTAGAAATAATCACTTGGAATGTAAACGGTCTGAGGGTTCCCCGGAGAAGAAATACGATTTTGGAATATTTAAGATTATCAGAGAGTAAGATCTTCCTTATCCAGGAATCCCATTTACTAAAAGAAGAATGGGTATCGATTTTAAAGCACCAGAGATGGGTTGAACACTATATTTGCACAAATCAAACCTATATAACAAATGGAGTCGCTATTTTAATTTAAAAAACGGCTTCAGCGGCATTGGAAGAATGTTTAGTGGACCCGGCGGGAAGGTGGGCTGTTGCTAAATTAAAGATCAGCAGAGTTGGAATTACTTTATCAAGCTATTATGGTCCCAATATAGATGACCAGGCTCCTCTGTATGCATTATTACCTCACTTAGTAGAAGCTGATAAGTATACAATTTTAGGAGGTGATTTTAACCTGGTGTTAAATCCATGTAGGGACTCGACTACTCTTAGAGCTGTATCTAATACACAAAAAATGAGAAGGGCCTTAAGGCAACTAATGTTGGATTTAGGTCTAACAGATGTTTGGAGTGATATGGCTACTAAATCTAAAACTAAAGGTGGGATATTTACCTTTTACAATAAAAAATGCGGACATTGGTCGAGGATTGACTTCTTTTTGGTCAGGGCAAGAGCTAGACGAAATACTAATCAAGTAAGTCATGCCCCTGAACATATGTCTGATCACTCTGCCGTCACTCTGAAGGTAGCTATCTCTAAGGCCTAATCACCTAGAAGGTGTACTATAAATTAAACATTACTCTTGGAACAAACTATAATTGAAAAACTAAAGTAGAAACTAAAGAGTTTTTCGATATTAATTTAAACTCTTCCTCAATCCAAACAGTGTGGGATACATACAAAGCATTCCTGAGGGGAGTGTTAGCGAGCATATCCTGTGCACAAGCAAAGAAAATAAAAGAGGAAACTATAAAGCTTGAAAATGAGATACAGAGATTGATCGAAAGTCTTGAAAAGGATAAGGAGAATGCGATCATTATGAGTAACATAACATCTGCTAAATGTAAATTAGCTGACTTTCTAGAAGCTACAATTAAAAAAAATGTGACACCAGTAAACTTGCACACCATGAGTACGGGGAAGGGTGCAGTAAGCTCCTCGTCTGGAAAACAAAGACAGAACAGATGAGAAACTGGATAAAAGATATACGACTTCCTAATAACGGTAGTATAGCTACAGAAAACGACGAAATTGAGGAAGCCTTCGTCCAGTTTTTCAAAAAACTATATACAGAAGATGAGATAATCGCCGAAGCCTGTATGGAAGAATTTTTATCAGAGATAGATCTTCCCACTCTTCGACAAGAAGATCGAGATCATATAAATGGCCCTATATTACTAGAGGAAATAGTTCAAGTAATTAACTCTTTAAAAAGGGAAAAGCTGCTGGCCCAGACTCTATTTCAAATGAGATCTACAGCATCTTAAAAAATGAATTAACACCTATTCTATCACAATTATTTATCTCCTCTTTCATAGAGGGAAATAGTCCACCAGCATCTTGGGAAGAAGCAACTATCACAATCCTTTTAAAACCCAATAAAAACCCGCGGGACTGTGAGTCTTATCGCCCGATCTTGCTTTTAAACTGCGATCATAAAATCTATATGCAGATTATAACCAGACGATTAGACAAAGTATTAGGCTCTCTCATTCATCCGGACCAAAAAGGTTTTATGAAGGGGAGACAGTTAAGTGAATTGACTCATGATCTTATTGGAGCCATAGATATGGCACAGACGTATAAGTCTCCCTTGGCGGTAATGACATTCGATGCCGCCAAGGCTTTCCACCGAGTTAATTTGACTTTTTTATTTAAAGTAATACACGGTTTTGATCTGGGTGAAAAATGCTTAGCAGCAATCAAAGACGTATATAAAAACCCTTCAGCTAAAATCCTGGTTAATGGAAATCTGACAAGAGCGATACAGATCAAAAGAGGGACTAGACAAGGGTGCCCCCTTTCTCCGATACTCTTTAATATGTATATTGAGCCCCTAGCCTTTAAATTAAGAGCATCACAAAAAATTATCCCTTTTAAATGCAATGGATGGGGGAAAAAAATAGGTCTGTATGCTGACGACCTTGTTGTGTTCACAGGGAATCTGGAAAAATCTTATTCAGAAATATGGAGTTAATGAAGTGGAATACAGATTTTGAGAGCTTCTATGAAAAGAAGGAGATAAGATACTTGGGAATTCAAATAGTCCATAATATCGACAAAATCGCACAAGTCAATTTTGATAAGATAACAAAAGAAGTAAGCTCTCACTTACAATCTTGGGGGGCTAAATATCTCTCTTTCTCGAGTAAATCCAATTTAATAAAAATGTTGCTTCTCCCAAAATACACCTTTTTATTTAACCCTATCCCCCTGGATTTTCCAAAAATTTGGTTCAGAAAGGCACAAGGGCTGTTTTCAAGGTTTATATGGGGAAATAGGTGCCCAAGGATTGCCCAGAAAAAATTTGAAAAGAAAAAGGAATATGGAGGGATCGCTAGCCCAGATCTTTACTTATATTTGTGTGCATTCCAGTTAAAAAAATTCCGGCAATTGATGCTGGAAGACTGTATGTTCTCACCTCTTTTTAAAGCTCTTACACTGGATTTCTCTTAACAAGGGTTTCCTTTAAACATTTGGTAACCCTAAATTTTTTTTAAAAAAGTTACATTGAAGATTCTGATAGCATCAGTAAAAATTTGGTCACAAGTGAGTCGTCTTCTAAAAATTCCATATTATAATGACATTACTCCGATCTGGTACTTATTGGGACACCATTATGCTTGACAGACGCCCTTGCGTTACCTCTGAGAAAATGTGGAATACTCACCAGCGGGCAACTGATAATTGAGGGAGATCTTATATCCTGGCCATACTTATTAGCTATAACTGGAAACCTGATTTCAAAGTTTAAATATTATCAGCTGATAAGCTGGACAAAAGCATTGGAAAAAGAACTGAAAGGGAACTCGAATTTAGCACTGAAGATTTGCTCTGGTGGCATTAAGGAAAAAGAGGTGTCAGACTGGTATTGTTTACTCGCACAAAATGGAGAAGAGGAGCACGCCTCATTTATGGAGATATGGAAGAAGGACACGCCAGATGAAGAGCTTGAAACTATTGGGCAAGTATCAATGTCACTTCTATGGTCTTGTATAAATGCTTAAATATAACAAGAGGGGGGAGAGAGAGAGAAGTGGATTCAGTCTCCCTAGGCATTATGAATAAACAAAGTAGAATCCACTCAGGGGGTAGTAGTGGTCCCTAAAGTGATGGGGAACACACAGTGTTGTTTAAATGCCCCTCACACACCAACAGGCCCCTTGGTGTCATGCTTCATCATCGGGGCCTTCGCATCCCTCTACGGGATGCGGCGTGCTACGACTAACGACTACGTAGGAGCACTAAGTAGTGAACTATGTGAGGGTGTGTGTATAAGATGTGAGTGAGGTGAGGTGAGAAAACCGTGAATAAAAAATACCTGGCACTTAGGAAAAAAATAAATGTATTAAGTCCTTGGCTAGTATTAATAAAAGGTGCAGAGTCTGGTTGAAAATATACATTCTAGGGTATATCAACCATTAAAGTGTCAACATGTTTCGGAGCGCAAGGCTCCTTCTTCAGGACGAGGATATGCACTTTATCCTCACCTTACTCACATGTAATGTGAAAGTGTTTGAAAATTTAAAAAAATAATGTGTAATGTTCCTAACAATGTTTTATTAGGTATGTTAGTTGCGCCCAATTGGCGTATTGAAAAAACCTGTAGAAAAAAGAACATAATAAATATACTGGTCAGATAGTCCAGGAACATAATAAACATGATAGTCGGATGTCCGGGAACTGAGGAAGGAAATTCTTTCCTAATCAAATAAGGGTAAGTGACAGAACAAAAAATGGAGTTCTGGAACCCTGTGAAAAAAAGACTAAAAAGAACATACAAAGCAAGAAAACACATACATAGACATACATATTGAATGTAACATCCCTAGTGTGGAAGGGAGATCGTGGTAAAATAGAAGGCTTACTTATTTCAAATACTTAGATTGCCTCATGAGCCTAGGCGTAGTATTGGGGGTATCCTCCCTCGCTGCCCGGTAAACAACCTAAAAGATAGTAATAGGTGCATTGTAGGCAGTGGATAGGAAAGGGTATCAACTAACATAAGGCTACGGATACACGAGGTGCATCCTCATTTGTGTGACCCCACTCACGATTACTGCATGGTTCAGTCGCCTGCCTTCCCCTCAACGCGGCTCCGGTGAAGTGAGCAGTTGGTGAAGCAACACGCGTTTTTATACTCCTCGTTATTGCAATTACTATAAGCAAATTGGATAATGAGTCTCGGATATGTGGCCAAATACGGCAATAGAACCAATGTGGTAAATAAATAATTAAATACCTGTTCTATTTTTGACTATAATTAATAAACGGTTATCTCAATAAATAAGAGTCAAGATTCGAGGTATCTTGAGTTTGCAGGTTTTAATACAGCATAAAGGACAGCAACAGGACAACCTGCACGGGAATAGGATGGCAGCTGCCGGGGGCAGGATCTGGGAGCATAAGGGTAACTTTTAATAACAGTGCACAATATTTATAGTTAAACAATAGCATTACAGTTAATACAGTGGGCGTAGCAGTGGGCGGAGTTCGTAGCAGTCGCGAAAGATAAGGCAGTAAGTAGGTGTAACAAGAGGCGTGTACAGGGCGTATACATAGACATGTGATGTAAACGTAACAGAATATGTCATAAATGGGGCGGAAACATGGAGGGGGCTACCTAAGGAGCCGGGACCTCTGACCTAGTGGTGCGCGCAAGCTGGCAATGACGTGTTACCAGGAGGAGCTGGGGGCTATGACTTCTGCACTAGAAGAGGAGACGAAAGTCTGGAGTGTCAGAGCGACATGTACCTAAACACTATCTAGTATCTGATGTTTAGAGAACATGTTGATAGAATCCAAAAGTTATCAGGGCAAAGGCTAACAGAGTCTAAGACTGGTGCATGCATTATTCTACATGTAGTGCGTGTTGAGGAATATTAAATGACCATTAATACAGTATTTCTCTTACATGGAGACGTAAAGGCTAGACCATGACGGAAACTATTGATGCGATTCAGTAGCTTAGGAATGCAGAGAAGGAGGGCTGGACTGATAACTAGAATCATAACATACTCTTGGCAGACTGGCAGGCAGAGCCAGGCCGAGCCGGGCACTGTGAGGCAGGAAGTAAGTGAAGGGTCAGGGATGCAGGTGGGGGCTGTATCGCTCCTCAGCGAGGGTTCAGGAGACAGGAGCTGAATCTGAGTCCGGGCCCTTTTGAGGCCTAGAAACGGGGACTTTTACTGAATTAACGTGCACACTGTGAAACGTGGCAACATAGATTGACATAGGCCTAATACTCGTAGCTTTCACGAGAACTGGAAACTTGGCATACTAGAGTTGGACACAACTGGAATTGCGTCTTTACTCGATCAAAAGGGAATACATATGCATATTAATCATGCACATATAACATAAGATGGGGAACACGTAGGGACACAGAACATGGCAAAATTTACTTTTCCACATTCCCTCCTTGTCACTACTTTTCCATCAGGAAACATCAATATTCATGATACCATCTATCATTTCATACAGTATCATTTGCTCGTCTCGAATTGGCTTGGAACGGGACTTAAGACTAGGACTTGGAATACAGGATGTAGCACAAATGCCGCAAATCGCAGGGCCACATTGTATACAGAGGCAGCAACTGAAAATGATCATTACTGCTATACCTAGGAATGACAATACTTTCCATCCCCAGGCAGAAATTATACTCCAGAGCCAACCTGACCATGTCCAGGTGCCTGGATTCTGGTGTAACTGATGGGCAATTTTATGAAGTCTGGTTATAGCTGAATAAACAGACGGCGCGTTATTAGGAATGAAAATGCAGCAACTAGATCCGATGACTCTACATGCCCCGCCCCTATCGGCCAGTATGACGTCAAGGACGAGACGATTTTGGAGCACGACAAATCTCATAGCAGATTGCTCTTCGGTTAAGTTACCTAGAGCAGAAGTAGTCTCATTGACTACTGCTTCAAGAGTTCTTGTTAACCTACGGATTAGCTTACTATTCTGGACAGGTCCTATAAAGAAGAAGAAACCTTTATTGAAATCTTGATATTGTTCTAGAGCAGTTTCAGTTTGATCGACAATTGGGGACTCGATCTCCCTTCTATGTCTAATGTGTACTAGATGTGTGTTCCTATGATAATCTGATGGTGCTAGAAAAACTGGTGGCAGTAGGAAGGCAATGTAACATGTTCCATCCCAATCGAGGGGCAGACGAACATATGCGGTCTGACCACAAACAAAATAAGAATGACGTGAGGCTTTGAAAATAGATTTCCCACTGTCACTATACTCGACAATAGTAGTACACTCACTATGTCCTACATGTATGGAACCATTATTTCTGACACATAATTCGCCTTTGACTGGTAGTACTGAAATAGCAGGCAAGTCTGGAGTAGTATCAGACTGAACATTCAGGACCATAAAATTCGAGGAATAATTGCCTAAATTATATACTTCATTTTCTAGATCTAACCCTGTTCTATGGGTGAGACCTTGTTTGTCTGGAAAACGTGTACTATTCAGAAGTAACATATCATTAGAAGATGACGTTAACGTGGACCATGCTCCACACGAACCATTATGTGAAAACGGATAAGGAAAGAGTGGCAGAACTCCCTTCGGTGTCTGGAAAGGGGGGAGTCGACCACACACCCAACAATTAGTGGCATTGCTGGTCTGGTGTGAATAGTGTAACATTTTAATAAATGTATTATTTCTCATAGCAAGACGATAGGATAACTCGTGAGGAGGCAGATCACTAAATGTGTGCTCTACTGTAGCATTAGCAAACTTATTTTCATGAGAAATTGGAAAACATAAATGAAATGCATAACTTGTGCAGGTAACCATTAAACTTAAAAACAATAGAAAACTTAGAAAAACGATACATCTGATAGAGTTTTGACTAACTCTCTCACTATGGGGGTCTATCTCATACATGTCAGAAACCTGTCTAACCGCTTCACCCGAGGGGGACTTAGACAATTAAACTGGCTGACTTATTTTACTAGACCGGAGCTTTAATTTATACTCCTGCTGCGGAGTTTTCTCTAACAGGGAGGGCTTGATTTCGAAATCAGTAGCGGGACAGTCCTTGAGAATAGGGCAGTCTTTAGAATTCTGGCAGTCCTTAAAAATGTTCTCGGCAAACTCTTTTTCTCGAAGTCCATGAAATTTCTTGACGTGGGACAGGTGCACCCAGCCTTTGCGGCCTTCCAACTTCACGGCCGTGCGGGTGGTCAGAAGGACAAGTTGAGGTTGTTTCCAGCGGGGCTCCAGCGGACTTGAACGATCAAAGTTCCGTATTAAAACCAAATCCCCGGGAAGGACCTCATGTGGTTTGACTTCAGTATTGTCTGGAAATGCAGCGGCAACCTGTGAACGACAAGAGTGTAGGGCAGACATCAAGGAAGCTAGGTAATCTGTCAACATATTACTGGAAACATCTGTAATACTGCGGGGTCTAGGTGTACCCCACATGTTTGGGGGGCGGCCGAATACGACCTCATAAGGGGACAGACCTGATCTGGAATGTGCAACCATGCGCATATAGAATAAGGCGACTGGCAGGGCTACTAGCCAGTCTACACCTTTCTCTTTACAAACTTTGGCAATGCGGATTTTTAATGTCTGGTTATGTCTCTCTACGAGACCTGCTGCTTCAGGATGGCGCACACAATGGAACTTCCACTGGTACCCTAACAGAAGGGAAACATGCTTCATTAACTCAGATGAGAATGGCTGGCCGTTATCAGAATACACGACCCTAGGGAGTCCATAGCGAGGAAAGAATTCACGAACCAACTGCTTGGCAGTGGTCGCAGCTGTGTAATCTGGGACTGGATATGCTTCTGTCCATCTGGACAAAGCGCATACAACTACAAGGACATACTTGAAACCTCGACATCGCTCCATCTGAATATAATCCATCTGGAGGACTTCAAAAGGGTGGTCAGGAGGCTGGAATCCCCCTTGTTCCACCGGGACACTTTTACCTGGATTGAACTGGCAACATATCATACAGGTCCGGACTTTCTGCTTGGCTGCAGCTCATAAATGCTTGTTGAACCAAAGGTTCTGGATACTGTCTAACATAGCTTTTTCTCCTAAATGTGCAGGACTATGTGCGGTATTAATAATGACTTGAACCATTGAGTCGGGGAGAAACCATGTGGCTTTTCCCTTCGTCAACCATCCCTGATCTGTCTGGACCCCTCCTTGTTCAGACCATTTCTTGACTTCTTCGGGAGTAGCATGTAACTGCATGTCTATGACATCTTGTGTAGGGTCCTTAACTGTCATACATGTAGTCTGTTCTGGAGTGTGTGTCAGTGTTGTGTTAACTGGAATGTCTGGTGTCTGAGCTGTAAGCTTGGCTGTTCGATCTGCTAGATCGTTACCTTGGGAAATAATGTCAGTAACTTTTGTATGTGCTTTGCACTTCATGATAGCGATAGCTGTCGGTAAATGTATTGCATCTAACAGAGCTTGAATGAGGAGACCATGCTGAATCTTGGTCCCATGAGAAGTCATAAAACCTCTTTCTTGCCAGAGCACTCCAAAGTCGTGTACGACTCCGAATGCATAACGTGAATCTGTGTATATGTTAACTTTCAAGTTCTTGGCACGTATGCAGGCTTGGGTCAGAGCGACTAGCTCTGCTGCTTGAGCAGACAGGGTGTCAATACGGTGTGTTTCAATAACTTCGGTTTCAGTAGTCACTGCATACGCGGCTACTAGTTCTCCTGTACTAGTTCTCATACATGAACCATCCACATAAAGTGTCAGGTCGGGATTAGGTAATGGAATATCTGTCAGGTCTTGTCTTGGCTTTGTCATAGTGTTAATGACTTCCACACAGTTATGTGTGGCAGGATTTGAAGTAACTGACGGTAACAGTGTAGCAGGATTTAAAACGTTGCAGCGTCTGATTTCTATGTGTGGCTGGAACAGTGTCAGTTCATAACCTGTTAATCGTGCAATTGTCAAGTGCTGAGTCTGTGTTCGGTTTAAAAGAACTTCCACGGAGTGT